>NC_091301.1:36877405-37009905 GCF_038502225.1 Cherax quadricarinatus | reverse complement strand
TGTACTGTGAGGCCCAGGTCTACAGGTACTGTGAGGTACCTGTAGTCCAGGGGCATCACAGTACCTGTAACCCAGAAGCCTCACAATATCTGAAGCCAAGGGGCCTCACAGTACATGTATCCCAGGGGCCTCACGGTACCTGTAGCCCAGGAGCCTCACAGTTCTTGTAGCCCAGGGGCTTCACAGTACCTGTAGCCCAGGGGCCTCAAAGTACCTGTATCCCAGGAACCTCACAGTTCTTGTAGCCCAGAGGCCTCACAATATCTGTAGCCCAGAGGCCTCACAGTACCTGTATACCAGGAGCTTCACAGTACCTGCAGCTCAGGGGCCCTCACAGTACCGTTAGCCCATAGGCTTCACAGTACCTGAAGCCCAGAGGCCTTAAAGTACCTGTAGACCTGGGCCTCACAGTACATGTGGCCAAGAGGCCTCACAGTAACTGTAGCCAAGGGCCTCACAGTACCTGTAGCCCAGAGGCCTCACAGTACCTGTAGCCCAGAGGCCTCACAGTACCTGTAGCCCAGAGGCCTCACAGTACATGTAGCACAGAGGCCTCACAGTTCCTGCAGCCTAGGGGCCTCACAGTACCTGTAGCCCAGAGGCCTCACAGAAACTGTACCCCATGGACCTCACAGTACCTGTAGCCCAGATTCCTCATAGTACCTGTAGCAGAGAGGCCTCACAGTACGTGTAGCACAGAGGCCTCACAGTTCCTGCAGCCTAGGGGCCTCACAGTACCTGTAGCCCAGAGGCCTCACAGAAACTGTACCCCATGGACCTCACAGTACCTGTAGCCCAGATTCCTCATAGTACCTGTAGCAGAGAGGCCTCACAGTACGTGTAGCCCAGGGATCTCACCGTACCTGTAGCCCAGAGGTCTCACAGTTCCTGCAGCTCTGGGGCCTCACAGTACCGTTATCCCATAGGCTTCAGAATACTTGTAGCCCAGAGGCCTCACAATACCTGTGGCCGAAGGGCCTCACAGTACCTGTAGCCCAGAGACCTCACAGCACCTGAAGCCCAGAAGTCTCACAGTTCCTGCAGCTCTGGGGCCTCACAGTACCGTTATCCCATAGGCTTCAGAGCACCTGTAGCCCAGAGGCCTTAAAGTACCTGTAGGCCTGGGGCCTCACAGTACCTGAAGCCCAGAGGTCTCACAGTTCCTGTAGCCCAGGGGCATCACAGTACCTGTAGCTCAGAAGCCTCACAGTACCTGTTGCCCAGAGGCCTCACAGTACCTGTTGCCCAGAGGCCTCACAGTACCTGTTGCCCAGAGGCCTCACAGTACCTGTAGGCCTGGAGCCTTACAGTACCTGTAGTCCAGGGGCATCACAGTACCTGTAGCCGAGGAACCTCACAGTACCTGTAACCCAGAAGCCTCACAATACCTGAAGCCAAGGGGCCTCACAGTACCTGTAGCCCAGGGGCTTCACGGTACCTGGAGACCAGGAGCCTCACAGTTCTTGTAGCCCAGGAGCCTCACAGTACCTGTAGCCCAGGGGCCTCAAAGTACCTGTATCCCAGGAACCTCACAGTTCTTGTAGCCCAAAGGCCTCACAATATCCGTAGCCCAGAGGCCTCACAGTAACCGTATCCCAGGAGCTTCACAGTACCTGCAGCTCAGGGCCCCTCACAGTACCGTTAGCCCATAGGCTTCACAGTACCTGAAGCCCAGAGGCCTTAAAGTACATGTAGACCATGGCCTCACAGTATATGTGGCCAAGAGGCCTCACAGTAGCTGTAGCCCAGGGGCCTCACAGTACATGTAGCACAGAGGCCTCACAGTACCTGCAGCCTAGGGGCCTAACAGTACCTGTAGCCCAGAGGCCTCACAGAAACTGTACCCCATGGACCTCACAGTACCTGTAGCCCAGATTCCTCATAGTACCTGTAGGAGAGAGGCCTCACAGTACGTGTAGCCCAGGGATCTCACCGTACCTGTAGCCCAGAGGTCTCACAGTTCCTGCAGCTCTGGGGCCTCACAGTACCGTTATCCCATAGGTTTCAGAATACTTGCAGCCCAGAGGCCTCACAATACCGGTGGCCGAAGGGCCTCACAGTACCTGTAGCCCAGAGACCTCACAGCACCTGAAGCCCAGAAGTCTCACAGTTCCTGCAGCTCTGGGGCCTCACAGTACCGTTATCCCATAGGCTTCAGAGCACCTGTAGCCCAGAGGCCTTAAAGTACCTTTAGGCCTGGGGCCTCACAGTACCTGAAGCCCAGAGGTCTCACAGTTCCTGTAGCCCAGGGGCATCACAGTACCTGTAGCTCAGAGGCCTCACAGTACCTGTTGCCCAGAGGCCTCACAGTACCTGTTGCCCAGAGGCCTCACAGTACCTGTTGCCCAGAGGCCTCACAGTACCTGTAGTCCAGGGACCTCACACTACCTGTAGGCCTGGTGCCTTACAGTACCTGTAGTCCAGGGGCATCACAGTACGGGTAGCCGAGGAACCTCACAGTACCTGTAACCCAGAAGCCTCACAATACCTGAAGCCAAGGGGCCTCACAGTACCTGTTGCCCAGGGGCCTCACGGCACCTGTAGCCCAGGAGCCTCACAGTTCTTGTAGCCCAGGGGCCTCACAGTACCTGTAGCCCAGGGGCCTCAAAGTACCTGTATCCCAGGAACCTCACAGTTCTTGTAGCCCAGAGGCCTCACAATATCTGTAGCCCAGAGGCCTCACAATATCTGTAGCCCATAGGCTTCACAGTACCTGAAGCCCAGAGGCCTTAAAGTACCTGTAGACCTGGGCCTCACAGTACATGTGGCCAAGAGGCCTCACAGTAACTGTAGCCCAGGGGCCTCACAGTACCTGTAGCCCAGAGGCCTCACAGTACCTGTAGCCCAGAGGCCTCACAGTACATGTAGCACAGAGGCCTCACACTACCTGCAGCCTAGGGGCCTCACAGTACCTGTAGCCCAGAGGCCTCACAGAAACTGTACCCATGGACCTCACAGTACCTGTAGCCCAGATTCCTCATAGTACCTGTAGCAGAGAGGCCTCACAGTACGTGTAGCCCAGGGATCTCACCGTACCTGTAGCCCAGAGGTCTCACAGTTCCTGAAGCTCTGGGGCCTCACAGTACCGTTATCCCATAGGCTTCAGAATACTTGTAGCCCAGAGACCTCACAATACCTGTGGCCGAAGGGCCTCACAGTACCTGTAGCCCAGAGACCTCACAGCACCTGAAGCCCAGAAGTCTCACAGTTCCTGCAGCTCTGGGGCCTCACAGTACCGTTATCCCATAGGCTTCAGAGCACCTGTAGCCCAGAGGCCTTAAAGTACCTGTAGGCCTGGGGCCTCAAAGAACGTGTAGTCAAGAGGTCTCACAGTAACTGTAGCCCAGAGACCTCACAGTACCTGAAGCCAAGAGGTGTCACAGTTTCTGTAGCCCAGGGGCATCATAGTACCTGTAGCTCAGAGGCCTCACAGTACCTGTTGCCCAGAGGCCTCACAGTACCTGTTGCCCAGAGGCCTCACAGTACCTGTTGCCCAAAGGCCTCACAGTACCTGTTCCCCAGAGGCCTCACAGTACCTTTTCCCAGAGGCCTCACAGTACCTGTTGCCCAGAGGCCTCACATTACCTGTTGCCCAGAGGCCTCACAGTACCTGTTGCCCAGAGGCCTCACAGTACCTATTGCCCAGAGGCCTCACAGTACCTGTTGCCCAGAGGCCTACAGAAAATTAATCATGATCTAGCCACACAACACTGTTCCTCACACAATACTCGACTATTCCTCACACAATACTCGACTGTTCCTCACACAATACTCGACTGTTCCTCACACAATACTCGACTGTGCCTCACACAGTACCCGACTATTCCTCACACAATACTCGACTGTTCCTCACACAATACTCGACTGTTCCTCACCCAATACTCGACTGTTCCTCACACAATACTCGACTGTTCTTCACACAATACTTCACTGTTCCTCAACCAATACTCGACTGTTCATCACCCAATACTCGACTGTTCCTCACACAATACTTGACTGTTCCTCACACAATACTCGACTGTTCCTCACCCAATACTCGACTGTTCCTCACACAATACTCGACTGTTCCTCACACAATACTTCACTGTCCCTCACCCAAAACTCGACTGTTCTTCACACAACACTTAGCTGTTCCTCACACAATACTTGACTGTTCCTAACACAATACCTGACTGTTCCTCACAAAATACTGTTTCTCACACAATACTTGACTGTTCTTCACACAATACTTGACTGTTCCTCACACAATACTAGACTGTTCCTCACACAATACTTGACTGTTCATCACACAATACTTGACTGTTTCTCACACAATTCTGGAATGTTCCTCACACAATACTCGACTGTTCCTCACAAAATACTGTTCCTCACACAATACTGGAATTATTCCTCACACAATACTTGACTGTTCTTCACACAATCCTCGACTGTTCCTCACACAATACTTAACTGTTCCTCACACAATACTTGACTGTTCCTCACAAAATACTTGACTGTTCCTCACACAATACTTAACTGTTCCTCACACAATACTTGACTGTTCTTCACACAATACTCGACTGTTCCTCACACAATACTTGAACTGTTCCTCACACAATACTTGACTGTACCTCACACAATACTGTTCCTCACACAATACTTGACTGTTCCTCACACAATACTTGACTGTTCCTCACACAATACTTGACTGTTCCTCACACAATACTTGACTGTTCCTCACACAATACTTGACTGTTCCTCACACAATACTTGACTGTTCCTCACACAATACTTGACTGTTCCTCACACAATACTGTTCCTAACACAATATTGTTCCTCACACAATACTTGACTGATCCTCACACAATACTGTTCCTCACACAGTACTTGAATGATCCTCACACCACAGTTGACTGTTCCTCACACAATACTTGACTGTTCCTCACACAATACTTGACTGTTCCTCACACAATACTGTTCCTAACACAATATTGTTCCTCACACAATACTTGACTGATCCTCACACAATACTGTTCCTCACACAGTACTTGAGTGATCCTCACACAATGCTTGACTGATCCTCACACAATACTAGGCTGATCCTCACACAATGCTGTTCCTCACACAATGTTGTTCCTTACACAATACTTGACTGTTCCTCACACAATACTCGACTGTTCCTCACACAATACTGTTCCTCACACAATACTTGACTGATCGTCTCACAATACTCGACTGTTCCTCACACAATACTGTTCCTCACACAATACTTGACTGATCCTCACACAATACTTGACTGATCGACACACAATACTGTTCCTCACACAATACTCGACTGTTCCTCACATATTACTTGACTGATCGACACACAATACTGTTCCTCACACAATACTCGACTGTTCCTCACATATTACTTGACTGTTCCTCACACAATACTGTTCCTCACACAATACTTGACTGTTCCTCACACAATACTGTTCCTCACACAATACTCTTCCTCACACAATACTTAACTGTTCCTCACACAATACTCGACTGTTCCTCACACAATACTCGACTGTTCCTCACACAATACTGTTCCTCACACAATACTGTTCCTCACACAATACTTGACTGTTCCTCATACAATACTGTTCCTCACACAATACTTGACTGTTCCTCACACAATACTGTTCCTCACACAATACTTGACTGTTCCTCACACAATACTGTTCCTCACACAATACTTGACTGTTCCTCACACAATACTGTTCCTCACACAATACTTGACTGTTCCTCACACAATACTGTTCCTCACACAATACTTGACTGTTCCTCACACAATACTGTTCCTCACACAATACTTGACTGTTCCTCACACAATACTGTTCCTCACACAATACTTGACTGTTCCTCACACAATACTGTTCCTCACACAATACTTGACTGTTCCTCACACAATACTGTTCCTCACACAATACTCGACTGTTCCTCACACAATACTGTTCCTCACACAATACTCGACTGTTCCTCACACAATACTGTTCCTCACACAATACTCGACTGTTCCTCACACAATACTGTTCCTCACACATTACTTGACTGTTCCTCACACAATCCTTGACTGTTCCTCACACAATAATTGACTGTTCCTCACACAATACACGACTGTTCCTCACAAAATACTTGACTGTTCCTCACACAACTTGACTGTTCCTCCCACAATATTGTTCCACACACAATACTTGACTGTTCCCCACACAATACTTGACTGTTCCTCACACAATACTCGACTGTTCCTTACACAATACTTGACTGTTCTTCACACAATACTTGACTGTTCCTCACACAATACTTGACTGTTCCTCCCACAATATTGTTCCACACACAATACTTGACTGTTCTTCACACAATACTTGACTGTTCCCCACACAATACTTGACTGTTCCCCACACAATACTTGACTGTTCTTCACACAATACTTGACTGTTCCTCACACAGTACTTGACTGTTCCTCACGCAGTACTTGACTGTTCCTCACACAGTACTTGACTGTTCCTCACACAGTACTTGACTGTTCCTCACACAATACTTGACTGTTCCTCACACAATACTTGACTGTTCTTCACACAATACTTGACTGTTCTTCACACAATACTTGACTGTTCTTCACACAATACTTGACTGTTCCTCACACAATACTTGACTGTTCCTCACACAGTACTTGACTGTTCCCCACACAATACTTGACTGTTCCTCACACAATACTTGACTGTTCCTCACACAATACTTGACTGTTCCTCACACAATACTTGACTGTTCTTCACACAATACTTGACTGTTCTTCACACAATACTTGACTGTTCCCCACACAATACTTGACTGTTCCTCACACAGTACTTGACTGTTCCTCACACAGTACTTGACTGTTCCTCACACAGTACTTGACTGTTCCCCACACAATACTTGACTGTTCCTCACACAATACTTGACTGTTCCTCACACAATACTTGACTGTTCTTCACACAATACTTGACTGTTCCCCACACAATACTTGACTGTTCCTTACACAATACTTGACTGTTCTTCAAACAATACTTGACTGTTCCTCACACAATACTTGACTGTTCCTCACACAATACTTGACTGTTCCTCCCACAATATTGTTCCACACACAATACTTGACTGTTCCTCACACAATACTTGACTGTTCCTCACACAATACTTGACTGTTCCTCCCACAATATTGTTCCACACACAATACTTGACTGTTCCTCACACAATACTTGACTGTTCCTCATACAATACTTGACTGTTCCACACACAATACTTGACTGTTCCTCACACAATACTCGACTGTTCCTCACACAATACTTGACTGTTCCTCACACAATACTCGACTGTTCCTCACACAATACTTGACTGTTCCTCACCCAATACTCGACTGTTCCTCACACAATACTTGACTGTTCCTCATACAATACTTGACTGTTCCACACACAATACTTGACTGTTCCTCACACAATACTCGACTGTTCCTCACACAATACTTGACTGTTCCTCACACAATACTCGACTGTTCCTCACACAATACTTGACTGTTCCTCACCCAATACTCGACTGTTCCACACACAATACTTGACTGTTCCTCATACAATACTTGACTGTTCCACACACAATACTTGACTGTTCCTCACACAATACTTGACTGTTCCTCACACAATACTCGACTGTTCCACACACAATACTTGACTGTTCCTCACACAATACTCGACTGTTCCTCACACAATACTTGACTGTTCCTCACACAATACTCGACTGTTCTTCACACAATACTTGACTGTTCCTCACACAATACTCGACTGTTCCACACACAATACTTGACTGTTCCTCACACAATACTCGACTGTTCCTCACACAATACTTGACTGTTCCTCACACAATACTCGACTGTTCCTCATACAATACTTGACTGTTCCACACACAATACTTGACTGTTCCTCACACAATACTTGACTGTTCCTCACACAATACTCGACTGTTCCACACACAATACTTGACTGTTCCTCACACAATACTCGACTGTTCCTCACACAATACTTGACTGTTCCTCACACAATACTCGACTGTTCCTCACACAATACTTGACTGTTCCTCACCCAATACTCGACTGTTCCTCACACAATACTTGACTGTTCCTCATACAATACTTGACTGTTCCACACACAATACTTGACTGTTCCTCACACAATACTCGACTGTTCCTCACACAATACTTGACTGTTCCTCACACAATACTCGACTGTTCCTCACACAATACTTGACTGTTCCTCACCCAATACTCGACTGTTCCACACACAATACTTGACTGTTCCTCATACAATACTTGACTGTTCCACACACAATACTTGACTGTTCCTCACACAATACTTGACTGTTCCTCACACAATACTCGACTGTTCCACACACAATACTTGACTGTTCCTCACACAATACTCGACTGTTCCTCACACAATACTTGACTGTTCCTCACACAATACTCGACTGTTCTTCACACAATACTTGACTGTTCCTCCCACAATATTGTTCCTCACACAATACTCGACTGTTCCTCACACAATACTCGACTGTTCTTCACACAATACTTGACTGTTCCTCCCACAATATTGTTCCTCACACAATACTTGACTGTTCCTCCCACAATATTGTTCCACACACAATACTTGACTGTTCCTCCCACAATATTGTTCCACACACAATACTTGACTGTTCCTCACCCAATACTCGACTGTTCCTCACACAATACTCGACTGTTCTTCACACAATACTTGACTGTTCCTCCCACAATATTGTTCCTCACACAATACTTGACTGTTCCTCCCACAATATTGTTCCACACACAATACTTGACTGTTCCTCCCACAATATTGTTCCACACACAATACTTGACTGTTCCTCACCCAATACTCGACTGTTCCTCACACAATACTTGACTGTTCCTCACACAATACTTGACTGTTCCTCACACAATACTTGACTGTTCCTCACACAATACTTGACTGTTCCTCCCACAATATTGTTCCACACACAATACTTGACTGTTCCTCACCCAATACTCGACTGTTCCTCACACAATACTTGACTGTTCCTCACACAATACTTGACTGTTCCTCCCACAATATTGTTCCACACACAATACTTGACTGTTCCTCACACAATACTCGACTGTTCCTCACCCAATACTCGACTGTTCCTCACACAATACTCGACTGTTCTTCACACAATACTTCACTGTTCCTCTCCCAATACTCGACTGTTCCTCACACAATACTCGACTGTTCCTCACACAATACTCGACTGTTCCTCACACAATACTTCACTGTCCCTCACATAAAACTCGACTGTTCCTAACACAATACCTGACTGTTCCTCACACAATTCTGGAATGTTCCTCACACAATACTCGACTGTTCCTCACAAAATACTGTTCCTCACACAATACTGGAATGTTCCTCACACAATACTTGACTGTTCCTCACACAATACTTAACTGTTCCTCACACAATACTTGACTGTTCTTCACACAATACTCGACTGTTCCTCACACAATACTTGAACTGTTCCTCACACAATACTTGACTGTACCTCACACAATACTGTTCCTCACACAATACTTGACTGTTCCTCACACAATACTTGACTGTTCCTCACACAATACTTGACTGTTCCTCACACAATACTTGACTGTTCCTCATACAATACTTGACTGTTCCTCACACAATACTTGACTGTTCCTCACACAATACTGTTCCTAACACAATATTGTTCCTCACACAATACTTGACTGATCCTCACACAATACTGTTCCTCACACAGTACTTGAGTGATCCTCACACAATGCTTGACTGATCCTCACACAATACTAGGCTGATCCTCACACAATGTTGTTCCTTACACAATACTTGACTGTTCCTCACACAATACTCGATTGTTCCTCACACAATGCTGTTCCTCACACAATACTGTTCCTCACACAATATTTGACTGATCCTCACACAATACTTGACTGATCCTCACACAATACTTGACTGATCCTCACACAATGCTTGACTGATCCTCACACAATACTAGGCTGATCCTCACACAATGTTGTTCCTTACACAATACTTGACTGTTCCTCACACAATACTGTTCCTCACACAATATTTGACTGATCCTCACACAATACTTGACTGATCCTCACACAATACTTGACTGATCCTCACACAATACTTGACTGTTCCTCACACAATACTCGATTGTTCCTCACACAATGCTGTTCCTCACACAATGTTGTTCCTTACACAATACTTGACTGTTCCTCACACAATACTCGACTGTTCCCCACACAATACTGTTCCTCACACAATACTTGACTGATCGTCTCACAATACTCGACTGTTCCTCACACAATACTGTTCCTCACACAATACTTGACTGATCCTCACACAATACTTGACTGATCGACACACAATACTGTTCCTCACACAATACTCGACTGTTCCTCACATATTACTTGACTGATCGACACACAATACTGTTCCTCACACAATACTCGACTGTTCCTCACATATTACTTGACTGTTCCTCACACAATACTGTTCCTCACACAATACTTGACTGTTCCTCACACAATACTGTTCCTCACACAATACTCTTCCTCACACAATACTTAACTGTTCCTCACACAATACTCGACTGTTCCTCACACAATACTCGACTGTTCCTCACACAATACTGTTCCTCACACAATACTTGACTGTTCCTCACACAATACTGTTCCTCACACAATACTTGACTGTTCCTCACACAATACTGTTCCTCACACAATACTTGACTGTTCCTCACACAATACTGTTCCTCACACAATACTTGACTGTTCCTCACACAATACTGTTCCTCACACAATACTTGACTGTTCCTCACACAATACTGTTCCTCACACAATACTCGACTGTTCCTCACACAATACTGTTCCTCACACAATACTGTTCCTCACACATTACTTGACTGTTCCTCACACAATCCTTGACTGTTCCTCACACAATAATTGACTGCTCCTCACACAATACACGACTGTTCCTCACAAAATACTTGACTGTTCCTCACACAACTTGACTGTTCCTCCCACAATATTGTTCCACACACAATACTTGACTGTTCCCCACACAATACTTGACTGTTCCTCACACAATACTCGACTGTTCCTTACACAATACTTGACTGTTCTTCACACAATACTTGACTGTTCCTCACACAATACTTGACTGTTCCTCCCACAATATTGTTCCACACACAATACTTGACTGTTCCTCACACAATACTCGACTGTTCCTTACACAATACTTGGCTGTTCTTCACACAATACTTGACTGTTCCCCACACAATACTTGACTGTTCCCCACACAATACTTGACTGTTCCCCACACAATACTTGACTGTTCCCCACACAATACTTGACTGTTCCTCACACAGTACTTGACTGTTCCCCACACAATACTTGACTGTTCCCCACACAATACTTGACTGTTCCCCACACAATACTTGACTGTTCCCCACACAATACTTGACTGTTCCTCACACAGTACTTGACTGTTCCTCACACAGTACTTGACTGTTCCCCACACAATACTTGACTGTTCCCCACACAATACTTGACTGTTCCCCACACAATACTTGACTGTTCCCCACACAATACTTGACTGTTCCCCACACAATACTTGACTGTTCCCCACACAATACTTGACTGTTCCCCACACAATACTTGACTGTTCCTCACACAGTACTTGACTGATCCTCACACAATACTGCTCCTCACACAATACTTGTCTGTTCCTCACACAATACTCGACTGTTCCTCACACAATACTTGACTGTTCCTCACACAATACTCGACTGTTCCTCACACAATACTTGACTGTTCCTCACACAATACTCGACTGTTCCTCACACAATACTTGACTGTTCCTCACACAATACTCGACTGTTCCTCACACAATACTGTTCCTCACACAATACTCAACTGTTCCTCACACAATACTTGACTGTTCCTCACACAATACTTGACTGTTCCTCACAAAATACTGTTCCTCACACAATTCTTGACTGTTCCTCACAAAATACTGTTCCTCACACAATACTCTACTGTTCCTCACATATTACTTGACTGTTCCTCACACAATACTGTTCCTCAAACAATTCTTGACTGTTACTCACACAATACTGTTCCTCACACAATTCTTGACTGTTCCTCACACAATACTGTTCCTCACACAATTCTTGACTGTTACTCACACAATACTGTTCCTCACACAATACTTGACTGTTCGTCACACAATACTGTTCCTCACACAATACTCGACTGTTCCTCACACATTACTTGACTGATCCTCACACAATACTCGACTGTTCCTCACACAATACCTTTTTTCACACAATACTGTTCCTCACACGATACTTGACTGTTCCTCACACAATACTGTTCCTCACACAATACCTTTTCTCACACAATACTGTTCCTCACACAATACTTGACTGTTCCTCACACAATACTGTTCCTCACACAATACACGACTGTTCCTCACAAAATACTTGACTGTTCCTCACACAACTCGACTGTTCCTCCCACAATATTGTTCCTCACTCAATACTTTACTGTTCCTCACACAATACTTGACTGTTCTTCACACAATACTTGACTGTTCCTCACACAATACTTTACTGTTCCTCACATAACTCCACTGTTCCTCAAACAATACTGTTCCTCACACAAAGCTTGACTGTTTTTCACACAATACTTGACTGTTCCTCACACAACACTGTTCCTCACACAATACTTGACTGTTCCTCACGCAATACTTGACTATTCCTCACAAAATACTGTTCCTCACACAATACTGTTCCTCACACAGTACTTGACTGTTCCTCACACAATACTTGATTGTTCCTCACACAATACTGTTCCTCACACAATACCTGACTGCTCCTCACACAATACTTGACTGTTCCTCACAAAATACTTGACTGTTCCTCACACAATAGTTGACTGTTCCTCACACAATACTGTTCCTCACACAATACTTGAGTGTTCCTCACACAATACTTGACTGTTCATCAATCAACACTGTTCCTCACACAATACTTGACCGTTCCTCACACAATACTGTTCCTCACACAATACTCCACTGTACCTCACACAATACTTAACTGATCCTCACACAATACTGTTCTTCACACAATACTTGACTGTTCCTCACACAATACTCCACTGTTCCTCACAAAATCCTCGACTGTTCCTCACACAATACTTGACTGTTCTTCACACAATACTTGACTGTTCCTCACACAATACTTGATTGTTCCTCACACAATACTGTTCCTCACACAATACTTGAGTATTCATCACACAATACTGTTCCTCACACAATACTTGACTGTTCCTCACACAATACTTGACTGTTCCTCACACAATTCTGTTCCTCACACAATACTGTTCCTCACACAATATTTGACTGTTCCTCACACAATACTTGACTGTTCTTCACACAATACTTGACTGTTCCTCACACAATACTGTTCCTCACACAATTCTTGACTGTTCCTCACACAATACTGTTAATCACACAATGCTTGACTGTTCCTCACACAATACTTGAGTGTTCCTCACACAATACTGTTCTTCGAACAATACTTGACTGTTCCTCACACAATACTGTTCCTCACACAATACTTGACTGTTCCTCACACAATACTGTTCCTCACACAATACTTGACTGTTCCACACACAATACTTGACTGTTCCTCACGCAATACTTGACTGTTCCTCACACAATACTGTTCCTCGCAAAATACTTGACTGTTCCTCACACAATACTTGACTGTTCCTCACACAATACTGTTCCTCACACATTACTTGACTGTTCCTCACACAATACTTGACTGATCCTCACGCAATGCTGTTCCTCACACAATCCTTGACTGTTCCTCACACAATACTTGACTGTTCCTCACACAATACTTGACTGATCCTCACACAATACTTGACTGTTCCTCACACAATACTTGACTGTTCCTCACACAATACTTGACTGTTCCTCACACAATACTGTTCCACACACAATACTTGACTGTTCCACACACAATACTTGACTGTTCCTCACACAATACTTGACTGATCCTCACACATTACTTGACTGTTTCTCACACAATACTTGACTGATCCTCACGCAATGCTGTTCCTCACACAATCCTTGACTGTTCCTCACACATTACTTGACTGTTCCTCACACAATACTTGACTGATCCTCACACAATACTGTTCCTCACACAATCCTTGACTGTTCCTCACACAATACTTGACTGTTCCTCACACAATACTTGACTGATCCTCACACAATACATGACTGTTCCTCACACAGTACTTGACTGTTCCTCACACATTACTTGACTGTTTCTCACACAATACTTGACTGATCCTCACACAATATTTGACTGATCCTCACGCAATGCTGTTCCTCACACAATCCTTGACTGCTCCTCACACAATATTTGACTGATCCTCACGCAATGCTGTTCCTCACACAATCCTTGACTGTTCCTCACACAATACTTGACTGATCCTCACGCAATACTGTTCCTCACACATTACTTGACTGTTCCTCACACAATATTTGACTGATCCTCACGCAATGCTGTTCCTCACACAATCCTTGACTGTTCCTCACACAATACTTGACTGTTCCTCACACAATACTTGACTGATCCTCACACAATACATGACTGTTCCTCACACAATACTTGACTGTTCCTCACACAATACTTGACTGTTCCTCACACAATACTTGACTGTTCCTCACACAATACTTGACTGTTCCTCACACAATACTGTTCCTCACACAATACTTGACTGTTCCACACACAATAATTGACTGTTCCTCACACAATACTCGACTGTTCCTCACACATTACTTGACTGTTTCTCACACAATACTTGACTGATCCTCACGCAATGCTGTTCCTCACACAATCCTTGACTGTTCCTCACACATTACTTGACTGTTCCTCACACAATACTTGACTGATCCTCACACAATACTGTTCCTCACACAATCCTTGACTGTTCCTCACACAATACTTGACTGTTCCTCAAACAATACTCGACTGTTCCTCACAATACTTGACTGTTCCTCACACAATACTCGACTGTTCCGCACTCAATACTGTTCCTCACACAATACTTGACTGTTCTTCACAGAATACTTGACTGTTCCTCACAAAATACTTGACTGTTCCTCACACAATACAGTTCCTCACACAATACTTGACTGTTTCTCACACAATACTCGACTGTTCCTCACACAATACTGTTCCTCACGCAATGCTTGAATGTTCCTCACACAATACTTGACTGTTCCTCAAGCAATACTTGACTGATCCTCACACAATACTGTTCCTCACACAATACTCGACTGTTCCTCACACAATACTTGACTGTTTCTCACACAATACTCGACTGTTCCTCTCACAATACTTGACTGTTCCTCACACAATACTCGACTGTTCCTCTCACAATACTTGACTGTTCCTCACACAATACTCGACTGTTCCTAACACAATACTTGACTGTTCTTCACACAATACTGTTCCTCACACAATCCTTGTCTGTTCCTCACACAATACTTGACTGTTCCTCACACAATACTCGACTGTTCCTCACACAACACTTGACTGTTCCTCACACAATACTTGACTGTTCCTCACACAATACTCGACTGTTCCTCACACAATACTTGACTGATCCTCACACAATACTGTTCCTCACACAATCCTTGTCTGTTCCTCACACAATACTTGACTGTTCCTCACACAATACTCGACTGTTCCTCACACAACACTTGACTGTTCCTCACACAATACTCGACTGTTCCTCACACAATACTGTTCCTCACACAATACTTGACTGTTCTTCACACAATACTTGACTGTTACTCACACAATACTTGACTGTTCCTCACACAATACTGTTCCTCACACAATACTCAACTGTTCCTCACACAATATTTGACTGTTCCTCACACGATACTTGACTGTTCCTCACACAATACTGTTCCTCACACAATACTTGACTGTTCTTCACACAATACTTGACTGTTCCTCACACAATACTTGACTGATCCTCTCACAATACTGTTCCTCACACAATACTCAACTGTTCCTCACACAATATTTGACTGTTCCTCACACAATACTTGACTGTTCCTCACACAATACTGTTCCTCACACAATACTCTACTGTTCCTCACACAATACTCAACTGTTCCTCACACAATACTCGACTGTTCCTCACATATTACTTGACTGTTCCTCACACAATTCTTGACTGTTACTCACACAATACTGTTCCTCACACAATACTTGACTGTTCCTCACACAATACTCGACTGTTCCTCACACAATACAGTTCCACACACAATACAGTTCCTCACACAATACTTGAATGATCTTCACACAATACTTGACTGATCCTCACACAATACTTTTCCTCACACAATACTGTTCCTCACACAATACTTGACTGTTCCTCACACAATACTGTTCCTCACACATTATTTGACTGTTCCTCACACAATACTTGACTGTTCTTCACACAATACTTGACTGTTCCTCACACAATACTTGACTGTTCCTCACACAATACTTGACTTTTCCTCACAAAATACTTGACTGTTCCTCACACAATACTTGACTGTTCCTCACACAATACTTGACTGTTCCTCACACAATACTGTTCCTCACACATTATTTGACTGTTCCTCACACAATACTTGACTGTTCTTCACACAATACTTGACTGTTCCTCACACAATACTTGACTGTTCCTCACACAATACTTGACTGTTCCTCACACAATACTTGACTTTTCCTCACACAATACTGTTCCTCACACAATACTGTTCCTCACACAATACTTGACTGTTCCTCACACAATACTGTTCCTCACACAATACTTGACTGTTCCTCACGCAATACTTGATTGTTCCTCACACAATACTGTTCCTCACACAATACTTGACTGTTCCTCACACAATACTGTTCCTCACACAGTACTTGACTGTTTCTCACACAATACTCGACTGTTCCTCACACACTACTTGACTGTTTCTCACACAATACTCGACTGTTCCTCACACAATACTTGACTGTTCCTCACACAATACTTGACTGTTTCTCACACAATACTCGACTGTTCCTCACACAATACTTGACTGTTTCTCACACAATACTCGACTGTTTCTCACACAATACTCGACTGTTCCTCACACAATACTTGACTGTTTCTCACACAATACTCGACTGTTCCTCACACAATACTTGACTGTTCCTCACACAATACTCGACTGTTCCTCTCACAATACTTGACTGTTCCTCACACAATACTTGACTGTTCCTCACACAATACTCGACTGTTCCTCACACAATACTGTTCCTCACACAATACTTGACTGTTTCTCACACAATACTCGACTGTTCCTCACACAATACTTGACTGTTTCTCACACAATACTCGACTGTTCCTCACACAATACTTGACTGTTCCTCACACAATACTCGACTGTTCCTCTCACAATACTTGACTGTTCCTCACACAATACTTGACTGTTCTTCACACAATACTTGACTGATCCTCACACAATACTGTTCCTCACACAATCCTTGTCTGTTCCTCACACAATACTTGACTGTTCCTCACACAATACTCGACTGTTCCTCACACAATACTTGACTGTTCCTCACACAATACTCGACTGTTCCTCACACAATACTGTTCCTCACACAATACTCGACTGTTCTTCACACAATACTTGACTGTTACTCACACAATACTTGACTGTTCCTCACACAATACTGTTCCTCACACAATACTCAACTGTTCCTCACACAATATTTGACTGTTCCTCACACAATACTTGACTGTTCCTCACACAATACTGTTCCTCACACAATACTTGACTGTTCTTCACACAATACTTGACTGTTCCTCACACAATACTTGACTGATCCTCTCACAATACTGTTCCTCACACAATACTCAACTGTTCCTCACACAATATTTGACTGTTCCTCACACAATACTTGACTGTTCCTCACACAATACTGTTCCTCACACAATACTCTACTGTTCCTCACACAATACTCAACTGTTCCTCACACAATACTCGACTGTTCCTCACATATTACTTGACTGTTCCTCACACAATACTGTTCCTCACACAATTCTTGACTGTTACTCACACAATACTGTTCCTCACACAATACTTGACTGTTCCTCACACAATACTCGACTGTTCCTCACACAATACTTGACTGTTCCTCACGCAATACAGTTCCTCACACAATACTTGACTGTTCCTCACACAATACTCGACTGTTCCTCACACAATACTCGACTGTTCCTCACACAATACAGTTCCTCACACATTACTTGACTGATCCTCACACAATACTTTTCCTCACACAATACTGTTCCTCACACAATACTTGACTGTTCCTCACACAATACTGTTCCTCACACAATACTTGATTGTTCCTCACACAATACTATTCCTCGCACAATACTTGACTGTTCCTCACACAATACTTGACTGTTCCTCACACAATACTTGATTGTTCCTCACACAATACTTGACTTTTCCTCACACAATGCTGTTCCTCACACAATACTTGACTGTTCCTCACAAAATACTTGACTGTTCCTCACACAATACTGTTCCTCACACAGTACTTGACTGTTCCTCACACAATACTTGATTGTTCCTCACACAATACTGTTCCTCACACAATACCTGACTGCTCCTCACACAATACTTGACTGTTCCTCACAAAATACTTGACTGTTCCTCACACAATAGTTGACTGTTCCTCACACAATACTGTTCCTCACACAATACTTGACTGTTCCTCACACAATACTTGACTGTTCCTCACACAATACTTGACTGTTCCTCACACAATACTTGACTGTTCCTCAATCAACACTGTTCCTCACACAATACTTGACTGTTCCTCACAGTATTCGACTGTTCCTCACACAGTACTGTTCCTCACATATTACTCGACTGTTCCTCACACAATACTTAACTGTTCCTCACACAATACTTAACTGTTCCTCACACAATACACGTCTGTTCCTCACACAATACTGTTCCTCCCACAATTCACGACTGTTCCTCACACAATACTGTTCCTCACACAATACTCGACTGTTCCTCACACAATACTCGACTGTTCCTCACACAATACTGTTCCTCACACAATACTCGACTGTTCGTCACACAATACTGTTCCTCACACAATACTCGACTGTTCCTCGCACAATACTCGACTATTCCTCACACAATACTCGACTGTTCGTCACACAATACTGTTCCTCACACATTACTGTTCCTCACACAATACTCGACTGTTCCTCACACAATACTCGACTGTTCCTCACACAATACTCGACTGTTCCTCACACAATACTCGACTGTTCCTCACACAATACTCGACTGTTCCTCACACAACACTCGACTGTTCCTCACACAATACTCGACTGTTCCTCACACAATACTCGACTGGTCCTCACACAATTCTCGACTGGTCCTCACACAATACTCGACTGGTCCTCACACAATACTCGACTGTTCCTCACACAATACTCGACTGGTCCTCACACAATTCTCGACTGGTCCTCACACAATACTCGACTGTTCCTCACACAATACTCGACTGGTCCTCACACAATTCTCGACTGGTCCTCACACAATACTCGACTGTTCCTCACACAATACTCGACTGGTCCTCACACAATTCTCGACTGGTCCTCACACAATACTCGACTGGTCCTCACTGTAAGGGTAAACATGCGGGTGCCGTAAGTCATGTATATATAGTAGGGTAGTGTCACTGGAATGGTATTTTGCCAGAGTTGTGGGAGCTCACTGCACTGGACAGGCACATGAAGTCAGTACCTGACGAACCGGGCTGTGGTTCGTAAGTCAGTTTGCGTGCGGCCGGCAGTAACAGCCTTGTTGATCAGACCCTGATCCACCATGAGCCCTGGTCTCAGACCGAGCCGCCTGGGCGTTGAACCCCGAAACCCTTTCCAGATAAACTGGAGGACTCCAGGTAACACCATCTGGATAGCTTACTATGTAAGGTGAGCGTCAGGTGAGGGTGACACCTGGTCTGGCATGACACTGAGTTGCTCACTGGTGATCGTAATGTCCATACACACGGGTGACGCAGTTAATATTTTGCTGTTGTGGCCCTTACTTATTATTTCCTGTATGTATTTTAATTTTTTCGTTTGTATTCCTGAGGCCTGTCACATGTGCCTAGTCAGTGTAGTGGTAAGGGGGGGGGACATCCTGGGTGACACAATAGAGCCTCTAAAGAAGGTGACACAAATGCCCAAAACAGTGCTGCCGCAACATAAGAGAAAAATCCTTGGTCTCTATAAAGCCTATTATATGATTACAGAGTACAAGTAGGCCTATATAGGGAAAATCAATGGCGCCATACGAAAAACTATCTTAAATCGGTAATTTTATTTGCGATAATTGAAAAACGCATAATCCACCTGGCATCACTATGATCAGTCACGTGAGGAGCATGCATTTCCAACAGAGAGAAGAATCAGGTTAAAGAAAAGGATGGCAGGGGAGCAGGCAAGAGATTCTGGACTCACTCCACAGGAAGAAAACAAGATGGCGATGTTGGAGTGCATTGTTCATTTTCATAATGAACTCGAGATGCAATCAAAAGCAATCAAGGACGTGGCAGCCATGTTTGTGGTCATGCAAATGAAGAATCTTCTACAAACTGCTGAAGAAGAATTGGAGGTGATGCTTGAAGACTCACAGTCTTCTATAATGAAATATACAAGAATGAGCTCATGTTTGATATACCGAGACTAAGACAGCACCTGCAAGCTGCTCATGTTGATCTTGAAAAGTTAAACACTGGACTATATTTGATGCACTAATATTTATAGCTGAATGGGAGTTCACTGACTCTTTTCCAACTGTGACAGTCTGCCTGAGGTTGTTCCTTACTATATGTGCTTCTGTGACTGCTGTTGAAAGTAGTTTCTACAAGTTGAAGCTGATTATTATTATTATTATTATTATTATTATTATTATTATTATTATTATTATTATTATTATTATTATTATTATTATTATTATTATTATTATTATAAAAAAGAAGCGCTAAGCCACAAGGGCTATACAGCATGAAGCTGATTAAAAGTTATTTACGGTCCACTATGAGTCAATCCAGAATCTGTGACATAGCAATGTTGTCCATAGAAAATGGGTCAGTTGACAGCATTGATTTTGATGATGTGATTGATGATTTTGCAGGACTGAAGGCAAGGAAATGTAAGATATAATTAATTGAGATGCTGCCTGTACTCAGTGTCAAATTGGAACTAGTGTTTCTCTGATATTGTAATGTTTTTCTTTATTTTTCTAGTTTTTTTGCATTGTTGAAGACGAATAAATGTAGGATCTGTTGCTATACTTAAAGTGGTGTTTGAGTTTGTGTTTCCTCAATATTACTATGATTATTTATTTTATCATTAATAAAGTTGAGAAGTATTCTCCTGTTTAGTTTATGGCCATTAATTGTTCTCATTACTTAACATTAGTCACTGGTCACGCAGTAGTGACGTAACTGGTCACGCAGTAGTGACGTAACTGGTCACGCAGTAGTGACGTAACTGGTCATGCAGTAGTGACGTAACTGGTCACGCAGTAGTGACGTAACTGGTCATGCAGTAGTGACGTAACTGGTCACGCAGTAGTGACGTAACTGGTCATGCAGTAGTGACGTAACTGGTCATGCAGTAGTGACGTAACTGGTCACGCAGTAGTGACGTAACTGGTCACGCAGTAGTGACGTAACTGGTCACGCAGTAGTGACGTAACTGGTCACGCAGTAGTGACGTAACTGGTCACGCAGTAGTGACGTAACTGGTCACGCAGTAGTGACGTAACTGGTCACGCAGTAGTGACGTAACTGGTCACGCAGTAGTGACGTAACTGGTCACGCAGTAGTGACGTAACTGGTCACGCAGTAGTGACGTAACTGGTCACGCAGTAGTGACGTAACTGGTCACGCAGTAGTGACGTAACTGGTCACGCAGTAGTGACGTAACTGGTCATGCAGTAGTGACGTAACTGGTCATGCAGTAGTGACGTAACTGGTCACGCAGTAGTGACGTAACTGGTCACGCACTAGTGACGTAACTGGTCACGCAGTAGTGACGTAACTGGTCACGCAGTAGTGACGTAACTGGTCACGCAGTAGTGACGTAACTGGTCACGCAGTAGTGACGTAACTGGTCACGCAGTAGTGACGTAACTGGTCACGCAGTAGTGACGTAACTGGTCATGCAGTAGTGACGTAACTGGTCATGCAGTAGTGACGTAACTGGTCACGCAGTAGTGACGTAACTGGTCATGCAGTAGTGACGTAACTGGTCACGCAGTAGTGACGTAACTGGTCATGCAGTAGTGACGTAACTGGTCATGCAGTAGTGACGTAACTGGTCACGCAACACCACCCGGGGTGACACCAACCCTAGCAACACCACCCGGGGTGACACCAACCCTAGCAAAACAACCCGGGGTGACACCAACCCTTGCAACACCACCCGGGGTGACACCAACCCTAGCAACACCACCCGGGGTGACACCAACCCTAGCAACACCACCCGGGGTGACACCAACCCTAGCAACACCACCCGGGGTGACACCAACCCTAGCAACACCACCCGGGGTGACACCAACCCTAGCAACACCACCCGGGGTGACACCAACCCTAGCAACACCACCCGGGGTGACACCAACCCTAGCAACACCACCCGGGGTGACACCAACCCTAGCAACAGCACGCGGGGTGACACCAACCCTAGCAACACCACCCGGGGTGACACCAACCCTAGCAACACCACCCGGGGTGACACCAACCCTAGCAACACCACCCGGGGTGACACCAACCCTAGCAACACCACCCGGGGTGACACCAACCCTAGCAACACCACCTAGGGTGACACCAACCCTAGCAACACCACCCGGGGTGACACCAACCCTAGCAACACCACCCGCGGTGACACCAACCCTTGCAACACCACCCGGGGTGACACCAACCCTAGCAACACCACCCGGGGTGACACCAACCCTAGCAACGCCACCCGGGGTGACACCAACCCTAGCAACACCACCCGGGGTGACACCAACCCTAGCAACACCACCCGGGGTGACACCAACCCTAGCAACGCCACCCGGGGTGACACCAACCCTAGTAACACCACCCGGGGTGACACCAACCCTAGCAACACCACCTGGGGTGACACCAATCCTAGCAACACCACCCGGGGTGACACCAACCCTAGCAACACCACCCAGGGTGACACCAACCCTAGCAACACCACCCAGGGTGACACCAACCCTAGCAACACCACCCAGGGTGACACCAACCCTAGCAACACCAACCCTAGCAACACCACCCAGGGTGACACCAACCCTAGGAACACCACCCAGGGTGACACCAACCCTTGCAACACCACCCAGGGTGACACCAACCCTAGCAACACCACCCAGGGTGACACCAACCCTAGCAACACCACCCAGGGTGACACCAACCCTAGCAACACCACCCAGGGTGACACCAACCCTAGCAACACCACCCAGGGTGACACCAACCCTAGCAACACCACCCAGGGTGACACCAACCCTAGCAACACCACCCAGGGTGACACCAACCCTAGCAACACCACCCATGGTGACACCAACCCTAGCAACACCACCCAGGGTGACACCAACCCTAGCAACACCACCCGGGGTGACACCAACCCTTGCAACACCACCCGGGGTGACACCAACCCTAGCAACACCACCCAGGGTGACACCAACCCTAGCAACACCACCCGGGGTGACACCAACCCTTGCAACACCACCCAGGGTGACACCAACCCTAGCAACACCACCCGGGGTGACACCAACCCTTGCAACACCACCCGGGGTGATACCAACCCTTGCAACACCACCCGGGGTGACACCAACCCTTGCAACACCACCCAGGGTGACACCAACCCTAGCAACACCACCCGGGGTGACACCAACCCTAGCAACACCACCCAGGGTGACACCAACCCTAGCAACACCACCCGGGATGACACCAACCCTTGCAACACCACCTGGGGTGACACCAACCCTTGCAACACCACCCAAGGTGACACCAACCCTAGCAACACCACCCAGGGTGACACCAACCCTAGCAACACCACCCGGGGTGACACCAACCCTTGCAACACCACCCGGGGTGACACCAACCCTAGCAACAGCACGCGGGGTAACACCAACCCTAGCAACACCACCTGGGGTGACACCAACCCTTGCAACACCACCCGGGGTGACACCAACCCTAGCAACACCACCCGGGGTGACACCAACCCTAGCAACACCACCCGGGGTGACACCAACCCTAGCAACACCACCTGGGGTGACACCAACCCTAGCAACACCACCTGGGGTGACACCAACCCTTGCAACACCACCCGGGGTGACACCAACCCTAGCAACACCACCCGGGGTGACACCAACCCTAGCAACACCACCCAGGGTGACACCAACCCTAGCAACACCACCCAGGGTGACACCAACCCTAGCAACACCACCCGGGGTGACACCAACCCTAGCAACACCACCCAGGGTGACACCAACCCTAGCAACACCACCCAGGGTGACACCAACCCAAGCAACACCACCCGGGGTGACACCAACCCTAGCAACACCACCCGGGGTGACACCAACCCTAGCAACACCACCCGGTGTGACACCAACCCTAGCAACACCACTCAGGGTGACACCAACCCTAGCAACACCACCCGGGGTGACACCAACCCTAGCAACACCACCCAGGGTGACACCAACCCTAGCAACACCACCCGGGGTGACACCAACCCTAGCAACACCACCCGGGGTGACACCAACCCTAGCAACACCACCCGGGGTGACACCAACCCTTGCAACACCACCCAGGGTGACACCAACCCTAGCAACACCACCCGGGGTGACACCAACCCTAGCAACACCACCCGGGGTGACACCAACCCTAGCAACACCACCCGGGGTGACACCAACCCTTGCAGGGTGACACCAACCTAGCAACACCACCGGGTCAAGGCACCAACCCCTCAACCGCACACCACCCAGTGCCACCGCCACCAGCCTAACAGCACCACGGGTGACACCAACGGTAGCAACACCACCAGCACCAGCCTAACAGCACCACCAGGGGTGAACGCAACCCTAACAACACCACCCAGGGGTGACCACCAACCTATGACACCACGGGGTCCCCAAGCCACCAACCTAGCAACACCACCCAGGGTGACACCCAGCCCAACTAGCACCACCCACCCGGTGACCACCGCAACCCTAACAGCACCACCCGGGGTGACACCAACCTAACAACACCACCCGGGGTGACCAACCCTAAGCCCTAGCAACACCACCCAGGGGTGACACCAGCCCGCTTAGCACCACCCGAGGGGGTGACGCAGCCAACCTAACACACCGCCGGGTTGACACCAACCTAGCAACACCACCCGGGGTGACACCAACCCTTGCAACACCGCGGGGCCCTGAACACCACCCTGAACCCTATCAGCACCACGGGTGTACCCAAGGGGCCTAACAGCACCACCCGGGGTGACACCAGCCCTAACAACACCGCACCGGGTGCACCAACCCTAGCAACACCGCCGGGGTGACACCGCCAACAAGCACCACCCAGGGGTGACACCAGCCTAAGGCACCTGCCGGGTGGCGCACCAGCAACAGCCACCGGCCGGGTGACCAACACAGCACCACCCGGGTGCAGCCCTAACCCACACCACCCGGGTGACACCAACCCTAGCAACACCGCCCGGGGTAGCAACCAACAGCACCACCGGGCTGACACCAGCCTAGCAAGCACCACCAGGGGTGACACCAGCCCTAGCAACACCACCCGGGGTGACACCCAGCCCTGCAGGGGTGACCACCACCCTAGCACACCACCCGGTGACACCAGCCCTAGCAACACCACCGGGGTGGACCAGCCACACCACCCCTAGCACACC
The DNA here is from genome assembly GCF_038502225.1 of Cherax quadricarinatus. NCBI lineage: Eukaryota > Metazoa > Arthropoda > Malacostraca > Decapoda > Parastacidae > Cherax > Cherax quadricarinatus. The sequence continues at coordinate 36,983,735 of NC_091301.1, read as the reverse complement.
ACCCCTGCCCAGGGTGACACAACCTACAGCACCACCGGGGTGTACCAACCCTAGGGCGCAACTTAACCCACCGGGTGTTACCAGCCCTAGCAGCACCGGCCCAGGGTGACGCCAGCCTAGCAACTTGCGGGTGACGCCAGCCTAGCAGCACCACCCGGGGTGCGGGTGGACAGCCTAGCAACACCACCCGAGGTGGCACCAGCCTAGCCAACACCACCCGGGGTTAAGCACCAGCCCTTAGCAACACCACCCGGGGTACACCAACCCTAACAGCACCACCGGGGACCGACCCGAACCCTAACGCACCACCGGGTGCACCAACCTAACACACCACCCGGGGGTGGCCACCCTTAGCAGCCACCACCCGGGGTGGCACCAACCCTACAAGCACCACCCGGGGTGACCAGCCCTTACCCTAGCACCACCGGGGTGGCACCACCCGGTACCCAGCACCACCCGGGGTGACGCAGCAACACCACCCGGGTGGACCGCCAATACCACACCACCCGGGGTGTCCACCCTGCAACACCACCCGGGGTGGCACCAGCCTAAGCAGCACCACGGGGTGAACACACCCTAACTTAACCTGCGGGGTCGGCGCAAGCCCTTGCAACACCACCCGGGTGACGCAGCCCTACAAGCACCACCGGGGTGGCACCACCCTGCAACGCCACCCGGCCGGTGTTACCAACCCTAGCGGCACCACCGGGTGACACCAACCCTTAACACCACCGGGGTGGTACCACCCTTGCAGCACCGCCCGGGGAATGACACCAGCCCCTACAACACCACCCGGGGTGACACCAACCCGCCCTAGCACCACCCGGGGTGACACCAACCTAGCAACACCAACCGGGTGCACCAACTAACACCACCCGGGGTGACACCAGCCCTTGCACCACCACGGGTTAGACGCCAAGTAAGCAACACCACCGAGGGTGACACCAACCTACCCGCCACCAGGGTGACGCAACCCTAGCAGCACCACCGGGGTAGGCGCCAGCCCGCGCAGCACCACCGGGTGACCGCCTAACAGCACCACCCGGGGTGGCCACCAAACCCTTAGCAACTGGCCGGGGTGACACCAGCCCTAGCAACACCACCCGGGTGGCCGCCCAACAGCACCACCCGGGGAACAGCACCAACCTAGCAACGGGGGCCACCCGGGGTGGCAACCCAAGCAGCAGCACCACCCAGGGGTGACGCAGCTAACAGCACCCGGGGTGACGCAACCCTTAACAGCACCACCCGGAAGACCAACCCTTAAGCAGCACCGCGGGGGTGACACCAGCCCTGCAACACCGCCCAGGGGTGACACCAACCGTAACAACACCACCAGGGTGACACCAACCCTTAGCAACACCACCCGGGGTGACACCAGCCCTAAGCAGCACCACCGGGAAGACCAGCGCAACCTTGCAGCAGGGTGACACCAACCCCCTAACACCACCAGGGGTGACACAACCTAGCAACACCACCCGGGGTGACGCCCTTCAAACACCACCCGGGGTGTTACCACCCTTGCAACACCACCCGGGGTGACACCAGCCTAAGCAACGCCACCCGGTGACACCAGCGCAACACCACCCGGGGTTGACACCAGCCTTAACAACCTACCCGGGATGGCACCAGCCTAACAACACGGGGCGAACAGCACCAGCCCTTAAGGCACCACCCAGGGTGGACCAACCAACACAACACCACCCGGGTGACACCAGCCCTAGCAACACCACGGGGTGACACCAACCCTTGCAACACCAGGGGTGACACCAGCCCCTAGCAACACCACCCGTACCAACCTAACCAGCACCACCCGGGGTGACCACCAACCTAGAAACACCACCCGGGGTGCACCAACCCTAACAACCGCCCGGGGTGCACAACCCTTGCAACACCACCCAGGGTGACGGGGCAACCCTGCAAGCACCGCCCGACCAGCCCAACCCAGCAACACCACCCGGGCCAACCAGCCCTAGCACACCCAGCCCGGGACCGCAGCCCGAGCACCACCCGGGTGACACCAGCCTAACACCACCCACCCGGTGACACCAACCCTGCAGCACCACCCAGTGGAGCACCAACCCTAGCAACACCACCCCAGGGTGACACCAGCCTAACAGCACCACCCAGGGTGACACCAAACCTAGCAACACCACCCAGGGTGACACCAGCCCTAGCAACACCACCCGGGTGACACCAACCCTAGCAGCACCACCCGGGATTGGGTGACACCAAGCCCTAACAGCACCACCCGGGGTGACACCAACCTAACCCAACACCGCCAGGTGACACCAACCCTTGCAACACCACCGGGGTGAGCACCAGCCTAGCAGCACCACCGGGGTGACACCAACACACCACCCGGGTGACGCCAACCCCTAGCAACACCACGGGTGACACCAGCCCTGCAACACCACGGGGTGGCACCAGCCTAGCAAGCACCGCGGGGTGACGGCCAACTAACAGCACCACGGGGTCGGGGTAGCCCGACAACCTACCGGGGTGTTACCAGCCCTTAGCAACACCCAGGGTGACCGCCAGCCACACACCACCGGGGTATACCGCCCGTAACAACACCACCGGGATGTACCAACCCTGCCAACACCACCCAGGGTTGACACCAGCCCTAGGCACCACCCGGGGTATTACCACCCTTGCAACACCGCCGGGTAGCACCAAGCCCGCAACACCACGGGGTGACACCAACCCTACAACGCACCACCCGGGGTAACCCTAGCAACCACCACCTAGCAACACCACCCCCAGGGTGACACCAACCTAACAACCACCGGAATACCAGGGTGCACACCAGGGTGACCCTAGCCCTTACAGCACCACCGGGGTGACGCAACCTAACCAACCACCGGGTAATCCACAGCACCGCAGGGTGACACCAACCTAACCAGCCACCCGGGAACCAACCCGCAACCTACCCGAGGGGTGTACCCACCGCCCTTCACACCACCCGGGGTGTTGGAACACCAACCTAAGCAGCACCACCCGGGGTGACGCCAGCCTAGCAACCACCCACCCGGGAACCCTGTTAGCACACCACCCCGGGGTACGCCAGCAACTTGCAGGGTGACACCAGCCTAGCAACCCTAAACACCACGGGGAATGACACCACCCTGACACCAACACCGCGGGTGGGACACCAACCCTGCAACACCACCCGGGGTGACACCAGCCCTAGCAACACCACCGGGTGACACCAGCCTAGCAACACCACGGGGTGTACGCAACCCCTAGCCAGCACCACGGGGTGACGCCAACCCCCTAGCAGCACCACCCCGGGTGACCCAGCCAACCACCTGCAGGGCAGGCACCCAGGGGTGACACCACCCGGGGTAACCCTGCCCCACCAGCCTAACCAAGCACCAACCCAGGGTGAGCAACCCTGCACCCAGGGTGCACCAGCCCTAACAGCACCACCCGGGGATTGACACCAGCCCTGCAACACCACCGGGGTGTAGGCACCAACCCTACGCAACCACCCACCCGGGGTGACACCAACCCTACCCAACACCAACCGGAAGGTGACCTGCAACTAACAACACCGCCCCAGGGTGACACCAACCCCTAGCACACCACCGGTGACAGCCTAGCAACACCACCCGGGTGCCACCAGCCCTAACCCAACCACACCAGCCTAACCCAGCACCACCCGGGAGTGACACCAACCTAACAACACCACCCGGGGTGTTACCAGCCTAGAACACCACCCAGGGGTGACACCAGCCCTAACAACCACCACCGGGATGGCGCCAACCCTAGCTTTGCAGGGATGCCACCAACCTAGCAAGGGCACCACCCGGGGTGACACCAACCCTAGCAGCACCACCCGGGGTGACGCAGCCCTGCAACACCACCCGGGGTGTACCAACCTAACAGCACCCAGGGGTGACGCCAGCCTAGCAACACCACCCGGGATTGCACACCTAACTTAACCTGCGGGGTTGAACACCAACCCTAGCAACACCTGCCGGGAAGTGCCTTACCACCCTTGCACCACCGGGGTGGGCAACAGCCAACACCACCCGGAGGTTGACAGCCAACCTTAACCCCAGCACCGGCCGGGGTGGCACAACCCTAGCAGCACCGCGGGGTGACACCCAGCCTAGCAGCACCACGAAGGTGGCACCAAGCCCTTGCAACACCACGGGGAATGACGCCTAGCCCGCAAGCTTAGCAACCACCCAGGGGGTGTGCCAGCCAGCAGCACCACCCGGGGTTGACCACGCCTGCAACACACCCAAGGGGTGACACCACCCGGGGTAGCCAACACCACCAGGGGTGAACGCAAGCTTGAACAACCACCCAGGGCACCACCGGGGTGTTCAACCTAACAGCACACCACGGTTGTACCAGCCCTTGCAAGCACCACCGGGGTTGTTCCACCCAACCCGCCTGCGGGGAGACTACAGCCTTAACCCTAACACCACGGGGTGCACCAACCCTTGCAGCACCACCGGGGTGTACCAGTACGCACCGGAAGGGTGACGCACTGACCGCTTAGTCTTCCAACCTTGCACCACGGGGTGCACAACCTGCAACACCACGGAAGGGGTGACACCAGCCCTTAAGCAACACCACCCGGGGTGCAACCACCCAATTACCAACTTTACCCAGGGTGACACCAACCCCTTGCAGCACCACCGGGTGACACCAGCCCTTAACAACCACCGCCAGGGTGGACCGCCAACTAAGCAACCACCACCCGGGTGACACCAACCCTAGCAACACCACCGGGGTGTACCAGCCCTGCCAACACGCAGGGGTGCACCAACCCCTACAAGGGGGCACCACCGGAATTGCCTTCACCAACCCTAACTGCGGGGTGCACACCTAGCCAACACCACCGGGGTCAAGCACCAACCTAAGCAACACCACCCGGGTGACACCAGCCCTAACAAGCACCGCCGGGGGTGCGGCCACCAGCCTAGCAACACCACGGGGTGACGCAGCCTACACCTGGCGGGAGACACCAGCCTAGCAACGCCACCGGGGTGACGGCCAACCTAACCAACGCCACCGCGCCAACCCTAGCAACACCACAGGGTGCACCAACCTAGCAAGCACCACCCGGGTAAACACAACCCTAGCAACACCACCCAGGGTGACACACCAGCCTAACCCAGCAGCCCACAACCTGGCAACACCACCTTCCTTGCCCAAGGGTACAGCCAACCAGATTCAACCGCAACACCACCCAGGGTGACACCAGCCTAGCAGCACGAGGGTACACCAGCCCTGAACACCCAGGGGTGGCCACCAACCTGGCAACACCACCCGGGGTGGCAGCCACCCTAATTCCAACACCACCCAGGGGAATTTGACCACAGCCAACCCCAACACCGCCCGGGGTAGCCACCAGCCCAGCCACCTGCCCAGCCTAGCCACCCGCCCTGCGCACCAGCCCTAAGGGATTGACAACCAGCCTACACCCTGCCATGACACCAGCCTAGCACACCTGGGGTGGCAACCAACCCTGCAACCCCGCCCGGGTGACACAACCTAGCAACACCACCCAGGGTGACACCAGCCCTTAACGACAGCACCACCCGGGTTGACACCAGCCTAGCAACACCACAGGGTGAGCCCCACCACCCTAGCACACCACGGGGTGCTACCACCCTACAGCACCACCGGGTAAGCACCAGCCTAGCAGCACCGCGGGGAATGACACCAGCCTAGCAAGCCTGCAGGGTTGACACCAGCCTAGCAACACCACCCGTTGGCACCCAGCCTAGCAACACCACCCGGTGGCCACCGCCCTAGGCACCACCAGGGTTGAACACCAACCTACAACACCACCGGGGTCACCAACCTACAACACCACCCAGGGTGACACCAACCTAGCAACACCACAGGGGTGACACCAACCTAACCCAGCACCACCCGGGATGTACCACCTGCAACACCACGAAGATGGCGCCAACCCTAACAACACCTACCCAACCCCTACCGCAGTGCCAACCACACCACCGCCCGAATACCAGCCTATTAACACCACCGGGTGACCAACCCATAACAGCACCGGGACGTACCAACCCTAACAACGCCAGGGTGACACCCAGCCCAGCACCACCCGGGAATGACGCAACCTACCCAGCACCACCCGGGGTGACCGCAACCCTGCCCACACCACCCTAGGGTGACACCCAACTACACCACCGGGGTGGCCACCAACCCCTAGCAACACCACCCAGGGTGACACCAGCCCTAGCAACACCACCCGGGGTAGCACAACCCTAGCAACACCACCCGGGTTGGACGCCCAGCCTAAGCAACCACCGGGTTCCGACACCACCCTACCCAGCACCACCCGGAATTGCACAGCCCTAGCACCACCGCAGGGTGACACCAGCCTAACAGCACCGCCGGGTGACACCAGCCTAACCCAACCACCACCGGGGTGTACCAACCTAGCAACACCACCCAGGGGTGAGCACCAGCCTAGCAGTACCACCGGGGTGCACCAGCCCTAGCAACACCACCCGGGTGACACCAGCCCTAACAGCACCACCCGGGGTGAGACAACCCAGCTTAGCAACCCTTACAGCCGCCAACCCTAACACCACCCGGGGTGACACCAACCTAACTTAGCACCACCCGGGTGTCAACCTAACAAGGGCAACCACCAGGGGTGACACCAGCCTAGCGCAACCAACAGCACCACCCTGCCTGACCGCCACACCAACCTGCCAGGGTCAGCACCACCTAACCTTTGCCCGGGGTTAGACACCTAAGCCTACCAGGAATGACACCAACAACACCACCGGGGTGACACCAGCCCTAGCACACCGCCCAGGTGGGACCGCAACCCTAACCACCGCCGGGGTACCAACCCTAACCAAGCCACCACCGAACCTCAGCACCAACCTACAACACCACCCAGGGGTGACACCAACCTAACAACACCACCGGGGTGCGCCAACCTAGCAGCACCACCCGGGGTGACACCAGCCCTAAGCAGCACCACCGCCGGGGTCTTCCAGCCCTAACAGCACCACCCGGGGTGTCCAGCACACCCACCGGGACCCTGGGGCTGACACCAGCCCTAGCAACACCACCCGGGGGTGCGGCGCAACCTAACGAACACCACCCGGGGTGTACCAGCTACAGCACCTAGCAACAGCCTAGCAACACCACCCGGGTGACACCAACCCTAGCAGCACCACCCGGGGTGACCACCAACCCTAGCAACACCACCGAGGTCAGCCACCATAACCGCGACACCACCCGGGTGACACCAGCCTAGCACCACCGCAGGTGACACCAACCCTAGCAACACCGCGGGGTGACGCCAACCCTAGCACCACCTGCCTTAGCCGCAACCTAGCAGCACCGCAGGGGTGACACCAGCCTAGCAACACCGCCGGGATTGGCCGCAGCCTACAGCACTACGGAGCCCTAACACCAACTGCGGGTGACACCAACCTGGCAACCACAGGTGACAACCCAACCCGCAGCACCACCGGGGTGTACCAACCCTTACCAGCACCACCCGGGGAAGTGTACAACACCACCGGGTGAGCGCACCTAGCAACACCACGGGGTGGCTCCAACCCTAGCACACCACCCAGGGGTGCGCCAACCTAACCAACACCACCGGGGGTACATTATACCAGCCCTACTTAACACCACCCGGGGTGACACCTACCCTAGCAACACCACTGAACCTAGTCAGTGGCGGACCTACATTTTTGGAACCCTGAAGCTTGAAGTGTTGTGGGTCATCATCCCCTCAAGGAAGGTTCCTTGAAGCTGGTGAGGGGCTCTTGATCTAGGGAACTGGATCTGTGCTCCAGTTCCCTGAATTAATCCTGAATACCTTCCATCCCCCCACAGGCGCGGTATAATCCTATGGGTTTAGCGCTTCCTCCTTGATTATAATAATAACAATATTGGTCACCATGGCAACCAGCAACGGCTGTCCTATATACTTTCATAACCTTTTTAATTTTTATTTTAACTATTATTTTGTACCGAATTACACTGTATTATTATTTTATTAAAAATCCTTCTCATGCAGTAAAATCAAATTTTTTAAGCAATGTGGGTTAAAGTGGGTTCAGGGGCCCCTCAGGGGTTAGGGGCCCTGAAGCTAAAGTTCCATAAGTTTGAGAGTAGACCCGCCGCTGCCTGAGCGGATAGTGAGGAAGTTACTCAGTTGTTATTAGAAGAGTCTGGGCTTGTCGACGACTCTCCGTCACCCAGCTGCTGTTGATACCTGGGTTCACAAGACTCGTCAGAGTGGCGGAAACTTACATTGTCCTAGGTGCCAACTCACTTGTCACCCGCCTATTCACCCAATTACCAACCTGGGCAACTACATAAGCCTATTGCATCAACAAGTGACTACCAGCAATTATAATCAAAACGATAGTAATGTCTGTACCAGTGACTACTACCACCTGTCTCCGCCATTACCTGGCACACCCGCCACGCAACATACCTATAATTACTCCACTATATTAGACCTTCAGTCTGCACAATAAATACCATCCTCATTATAATAATTTTTCTATATTAATTGTATTAATAAAGTTCACTTTTAATATCACATTAAAATTTTTGTTTGTTGAGATTATTATAATTTTTCCTCTTAATAATTATCAAATACTTGGGACTCGTACTTGAGTGTTCCTCACAACACAAGTGTGATCCTCACAACACAAGTATCATCCTCACAACACAAGTATCATCCTCACAATACGAGTGTCATCCTCACACAACACGAGTGTCATCCTCACACAACACGAGTGTCATCCTCACACAACAAGAGTGTCATCCTCATCCAAAACGAGTGCCATCCTCACACAACACGAGTGTCATCCTCACAACACGAGTGTGATCCTCACATAACAAGAGTGCCATCCTCACAACACGAGTGTCATCCTCACAACACGAGTGTCATCCTCACAAAACACGAGTGTCATCCTCACACAACACGAGTGTTACCCTCACAAAACACGAGTGTCAACCTCACACAACACGAGTGTCATCCTCACACAACACGAGTGTCATCCTCACACAACACGAGTGTCATCCTCACACAACACGAGTGCCATCCTCACAACACGAGTGTCATCCTCACACAACACGAGTGTCATCCTCACACAACACAAGCGTCATCCTCACAACACGAGTGTCATCCTCACACAACACGAGTGTCATACTCACACAACACGAGTGTCTTCCTCACACAACACGAATGTCTTCCTCACAATACGAGTGTCATCCTCACAACACGAGTGTCATCCTCACACAACACGAGTGTCATACTCACACAACACGAGTGTCATCCTCACACAACACGAATGTCTTCCTCACAATACGAGTTTCATCCTCACAACACGAGTGTCATCCTCACACAACACGCATGTCATCCTCACAAAACACGAGTGTCATCCTCACACAACACGCATGTCATCCTCACACAACACGCATGTCATCCTCACACAACACGAGTGTAATCCTCACACAACACGAGTGTCATCCTCACACAACACGAGTGTCATCCTCACACAACACGAGTGTCATCCTCACACAACACGAGTGTCACCCTCACAAAGCACGAGTGTCATCCTCACAACACAAGTGTCATCCTCACACAACACGAGAGGTTCATCTCTACACAACACGAGTGTTCATCTCACAACACGAGTGTCATTCCTAACACAACACGAGTAAGTTTTCATTCCTAATACAAACACGAGTAAGTCCATCCTTCACACTAACCACGCATGTCATCCTCACATTAACAAACACGAGTGGTAATCCTCACACAAATACGAGTGCTAACTCACACACAACACGCATGTCATCCTCACAACACGAGTGTTCATCCTCACAAATACGAGTGTCATTCCTCACACAAATACGAGGCCATCTTCTACAAACCACGAGTGTCATTCTTTCACACAAATACGAGTGCCATCTCACACAAACACGAGTGTCACTCCTACCAAAGCACGAGTGTCATTCACACAAACACGAGTGTCATCTTCACACAACACGAGTGGTCATCTCTACAACAAATACGAGTGTCATCTCAAACAAACATTGAGTGTCATTCCCTTTACACAAACACGAGTGTTCATCTTCTACACAAACACGAGTGGTTCATCTCTACACAAACACGAGTGGTTCATCCCTTACGCAACACAAGTGTTCATCTCTACAACATGAGTGGTCATTCTCTACACAAACACGAGTATCATTCACACAAACACGAGTGTCACTCACAAAAGCACGAGGTTAATTCCTGACGTTACATAAGTAAGGCATTCCTTTACAACATTGAGTAAGTTCATCTCCTACACAAATACGAGGTATCATTCTACACAAATACGAGTGTAAGTCATCTTTACACAAACACGAGTAAGTTCATCCCTAACAACAATAACACGAGGTAAGTCATTCTACACACAACATGAGTGGTCATTCCTCACCTTCAAACAAGAGGCCAAGCCATTCACATAAACACGAGTGTCATCTTACACAATACGCATGTTCATCATCTCACAAACAAGAGAGTCAGGCCCTCACACAAATACGAGGTTGGTCATTCCCTTACCTAAACAAGAGTGCTCATCTCAACACAACACGAGTGTTCATCTCTACAACATACGAGTGTTGGCCCTACACATAACATGAGTGGTTCATCTCCTACACAAACACGAGTGTCATCTCACACAAATACGAGTGGTCATCTCACACAACACGAGGTTATCATCTCTACACAAACAGGAGTTTTCATCTCATAACATACAAGTGTTGGTCTCATTACAACAATGACGAGGTTCATCTTCACATTAAACACGAGTGTCATTCACACAAACACGAGTGTAATCTTCTACACAAACACGAGTGGTTCATCTTGCACACAAATACGAGTGTCATTCTCACACAACAGGAGTTTTCATCTTGACAAACACAAGTGTCATCTCTACACAACACGAGTGTTGGTCTCCTCACACAAATACGAGGCCATCTCTATACCAACATACGAGTGTTCATCCCTACACAAACACGAGGTCATTCTTCCTAATCACAACACGAGTGGTCCAATCTCACAACACAAAGTAAGCCAAGTACATTCTAATACAGTACGAGTAAGTCATCTTCTTTACACAAATACGAGTGTTCATCTTCAACACAAACACGAGGCTATCACTACCAACATACGAGAGGTCCATCTCAATACAACACGAGTGGTAATTTCACTTCAAACACGAGTAACATCTTCAATACAACATGAGGTTATCATTCCCTACAACAACATGAGTGTTCATTCCTCACTTCAACACGAGGTTATCATTGCTAACACAACACGAGTGTCACATCTCTACTAACACGAATGTCATTCTAATAACATAACACGAGGTTATTCCTTGCACAACACGAGGTTATCATCTCAACACAAATACGAGGTTGGTTATCCTCTACACACAACACGAGTAAGCTCATTCACTAACAACATGTGAGGTTAGGTCTTACACAACATACGAGTAGTTCATTCCCTTTACACAAACACGCGAGTGCCATTCCTAACACAAACACGAGTGTCATTCTTCTACACAAACACGAGTAAGTCATGCCTTCACACAAACACGAGTGTCATCTCACACAAACAAGAGAGTTGGCCCATCCCCCAACCTATACGAGGCAGTTGTCTTCACACAACACGAGTGTAATTCTACACAACACGAGTAAGTTCAGGCCTCACACAAACACGAGTGTCATCTCATACAACACGAGCGCAAGGTCATCAATCACACAACAAGAGAGCTTAGGCTCACTCCTAACATTTAGGAGTAATCAATTGCCAAGCACAAACACGAGGTAATAATCCCATTAACTCAACACGAGTGTCATCCTAATAACACCAAATACGAGTGTCCATCTTCACACAACAATACGAGTGTCATCTCACTCCAACACGAGGTTACCTCACACAACACGAGGCCATTCCTCACTCAACACGAATGTCATCCTAACTAACATACAATGAGTAAGTCATCTTCACACAAACACGAGGTTATCATCCCCTACAACACGAGGTTAACTCATCACAACACGAGTGTCATCTCTACAAACACGAGAGGTTAGGCCCTTACAACACGAGTGTTCATCTCACAAATACGAGTGTTATCATCTTACAACACGAGGTCTCATCTACATACAAATACGAGCAAGTCAATCTTCTTACAACATGGAGTAAGTCATCTCGCACACAAACACGAGTGGTCATCTTCATAACACGAGTAAGTTCACATTACCAACAACATGAGGTTATCATCTGCAAAACATGAGGTTATCACCTTACAACAACAATGCAATTGTTATCTTGCTACAACAATCACAGCTATCATCTTACAATGACGGGAAGTCTTATCTCACACAACACGAGGTTGGTCATCTCACAAATACGAGGTTACTTGGTCTCAACAACACGAGGCTTAGTCTCACAATAACGATGGCCATCCTCACAACACTGAGGTTATCACTCAAAACATGCAGGTTGTTCATCTCATACGAATGAACATCTCATACAACAATACGAGTTGCCATTCCACAACATGAGTCAATCGCTTTAACACAACATGAGGTTATCATCTTTACAATAACACAAATATTCTTCACTTAACATACGAGTATCATCCCTCTTACAAACACGAGTAAGTCCATCTTCATACACACAAATGTCATCTCATACTACAAATAAGCTCATTCTTCACATAACATGAGTAAGGTTATCTACAAAATACGAGGCTGGGTCATTCTACACAACACAAATGCTATCTCACAGCCACGAGTGGCCGTCTCACAAATACGATTGTCATCTCACAATACGCGAGGTGTCATCTCTTACAACACGAGGTATCATTCCCTTCACAACATGGTTATTAGCCTCTTTACATAAACACAAATGTTCATCTCACAACACGAGTGTTCATCTCATTACACATGAGGTTGGTCATCTTCACACATACAAATAAGTCATCTTCTACAACACGAGGTCATCATTCCTTTACAAAACACGAGGTTGGTCATTCCCTACATAAACACAAATGCTATCTCACAACATGACATTCATCTCTTACGCAAATAAGAGGCCATCATCTACACAACACGAGTGTCATTCACAAGATGTGATTATCATTCTCATGCAACAAGAGTGGTTATCTCATACAACACGAGTGTCATTCCTCTTACACAACACGAGTAAGTTCATCTCACAGCAAACCACGAGTGTCATCCCTACACAAACACGAGTGGTCATTCACACAAACACGAGGTTATCATCATCACAACATACGAGGCAATTCACACAAATACGAGTAAGTCCATTCCTTAACACAACACGAGTAAGTTGTCATTCACTCCTAACATGAGTGTTCATCTCATATAAATACGAGTGTAATTCTACACAAACACGAGGCCATTATCTTAACATAAACACGAGTGGGGTTCAGGCCCTACCAATACGAGTGTTCATCTCACACAACACGAGGAACACGAGTGTCATCCTCACAAGAAGAGTGTTATCCTCACACAACACGAGTGTCATCCTCACAACACGAATGTCATCCTCACACAACACGAGTGCCATCCTCACAACACGAGTGTCATCCTCACACAACACGAGTGTCATCCTAACACGACAGGAGTGTCATTCTCACAACACGAGTGTCATCCTCACAAGACGAGTGTTATCCTCACACAACACGAGTGTCATCCTCACAACACGAATGTCATCCTCACACAACACGAGTGCCATCCTCACAACACGAGTGTCATCCTCACACAACACGAGTGTCATCGTCACACAACACAAGTGTCATCCTCACTACACGAGTGTCATCCTCACACAACACGAGTGTCTTCCTCACACAACACGAGTGTCATCCTCACAATACGAGTGTCATCCTCACAACGCGAGTGCCATCCTCACAACATGATTGTCATCCTCACGCAACAAGAGTGTCATCCTCACACAACACGAGTTTCATGCTCACTACACGAGTGTCATCCTCACACAACATGCATGTCATCCTCACACAACACGAGTGTCATCCTCACACAACACGAGTGTCATCCTCACCCAACACGAGTGTAATCCTCACACAACACGAGTGTCATCCTCACAAAACACGAGTGTCATCCTCACACAACACAAATGTCATCCTCACAACACAAATGTCATCCTCACACAACACGAGTGTCATCCTCACAAAACACGAGCGTCATCCTCACACAACACAAATGCCATCCTCACAACACGAGTGTCGTCCTCACAAAACACGATTGTCATCCTCACAATACGAGTGTCATCCTCACAACACGAGTATCATCCTCACAACATGGTTGTCATCCTCACACAACACAAATGTCATCCTCACAACACGAGTGTCATCCTCACAAAACACGAGTGTCATCCTCACACAACACAAATGTCATCCTCACAACACGAGTGTCATCCTCACAAAACACGAGCGTCATCCTCACACAACACAAATGCCATCCTCACAACATGATTATCATCCTCACGCAACAAGAGTGTCATCCTCACACAACACGAGTGTCATCCTCACAACATGATTATCATCCTCACGCAACAAGAGTGTCATCCTCACACAACACGAGTGTCATCCTCACACAACACGAGTGTCATCCTCACACAACACGAGTGTCATCCTCACACAACACGAGTGTCATCCTCACACAACACGAGTGTCATCCTCACACAACACGAGTGTCATCCTAACACAACACGAGTGTCATCCTCACCCAACACGAGTGTCATCCTCACACAACACGAGTGTAATCCTCACACAACACGAGTGTCATCCTAACACAACACGAGTGTCATCCTCACCCAACACGAGTGTCATCCTCACACAACACGAGTGTCATCCTCACATAACACGAGTGTCATCCTCAGAAAACACGAGTGTAATCCTCACACAACACGAGTGTCATCCTCACACAACACGAGTGTCATCCTCACACAACACGAGTGTCATCCTCACAAAACAAGAGTGTCATCCTCACGCAACACGAGTGTCATCCTCACAACACGAGTGTCATCCTAACACGACAGGAGTGTCATTCTCACAACACGAGTGTCATCCTAACACGACAGGAGTGTCATTCTCACAACACGAGTGTCATCCTCACAAGAAGAGTGTTATCCTCACACAACACGAGTGTCATCCTCACAACACGAATGTCATCCTCACACAACACGAGTGCCATCCTCACAACACGAGTGTCATCCTCACACAACACGAGTGTCATCCTAACACGACAGGAGTGTCATTCTCACAACACGAGTGTCATCCTCACAAGACGAGTGTCATCCTCACACAACACGAGTGTCATCCTCACAACACGAATGTCATCCTCACACAACACGAGTGCCATCCTCACAACACGAGTGTCATCCTCACACAACACGAGTGTCATCGTCACACAACACAAGTGTCATCCTCACTACACGAGTGTCATCCTCACACAACACGAGTGTCTTCCTCACACAACACGAGTGTCATCCTCACAATACGAGTGTCATCCTCACAACGCGAGTGCCATCCTCACAACATGATTGTCATCCTCACGCAACAAGAGTGTCATCCTCACACAACACGAGTTTCATCCTCACTACACGAGTGTCATCCTCACACAACATGCATGTCATCCTCACACAACACGAGTGTCATCCTCACACAACACGAGTGTCATCCTCACCCAACACGAGTGTAATCCTCACACAACACGAGTGTCATCCTAACACAACACGAGTGTCATCCTCACCCGACACGAGTGTCATCCTAACACAACACGAGTGTCATCCTAACACAACACGAGTGTCATCCTCACACAACACGAGTGTAATCCTCACACAATACGAGTGTCATCCTCACACAACACGAGTGTCATCCTAACACAACACGAGTGTCATCCTCACTCAACACGAGTGTCATCCTAACACAACACGAGTGTCATCCTCACACAACACGAGTGTCATCCTCACTCAACACGAGTGTCATCCTAACACAAAACAAGTGTCATCCTCACCTGACACGAGTGTCATCCTAACACAAAACAAGTGTCATCCTCACCTGACACGAGTGTCATCCTCACACAACACGAGTGTCATCCTCACAACACGAGTGCCATCCTCACACAACACGAGTGTCATCCTCACACAACACGAGTGTCATCCTCACACAACACGAGTGTCATCCTAACACAACACGAGTGTCATCCTCACACAACACGAGTGTCATCCTCACAACACGAGTGTCATCCTCACACAACACGAGTGTCATCCTCACACAACACGAGTGTCATCCTCACACAACACATGTGCCATCCTCACAACACGAGTGTCATCCTCACAAAACACAAGTGTCATCCTCACACAACACGAGTGTCATCCTCACACAAAACGAGTGTCATCCTCACACAACACGAGTGTTATCCTCACGCAACACGAGTGTCATTCTCACAACACGAGTGTCATCCTCACACAACACGAGTGTCATCCTCACAACACGAGTGTCATCCTCACAACACGAGTGTCATCCTCACAACACGAGTGTCATCCTCACAACACGAGTGTCATCCTCACACAACACGAGTGTCATCCTCACAACACGAGTGTCATCCTCACACAAAACGAGTGTCATCCTCACACAACACGAGTGTTATCCTCACGCAACACGAGTGTCATTCTCACAACAAGAGTGTCATCCTCACAACACGAGTGTCATCCTAACAAAACACGAGTGCCATCCTCACACAACACGAGTGTCATCCTCACACAACACGAGTGCCATCCTCACAACTCGCGTGTCATCCTCACACAACAAGAGTGTCATCCTCACAACACGAGTGTCATCCTCACACAACACGAGTGTCATCCTCACAACACGAGTGTCATCCTCACACAACACGCGTGTCATCCTCACACAACACGAGTGTCATCCTCACACAACACGAGTGTCATCCTCACACAACACGAGTGTCATCCTCACAACACGAGTGTGATCCTCACACAACAAGAGTGTCATCCTCACACGACACGAGTGTCATCCTCACAACACGAGTGTCATCCTCACAACACGAGTGTCATCCTCACAAAACACGAGTGTCATCCTCACACAACACGAGTGTCATCCTCACACAACACGAGTGTCATCCTCACAAAACATAAGTGTCATCCTCACACAACACGAGTGTCATCCTTACTCAACACGAGTGTTATCCTCACACAAAACAAGTATCATCCTCACAACACGAGTGTCATCCTCACAACACGAGTGTCATCCTCACAAAACACGAGTGTCATCCTCACAACACGAGTGTCATCCTCACACAACGCGAGTGTCATCCTCACAACACGAGTGTCATCCTCACACAAAACGAGTGTCATCCTCACACAACACGAGTGTTATCCTCACGCAACACGAGTGTCATCCTCACAGCACGAGTGTCATCCTCACAACACAAGTGTCATCCTAACAAAACACGAGTGCCATCCTCACACAACACGAGTGTCATCCTCACACAGCACGGGTGCCATCCTCACAACTCGCGTGTCATCCTCACACAACAAGAGTGTCATCCTCACAACACGAGTGTCATCCTCTCACAACACGAGTGTCATCCTCACACAACACGAGTGTCATCCTCACAACACGAGTGTCATCCTCACACAACACGAGTGCCATCCTCACAACACGAGTGTCATCCTCACACAACACGAGTGTCATCCTCACACAACACGAGTGTCATCCTCACAACACGAGTGTCATCCTCACACAACACGAGTGTCATCCTCACACAACACGAGTGTCATCCTCACACAACACGAGTGTCATCCTCACAAAACACGAGTGTCATCCTCACAAAACACGAGTGTCATTCTCACTCAACACTAGTGTCATCCTCACACAACACAAGTGTCATCCTCACACAACACGAGTGTCATCCTCACACAACACGAGTGTCATCCTCACACATGAGTGTCATCCTCACAACATGAGTGTCATCCTCACACAACATGAGTGTCATCCTCACGCAACACGTCTCAGTAGTACCAGTTACCAGTAACTAGTTACCAGTAGTATGACTCACTACCAACCGTCTGCGTGAATCACTGACTCTTATTCACGTTGCTGCTGACCATAGCATGTTTTGAACGCAGCTCACCCCCTAGGCTTCACTGGTGGGTCAGTCTGAGATGGTGAGCAGAGAGGCAGGGCGGCACGGCTTCTTCCCATACTTTCCGTAATAATTATACTCACTAACCAGCCTACGTGAGTGTTCTTACCCCATCCACGTTATCGAACCCCCACATGACAATTGGTGACAGCTGTGGGATGCATGGATTTACGGGTATTTCAGATGTTAGAAGATTGTTTGTGGGGTGCCGGCAGGTCAGATGTTACATCTGCCAGCCTCAACCGGCCGCTCCAGCTTAAAAACCAGTGCAGCCGTCTTTCAAGCTTTCTGGCTTAGTTCGTGTGCTAATTGCTTCAATCTCCGAGGGGTTGACCCGGATTTTACAATTAAGCCAGCCAGTAAGCCAGAGTGTGGGAGTGAGCGCCAGTCAGCCTGCCTCAGCCTATCATCCAGCCTGTCTCCTGTCATCCACCTGCTCCTTCATGCTGTGTGCATCGTTACACGTCTTCCAGTCAGCTATTGTCGTGGGTTAAGCCAGCATGACAACCCAGCTGAGAGAGAGAAGTAAGCCACGGAAGTTCCTCTGAAGTATTGTCTCATATATCGCTTTGTGCTCCCACTTGGATGCTAAGAGTGATCTTCACCATCCCTGTGGCATGTTGTGGCTTAGTTAAGCCACCTGGGTGTTTCTTGTGAGTAGTGAGTGGCAGTGCATGCCAGTGGGCCAGGTTGCTACACCCACCCACACCCCACTCCCCACCTCATCTACCTGTGGGTTTTTCCACCCTTGTACCGGGTCCTAGCACTGCATTTCTTCACGACAACAGTGTGAGTGTAGGAGGAATCATCACCCGCACAGGACCACGTCTTCACCTCATCACCCGTCACCGCCCGTCTACCACTCCAGACTTCAGTGATAATTTTCTGTTTAGATACATTTTCCTGCATTTAAAGACATTTGCGTGTGTGAGACATTTACAGTGAATTTCTTGTGTACTCTAAGCCTTGTGTTTTGAGTGTAGACTCAAGTTCCTTATCGACTGGCAGACCGACCCAGACAATGAGACACTATAGTTTTCCTCGTGATTTCTTTGATGCGTTACCTTTATTCAATGGCCATGTACATAGTCTTGAAGCATGGTTTACTGCCATTCGTTCTCGTGTTAATGCTCTAGTTGACGGTCCTCCTTCAGAGGAAAGTCTTATCAGATTTACGAAAGAAGCTCTTCATCGGTCCCCTGCTGCTGTTCACGTTGTTGATCTCCTTGAAATGCGAGATTTCAGGAATCTTACTAAGTGGTCACAATATGAGGAACTGATTCGTTCTTTCCTTGTACCAGTAAAAACAGCTGATCCATATGTCGTTCATCGGGAACTCGTGGATGCTACACCCATGACTAATGAATCGTTGAGTACATTTGCTGTTAGATTAGATAAACTTTTATCATCACTTGTAAATGCTGTCCAGTCCTCAGCTTTTGTTCCTGATGAGGATAAACGATCCACAGCGTCGTTTGCTAAAATAGCAGCTTTTGGAGCAATCAAAGAACTAATGCCGCCTGCTTCCTTGTGTGCTTATGAGGTTAATCCTCCAACTGTGACGATGGAACCACTTACAGCCCTAAATCATGTACGTTCCTTGTGCCCCCAGGGTACTTTCCCGTGTATCAAAAGTAATTTCACCCCTATGCCTCAGTCTGCACCACCTCTTGTTTGCGTCACAGCGACAAATCGTGGTCGTCAACCATCGCAGCGATCACCAAGGACCAGTGTACAGAGTCATTATAAACCTCGTAGTATTCATAGTACATTCAGTAACCATAGTCAGCGGACTTGTTACAGCTGTGGTTTCCGTGGCCACATTGCAATTAATTGTCCAGATAGTCACCCTAAGAGGCGTTGTACTGATGATGAGTACCAGTCAGATCTTCCGTACTGTACTTATCATAGAATACATGGACATGACACATCTGAGTGCAATGCTCTCTACAACCTTCAGTACTCTAGATCTTTCCGTGGCCGTTCCAACCACAGAACCAGGAGAGGAAACACACGTCGTGGTTCTCAGTCTAACCAGAACCAGGCTCATTCTTCCAATTCGGGGGAATCCGAGCGCCCCAGTCAAACCATCCCATGGTGACAGTAGGTGATAGTGAGTACACCATCCCCATTCACAATTCCTTTGAAGCTTTTAGCAGTCTCGAGAATGACAATCCTGCTGATGATGTTGCTTCACATGTCTCTGACGTAGATGATTTTGGGGATGAAGTGGAACAAATCTTTTCTGATGACAATCCACCCTTTTATTTGCACATAACTTCCAATGCAACAATAGGCCCTATAGTGCAAGCATCTGTTCATAATGTGCCCGTTCATTTGTTCATGGACTCTGGTGTGCAAGTCAATATTATCAGGTCTAGTTTGTTTAGGGATAAGCAGTTACGACATGTCCTTCTCGTAGAACCGACTCATGTGTCCTTCCTTAGTGGAGTAGCTGGTTCTCACCTGCGTGTCCGAGGTCGGACTTCCCTCACCTTTTCTATCCAAGGTAGAGACTTTACTGCTTCCTTCCTTGTTGTCGACCAGATTACTTTCCCTGGTGATCTTCTACTGGGATTTGCTTCCATGCATGACTTACGCATTGTGCTCGACCCTTATCGATGGCATGCCCAAATTGATGACTTGATCGTACCATTTTGGGGATACCAGCTTGGATCCGAGATCTGCCATACTGCCACAGAATACGATGTTCGGATTAAGTTCTTACAAGCCAGTGCATTTTCCAGTAGCATACCCAAGCGGTCAGGCACTGGTGAACCTGTCACTCCTGTCTGTGTTCCACCAGCAACTTCAGGCTTGTAAGGTGTCTGTTGTTGTTCGTATTCCAGATGGTGATAACATCCTAGTTGAATCTGTCTCACGTCCCACCATTATTGTACAAGCGAGCAGCCCATGTCCTTTCGCATGCTATTACATTACTTTTATTACATGTCACTAGAAACTAGCACTTTCCTGACACTACTCAAGACAGCAAGAGTTACACCAATACATAAAGGTGGTGACCCTACAGATGTAAACAACTGTAGGCCAATATCAAACTTACCATTGCTATCCAAAATCTTCGAGGAACTCGTGCACAGGAGACTGTATTCATTTATAACGGCACAAAACATACTCAACCCCTGCCAACTAACTACATGTAAACCACCTGGTGGTTCACACTTACACTTACTCACCCATTTGACTATAAGCACAGAAATACGTATCTTGATCTTAAAATAATTCAATTCAATTCAATTCAAATTTATTCTCTATAAGGGTTACAATGTGGGGTTTACAGGTTTTGGGTATTGTGTGGTTTACATGTTATAAAATACTAATTACAGAGGAGGCCACTAGGACACCTAGCATGGCTAGGCATTTTGAGCAGACTTAGATTAATTCTTAACATTAAATTCTTACAGATTATGGTATTAAGGCTAAGTGACTACATCATAATTTGTGAGTTTAGCAATGTGAAGGCTTTTGTTTTGGCACAATACAAGGTGTCTATATTGGAGTATCATAGGCAAACTTATGACTAGTTAGGATTTATTATTTTAAGATTAAGATTAGTATTTCTGGGTTTATAGTCAGTGGGTGAGTGAGTGTAATTGTGAACCACCAGGTGGTTATCATGTGTTAGTTGTTGGGGTGGATCAGGGAGATAAGATGTTTCTAACTGTAGTTTTGAAAGTGATGAATGTGTCTGCAGTTCTAGAGTTCTCAGGTAGGGTGTTCCAGATTTTAGGTCCTTTGAAATACATTGAATTTTTGTAAACGTTTAGTCGAACACGGGAAATGTCATAGAGATGTTTGTGTCTGGTGTTATGCCTGTGGATCCAATCACAACTATCAAAAAAGCATTTTAGGTCAAGGTTAATATTGGAATTTAAGGTCCTGTAGATATAGATTGCACAGTAGTAAGTGAGGATGTTCTGAACACGACGTAAGTTTAGATCTATGAAGAGTGGGGGGGGGTGTTGCCAGGGATTGGATTTAGTGATTATTCTTACTGCGGCTTTTTGTTGGGTTATTATTGGCTTTAGGTGTGTTGCTGCAGTTGAACCCCAAGCACAGATAGCATAGGTGAGGTATGGATATATAAGTGATTGGTATAGTGTGAGAAGGGCAGTTTGCGGCATGTAGTATCGTATCTTAGAGAGGATCCCCACCGTTTTGGATACATTTTTTGTTATGTGTTGGATATGGGTGCTGAAATTTAGGTTGTTGTCGAGGTATAGGCCAAGGAATTTGCCCTCATTATGTCTGGCAATTAGAGTGTTGTCAATCTTAATGTTAAGTTGCACAACACCTGCTCTGCTACAAAACATAATATAGTAGGTTTTGCCATTGTTAAGTGTAAGTTTATTGGCTGTCATCCAAGTCGATATTTTGAGCAGCTCCTCATTGACAATGGTGTTGAGGGTGGCAAGATTAGGGTGGGAGATGACATAAGTCGTGTCGTCAACAAAGAGAATGGGTTTCAGGTGTTGGGATACGTTTGGAAGATCATTGATGTAAATGAGGAAGAGCAGGGGTCCAAGGACACTTCCCTGCGGAACTCCAGTATCAAGTGGCCATATTGATGAGGCTGTGTCTTTAATGGTGACATACTGATTCCTATTAGAAAGGTAGGATTTAAAATATGCAAGTGCATGGCCTCTTATACCATAGTGGTCAAGTTTGTGGAGTAGGATGTCGTGGTCTACTGTGTCAAATGCTTTTCTTAGGTCAATAAAAATTCCTAGCAGATATTCCTTATTTTCCAATGCTGTGTAAAGCAGGTCTAGCATTTTTATAATTTCATCATTAGTGCTTTTATTTTTCCTGAATCCAAATTGGCAGGGGTTGAGTATGTTTTGTGACGTTATAAATGAATATAGTCTCCTGTGCACGAGTTTCTCAAAGATTTTGGATAGCAATGGTAAGTTTGACATTGGCCTATAGTTGTTTACATCTGTAGGGTCACCACCTTTATGTATTGGTGTAACCCTTGCTGTCTTGAGTAGTGTCGGGAAGGTGCTAGTTTCTAGTGGCATGTAAAAAAGTAATGTAATAGCATGCGAAAGGACATGGGCCGCTTGCTTGTACAATAATGGTGGGACGTGAGACAGATTCCCCGAGTTATTTTTAAGTGACTTTATGATCGCGGTGACTTCCGTGGGCTCAGTTGGTACAAGATAGAAGGAATTTGGGAAATTCCCATCTAGATAGTCGCCGGCACAGGCATTGGTAAGTGGGATTTTACTGGGGAGATTAGATCCTACGTTTGAGAAGAAGTCGTTTATCTTGTTAGCTGTGTCAGTGGGATGTAGTGGTGTTTCATGAGGTTTAGTTAGAACAATATTCTTGTTTTTTTTTCAGTTTGTGGGTCCCCAGAATCTGAGACAGTGTTTTCCAGGTCTTTTTTATATCTCCTCTTGTGTCAGTGAATCTGCTGGAGTAGTACAGTTGTTTGGCTTTCTTTATTAATTTGGTGAGAACTGTTAAATATTGTTTAAGAATATCTTTGTGTATTAAGCCCTGTCTATATTGCTTTTCATATTGATGTTTCTTATCAATGGATTTCAGAATGCTGCTGGTTAACCATTGGCAACCGAGCCGTTTATTCGTGATCTGTTTCGTTTTTATAGGACAATGTTTGTTGTATAGTCTAAGTATTTTGTTAAGAAAAATGTCTGTCCAATCGTCAATACCATTGGCATTGGAGCATTCTGTAGGCCAGTCAACAGTCTCTAGGTCTGCTGTGAACTTCCTTATTGAGGCCTCGTCATGGAGTCTAAATGAAACTTTGTTGTATTCAAGTGGTGGTTTACTAATGTTTATTAAGAGGAAGGTTAAGTAGTGGTCAGTAGTGCTGTCTGTGATTATCCCTGATTTAAGGGGGTCTAGTATATTGGTCCGTATGTGGTCTATTATGGTTGCACTTGTCTCAGTCAGCCTGGTTGGTTTAGTTATTGTTGGTATGAGAAGTGTGTTGTTCATATTGTTGATGAAATCAGTTCCAGTCTGATCATCTGGTAGGCCAAGGTTGATATTGAAGTCTCCAGCTAAGAGAAGGTGGTGCTTGTTCATTTGTCTGTTTGTTATTAGTGACTTTAGATTCTCACTGAAGTTTGGGATGTTTGTGTGGGGTATCCGGTATATGGCACCGATTGTTATAGGGGTGCTTAGAGGATTATAAACCAGGGAACAGCTGAGCAAGGGGTTGCTGGAGACAGGTCCGGGGAGCGAGAGCTCTGGACAGCCGCGTGTGTAGTGGACCACGCATTTGGAATCTCGGGTCAGCTGGTCAGTGAATTAAGAGTGAGTACTAGTCCGTGTTACTGATAACATCTTCCCTTCCCCCTGGTAATAAGTCTCATAGGGTCAATTGTTATATTATGTCAATTTCCATCAGAATATGTCGTATTCTAGCCCTTTTATGTTATTAAGTAAACTATAACCATAGTTCCCATTTTTATTTGTACCTTCATATGCTATTCCCTATTCTGTTAAGCACTGGGATAACACAGGAGACGTGCTCACTTGCTGGGATACCTCAGGCAGAGTGGGTAAAGGCCTCACATGGTGGCAGCGGTTTAGCGTTTAAACGCGGCTCACTTGCTTTACGACTGGTCGGTCGTGGCTATCAAAACCAAACTACCAAATATTAATTTCTTGGTGTCGCCTGTTATTTGTTTTACCGTTAACTGTGACCGTAACCTTGAGAATAGACCAGGACAACCCTACCCTTAGGTTTGTCAGGTTGAGTGATGCTTGAGTGATGCTTGAGTGATGCTTGAGTGATGCTTGAGTGATGCTTTACTCAGTGGGTGATGACAAAATATAATTTACGTAGCAAGACGTTAAATAGTGCAATCAGACGATCAAGTAGGATACATGTGAAGTTCCTAGTGAACAGGATGGCAGAGGCTAACATCAATGGTAGTGGTCTCTCACCAGGATCAAGTGAAGGGTCTAGCAATATGGTTCCAGAAGATTCAGAGATTAATGATAGTGAGAAGCCTTGGGTATAAATAATCAAGAAAAGGAGATTTCAGGGATAAATACCACCTCAGGAGTACATATGTCAGGGACAAATCATCGCCAAGCCCCAGGCTCAGGAATGAATATAGGATCCACGGTGACCCTCAGTAGTACCACGAATACTATGGTCCCAGTGGTATCTAATACATCTACCACTGCTGTTAGCCCGGGAGTATCAACTTTACCAACCCGGGATGTTACTAACCCAATACTTTCGTATTTTAATAACCCAGTTAATGCTGACTATAGTATGTATCCTTAATTAACTCGGTGCTTCACAGTGTTATTGCTCAAGTTATGAGTAATCCTCAATCCCCTATTGTTGTGCCCACTCCCCAAGTCCCTGGAGTAGTTTCCTCTATGGTTCCCACTTCTGCGTCTGGTACTACATTTACTAGTATACCTAACCCCTCAGTAACCATAGCTTCCCCTACTGTGTCAGGTGTTCACCTGTCCAATGTTGTTCCTGTTAATACTAACCAAACACCCACACATGTAACTACAGCTGGGGAAACATTTAATATTTCCTCGAATGGGTCCTTATCTAATATACCGGGATCCCCGACCCAACCCCAACTTCTGAGCCTCCAGCCTTCCCAGGTCAACCCTTCCCAGGGTCCCAACGAACCCTATGACTCAGCAACAGATTTTATCTAGGCATCAGCTCCAGAGAGTAGAGTTGGAACCTCTATGTGTGGGACAGTAATTGTTGATAGGCCATACTTGGAAAATTTGCCTAAATTTCATGTAGAAGATTTGTCGAGGAATTCCATTGAAAGAAATATCAAAGTAGAAGCTTGGATTAAAAAAATTAAAGTTTCACTTGGATTCAGGGTAATTGTGGATAATACAGCATCCATATTTAGTCTCCCACAATTTATTAACGTTAAGGACTGGAGTAGTTTCAAGGATGCTATAAGATATAGGTTCCAGACGGCAGTATCAGTTGAAAATATCCATCGATACCTGGAACAATTGCAACTAAATGAGGGACACACACTAAGGGACTTCAGTTGTCTGGTATGGTCCAGGCTGGAAGATGTGAACGGAACTTTAAAATATAATACAGAACAGCTGGAGCTTTACAAAAAGTAGGTATTTTGTGAAGGGTTGCCAGTCTGGATGAGAACTAGAGTTGCTATGGTACTAGCCATTAAAACCTTCGAAGAACTAGTTCAGTATCCAATGTCTCTCGAGTCCGAGTATGGAAGAGACAGAAAAGGAGACAGAATTGTTGCCTCAGAGAGAGCAACACCTGAGTCGCCATATGTGGCGACAACCAATAATGAGAAGAAATATATACCGCCGCACTGCAGGACAGGCGGTGGTGGGCGTAATAAACATAATGCTCGGCGAACGACTCAATGCTGGGAGTGTGGCGGGATTGGATTGGCCATATTAGAAGGTACAAGGTTAAGAAAGATAGGTCTAACCTTGTCACCAATGATGAAAGACAAATGATTTTCGTTCCTAACGAAAGAAGAAGGTACAAGGTTAAGAAAGATAGGTCTAACCTTGTCACCAATGATGAAAGACCTATGATTAAAATAAGAGTAAATGGGAAAAAATTGGTAGTTTTCAGGTGTCAATAATTAAGCAAGATGTTTGTAATAACTGGAGGGGTTGTAAAATACGCAAAGCTAAGAAAGATATTACTGCTGTAAATGGTAATGATATTAATGTTGAGGGACAAACGGACCTGTACTTTGAACTGAGTGGGTTATAAAGTTCACGCTTGTTTAGTAGTGTCTGGAGTAAGGTTTCCAGGGGACTTACTCTTAGGTATGGATTTTCTCAAGTTTGACTTCCTCTTGCCATATGGCAAAGGAAGGGGAACCAGTCGGCTGATACTGGATGAGTTTCCTTTCCAATAAAATTCATAGAACATCCCTCAATATTAGCTTCTATGAGTAGAAGTAATAAATTATTCAAAGCCCCATCTAAATCACTTTTTGAAATGCAGTTACCTAATGTGAACTCTTCAGATGCAGATTGTGCAGTTCATGTATTATATAACCAGGTATGTCCACCTAATACATTCAAATTTATTAAAGGTTCAGTGGGAAGGAAGGTAGAGCCAGGAAGTATCTTACAATTAGCTGGGAAGCTAGAATCCTTCCTGGTGCCTCATCATCTAACCCAGGTTTCTCAGAAAACAAATATCTTAATACCAGTGATAAATCTGACATGTCATGCGTTATGATTCAAGAATGATAGAAGGTTAACATCAGTTGAGGTTATCCACAAAAACTTAATTTTTGAACCTGACTCCGTTAAGCTACCTGCCCGAGGTCAACAATGTGGAGCACTTAATACAAGAGTCCCAGAAAGGTTAACGACACCTGCCGCTCCCACCCAGAACGAAAGTAAAAGGAAAAAGATATTTAATGATGTAAATCTAAATAATTTAAATTGCTCTGAGAAGGAAATAATACAGAATTCTTTGAGGAACTTTACAAAGTTGTTTTCAATTGATGAGGGAAATATAGGTTTCCTGCCCCAGACTGAGCATACTATACCTACAGGTGACAGTTTACCTGTTCAGACCCGTCTATGGAGGCTCCCAGAAGAGGCTAAGAGAATAATAAAAGAGGAAAGGTAACCCCCAGGTTAATGAGGAATTGCAAGCTTTTCCCGAGCTTAAGGAACCGTTGGACCGGGTTGGTGCAGATCTTATCGACTTACATAATAGTTATTCAGGCAATATGTATGTTCTTGTGCTGGTGGACCATCTGTCACGGAATACAACACTTGTACCCATCCCTAAGAAAGACCTACAGACTGTTGCAGAGGCGCTCCTTGATAAATTCGTAGCAATATTTGGACCCCCTAAAGAATTTGTAACAGATCAAGGGTCAGAGTTTAAAAGCAAGGTATTTGCAGAGGTTTGTAACACCCTAGAAATAATGACAGACTTTACGACAGCTTATCATCCACAGGCGAATGGTATGTTGGAGAGAACGAACCAAGTAGTCAAAAATACACTGGCCATTCTCTCAGAGAAAGAACCACTACAATGAGATAAATATGTACCATATGTTCAATTTGCTTTAAACACCGCTATTCACAAATCAATAGGGACACAACCATTATTCCTATTTACAGGGCATGACTGTCATTTTGCAGCAGGCTTGGTGAACCAAGCAGTTGTCAGATACGGTGAGGACTATCCTTCAGAAGTCCTAACAAACTTGAGAACTGCTTGGCGAACTGCCGCCCAGGCATCTGGTAGAGCGCAGGAAAAATATGCTCACTACTATGACAGGGAAGTGAAGCCTCTTAAACTTAAGGAAGGTAACCTAGTAATGGTATATAAAGATGAAGCAACCTCTCAACAGAGTAGGTGCCTCAGTCCAAGGTGGAAAGGTCCTTACCGCATCTTAGAGAAAATGGGACCAGTAAATGTGAAGGTTAAAGGGTTGTTTGAGGACCAGAGTGAGAAGATTGTTCATTGTAATAATAAACTAAAGCCATTCTAGTCTGAGGAGGAAATAGTAATGCCTAATGTTATGTGGTGGATGAAAGGACTGTAAATGATGAGGTATATGAGGAAGATAGGTTACATCAGCTGATAGAGGAAAATATTGGTATGAATACAAGGTCAAGAATGTATAAACGAAATTTGTAAGGGAATTATTGCTGGAGGGAGTGTTGTGAGTAAATGGGACCCTGAGGGAGGGAGCTGACCACTCGCCTCGCCCTCAGGTCGGCTCAATACTCTAGAGACCTGCCCACCAACAATAAGCCCCAGTCACCTGTAGAACAATACTGCCGCCTACTATTATTCACAGGAGATGTAGCCAGGACCTGCCAAGGAGACTTCGGGAATCTATTTGGCCTGGAGTGATGGAGACGCAGAAGTGCCAAGGAGTCAGTAAGGGTCCGGCAATGGGCTATTAATAGACCTGGGAGACTTAAGGAAAAGTGGTAGCCAGCTCTCGTGCCACCACCATGCAAGAGGTGGAAGTTGACTGGTGAGGCTGAGTGGATGAAGGGTGGCCTTGGTACCTGAGGAGTATTGTCATGGTGAAGATAAGCTGCTTGCTGAGTCCTGAAGTTCCCAGATGCTGAGCTTTCAACGAGAGGGACCCGCATGAGCATTGCTAAATGCCAACGAAGTCCACACAATGAGACATGGCCCAATTTAGGAAGTGCTAGGGTCGGCCAGAAGCCCTGGCTAACCCCTCTTCTAGTAGAAGCAGTAGACAGATCTGGAGGTGAGATGACAAGAATACTGCAGTATAGCACAATGGTCATATGTCCTCCTCCATCGACCCCTTCATATTTCTGCCGCCCTTGCCCAAGGATTTGTAGAGAGCTTCTCCCTGGGTCAATAGCCTGCCTCCAAGTTAAGCCAATCGTGTCCTTTACTAAGAGCCAGTGAAGCTTGGGAAACGGTGATTAGAGTGGTATTAGTATGGTATCTCTACTGCTAGGGGATGATCTATGTTATGCCAGTGTTACAAAATATGCGATTTCTAATAAGCATAGAGATCTCCAGTGAATACTAGAAAGGACTGCCCTTCTAGCATCCAGCCTGTTACTGGGTTTTTGTAACAAGTAGTCAGTATCCTGGTCCAATTATCCATTAGAATTTAGTAAGATTCCATAGTGCTTCAGGATTACAACTGGTAGGCTACTAACTAAAGAAATTAAAATTTAATAAGATTATTTATAACAAAATTGCCTAGGCGTATATTATCAAAATAAATTATAGTAATCAACTGAATGTAATATTGGATACAAGTTCCTACACTTCTCTCATGTACAGTAGTATTGTGCTGAAGGCACATATCACATCATTATGGCTTTTAAGTACCGACTGGTACATTGTTAGCATTTAATAACATAATACAAATATATACAAGTAAGTTTGTATGTACGTGTGTAAGTGCTCTTAGTAGTTCGCTATGTCTCAAGACTCAACTAGACTTAACCAGTGACTGACTAAAAGTCCTCACATAAACTAACTTCTTGACCAACCTGGCAATCAGAACAGCTGTTAAGCCAAACAGCAATATAACAAGCAACAACCACACAGAATCAAGAACAAGGAGATAATATAGCGACACTAAGTAGGGACCATCTGCAGATCCTCCACAAAAGTCACAAAACTCCCATACTACTGAATCTAAGTTCAGCATTAGAAAATCCCCGACTGTGACAGTACACAGATACCAGTACAAATTAGGTCAGAAACTACAGCTCAGGACCTGAGTTTCTCAGAGTGTCTATGCGACACACAACCTCAGTACAACGTTGAAAATCACTAAGTCTAGGCCATGTTCTGTGAACAGAATTACACAGAACCAACAACAAGAAAGCGACAGAGATGATCTTCTAACAAGGGCCCACAAGGGAGAGGAGTAGAGGGTCGTCTTGCTAGAAGCACGTCTAACCGACAATAAAACAGTGCAGCCCAGGCAGATTACTCACTCTGGTGAGGTGTGAACAACCCCCCCTGATCACGTGACTCTCCGTGGACTGCTACTGCCCAGCAACACAGAAGCCGGCAGCGTAATGAGCGAAATGCTTGTACAGTAGTTAGACAATGCTGACAGCTACTTAACACTCGAACTATGAGCACTGAATAATATATAAATGTTACATCCTACCTAATAATATAACTAAGGTCTCCACCAGGAGGCCTGGTCACAGACCGGGCCGCGGGGGCGTTGACCCCCGGAACTCTCTCCAGGTAAACTCCAGGTATCGCAAATATAAGCAATATAAAATTATATGAACAGGTAATATACATTATATACATTGTGACCCATTCAGGAGTCGCAACAGTCAGCTGTTGAGACATATATATGTTGTATATAATGTGAGCTAGCTCCTTGCTGGGAGGGATCACTGTAGAGTTAGAATGTATTTCCTTTTCAATTCAATTCAATTCAAGTTTATTCTCTATAAGGGTTACAATGTGGGGTTTACAGGTTTTGGGTATTGTGTGGTTTACATGTTATAAAATACTAATTACAGAGGGGTTCAGGTGGAGAACTGTAAACACCAATCGAGGGATAGGAGGTTTTCTTTTAGTTCTTAGAAATGGGATAATGATGGGTCCTGGTTGTGATTCCTGCCTTGTTACGAATGGTCACAGAAGGGAGCAAGAAAAATGCGACATTGTGGGCGTGTAATGGTTCAGTTGCAAGTGCTTGAAGGAATAATACCCGCTGGAGCTGTTTTCTACGCCAGGAAAACCTTAGGAGGTTTGGCTCAATGGTTAATTAGCGAGGGTGACTAGAGGATCTAGTTTATTTCTAGTAAAGTACAGAAAGACACTAGAGCCCGATATATAGTTTTAAGAAGACATGACAGATAAGGAGACTTCACACCAGAGAGTCATTGTTATTCTTTTCTTGTGCTATAATTTATTAACTCTACTGATATGTGTGATTTCATATTATTTGCTATTGTACTGTGAATTAAGGGGATAGGATTAAAATAGTCTAATAACTTGGGGCAAATTGTCCTATTTCTCAGATATTTTAAGCTGGGGAGAAAGGGGAATGTGATATAGTTCAGCTGGGCTTGTGAGGTCTCTAGGGAGACCTAATTATATGGTCACACCTTGCCTTGGCAAATGGCTATCAGCCACGTCTTTTTGGCTTAAGTCTCAGCTCCTTTGTTCGTCACTGGCATCAGATCTCAGCGTCAGATCGTAACACGTGGTCTATGCCTTATGGGGAAGGGGGTGCTTAGAGGAATATAAACCAGGGAACAGCTGAGCAATGAGTTGTTGGAGGCAGGTCTGGGGAGCGAGAGCTCTGGACAGCCACGTGTGTAGTGGACCAAGTTAGTTTAGTTTAATATTTTTATTATGCACCCCATACCCATCCTGTGGGCGGTAGTCAAAAGATTACAGAGGTACATAATTGGTCCAGGGACGTAGTGACCAAGCATTGGGAATCTCGGGTCAGCTGGTCAGTGAATTAATAGTAGGTGCTAGTCCGTGTTACTGATAACATCTACCCTTTCCTCTGGTAATAAGTCTCATAGGCCAATAGTTATATTATGTCAATTTCCATCAGGATATGTCGTATTCTAGCCCTTTTATGTTATTAAGTAAACTATAGCCATAGTTCCCATTTTTATTTGTACCTTCATATGCTATTCCCTATTCTGTTAAGCACTGGGATAACACAGGAGATGTGCTCACTTGCTGGGATACCTCAGGCAGAGTGGGTAAAGGTCTCACAACGACCCTGCCTCATTATTAGATCATTCTTCAGATCTCTTACACCCCAGTACCTTCTGCAGGTCACATTTCGTTGCCTGCTTTTAGTACCGTGGTGTTACCTAACTCTTTTGGGAAGCATATAGTGCTGAGAGTAACGAGGTCGGGGCCAGTCAGTGTCTGGGTGAGTGGAACAAACTCCCGAGTACCATCATAGAAGCTAAAACGTTATGTAGTGTTCCTTCTTTCTTATGTTCTTACGCCTCCTCCCCTACACCACGGGGAAGGGGGAAGAGGCAGGGTGTGTAAGTGAAGATGAGGGAACACACTGATTTTAAGCCGTGCACAAACTCACATCTTTCATGATTTGCATGACAGTGTGAACAACAGCGTTCAATCCGTGTGTAGTGTACAGTGCCCCTCACCCCTCTCCCCATGCATGCCCTGTGTGTAGTGTACAGTACCCCTCACCCCTCTCCCCATGGCGTGCATGCCCCGTGTGTAGTGTACAGTGCCCCTCACCCCTCTCCCTGTGCATGCCCTGTGTGTAGTGTACAGTGCCCCTCACCCCTCTCCCCGTGCATGCCCTGTGTGTAGTGTACAGTGCCCCTCACCCCTCTCCCCGTGCATGCCCTGTGTGTAGTGTACAGTGCCCCTCACCCCTCTCCCCGTGCATGCCCCATGTGTAGTGTTAGTTACCATTTTGTCCTAGGCATATGTCGATTAGACACTAGGCCTGTAGTATATGCGTGTGTGTTGGTGTGTGTGTGTGTGTGTGTGTGTGTGTGTGGTGTGTGTGTGTGGTGTGGGGGGTGTGGGGTGTGTGTGGGGGGGGGTGTGGGGTGTGGGGTGTGGGGTGTGTGTGGGTGTGGGGGGTGTGTGTGTGTGTGGGGTGTGTGTGTGTGTGTGTGGGGTGTGTATGTGGTGTGTGTTTGGGGTGTGTGTGTGTATGGGGTGTGTGTGTGTGGGGTGTGTGTGTGTGTGTGTGTGTGTGTGTGTGTGTGTGTGTGTGTGTGTGTGTGTGTGTGTGTGTGTGTGTGCAGTGACCTTCCTGCATCTCTCATAACCCTCTCACCCCGGGTTTTTCTCC
Source organism: Cherax quadricarinatus (assembly GCF_038502225.1). NCBI lineage: Eukaryota > Metazoa > Arthropoda > Malacostraca > Decapoda > Parastacidae > Cherax > Cherax quadricarinatus. Next base: position 36,950,190 of record NC_091301.1, on the reverse strand, counting down.
ACCAAACTACCTGCTCCTCCACTATTCAACTTACCTGCCTCACCCACCCAACTCCCAGCGACACCACATATGTAGAGGGCAGTTTTCCTCTCCCAGCCCCTCAAGCCCCACCAGGCAACCACGCTGGCGCCCTCCCTTGCCCACGATGTCATCGATGTCACAAGATGTGACGGGTTCCCACAAAGCCAACGCCGTGGAATTCGTCCACCAGGTAACTGTCAGGTGTGCCACAGGGAGCGTGGCACACCTGACATCCGTTAACACAATAGATGTCTAAGCTCCCAGAGAGCTGCAAGCAGGAACAACCAACAGCCCCTCCCAGCAGACGGAGCTGACAGTTACCGCTACAGAGGACCTAAAATCTGCAATCAAATTAACATCCACCAGGAAGCTGACACATCCCCACAGCAGCTCTCCGTCAGGCTACTAGTAAATTCGCTGACGTCTGGAAGAAAGTCAGTGACGCTCCTGCAAACAACGGGTCCTGGCACAACCTACTGTTATCTGCCAATACCTGTCTGTCAATACCTGTCTGTCAATACCTGTCTGTCAATACCTGTCTGTCAATACCTGTTTGGGTGACCCACCAAGGAGGAACAAGTCCCTACCAGCATCTGTTATCAGGCCAATAAATGTATTCCCTAGCGATGAATATTACTTTCTGATATATATTCATTGTCTTCTATTTTACATTGTTTTTCAGTGATTATTCATAATTTTACTGGTCATTCTATAATTATTCCTTCTGTGTGTTCCTCAAGTTCCAACAAATTAATAATTGATTTTCAGAGCAAAATCTATTATAATTTATGTTCTTGATCATTTTTTTTTATATTTTCATAATTCTTGTATTCTGTTTATCTTATCTTTATCGCCCATTATTCAATATTTTATATCATTTGCTGTGTGTCATTTTTATATAATTTCTTATCTACCATATTTAACTTTTATAATGAAATATTATTGATAAAGTAATAAGAGAACCCCAGTGGAAATAAGTCACTCTGAATTTTTTATATTATCCTGGGTTGTCTACACATATAACCCACTATGATAACATGAACGTAGATAAGTATGTTTATGAAACAACTTGCAGTGTGAACAGACTGACTGATGTTGTAGTGACCAGGCTTAGGCTTGGTTACAAGTACTGACTGATGTTGTAGTGACCAGGCTTAGGCTTGGTTACAAGTACTGACTGATGTTGTAGTGGCCAGGCTTAGGCTTGGTTACAAGTACTGACTGATGTTGTAGTGACCAGGCTTAGGCTTGGTTACAAGTACTGACTGATGTTGTAGTGGCCAGGCTTAGGCTTGGTTACAAGTACTGACTGATGTTGTAGTGACCAGGCTTAGGCTTGGTTACAAGTACTGACTGATGTTGTAGTGACCAGGCTTAGGCTTGGTTACAAGTACTGACTGATGTTGTAGTGACCAGGCTTAGGCTTGGTTACAAGTACTGACTGATGTTGTAGTGGCCAGGCTTAGGCTTGGTTACAAGTACTGACTGATGTTGTAGTGGCCAGGCTTAGGCTTGGTTACAAGTACTGACTGATGTTGTAGTGGCCAGGCTTAGGCTTGGTTACAAGTACTGACTGATGTTGTAGTGACCAGGCTTAGGCTTGGTTACAAGTACTGACTGATGTTGTAGTGGCCAGGCTTAGGCTTGGTTACAAGTACTGACTGATGTTGTAGTGGCCAGGCTTAGGCTTGGTTACAAGTACTGACTGATGTTGTAGTGGCCAGGCTTAGGCTTGGTTACAAGTACTGACTGATGTTGTAGTGGCCAGGCTTAGGCTTGGTTACAAGTACTGACTGATGTTGTAGTGGCCAGGCTTAGGCTTGGTTACAAGTACTGACTGATGTTGTAGTGGCCAGGCTTAGGCTTGGTTACAAGTACTGACTGATGTTGTAGTGGCCAGGCTTAGGCTTGGTTACAAGTACTGACTGATGTTGTAGTGACCAGGCTTAGGCTTGGTTACAAGTACTGACTGATGTTGTAGTGACCAGGCTTAGGCTTGGTTACAAGTACTGACTGATGTTGTAGTGGCCAGGCTTAGGCTTGGTTACAAGTACTGACTGATGTTGTAGTGGCCAGGCTTAGGCTTGGTTACAAGTACTGACTGATGTTGTAGTGGCCAGGCTTAGGCTTGGTTACAAGTACTGACTGATGTTGTAGTGGCCAGGCTTAGGCTTGGTTACAAGTACTGACTGATGTTGTAGTGACCAGGCTTAGGCTTGGTTACAAGTACTGACTGATGTTGTAGTGGCCAGGCTTAGGCTTGGTTACAAGTACTGACTGATGTTGTAGTGGCCAGGCTTAGGCTTGGTTACAAGTACTGACTGATGTTGTAGTGGCCAGGCTTAGGCTTGGTTACAAGTACTGACTGATGTTGTAGTGGCCAGGCTTAGGCTTGGTTACAAGTACTGACTGATGTTGTAGTGGCCAGGCTTAGGCTTGGTTACAAGTACTGACTGATGTTGTAGTGGCCAGGCTTAGGCTTGGTTACAAGTACTGACTGATGTTGTAGTGACCAGGCTTAGGCTTGGTTACAAGTACTGACTGATGTTGTAGTGGCCAGGCTTAGGCTTGGTTACAAGTACTGACTGATGTTGTAGTGGCCAGGCTTAGGCTTGGTTACAAGTACTGACTGATGTTGTAGTGACCAGGCTTAGGCTTGGTTACAAGTACTGACTGATGTTGTAGTGGCCAGGCTTAGGCTTGGTTACAAGTACTGACTGATGTTGTAGTGGCCAGGCTTAGGCTTGGTTACAAGTACTGACTGATGTTGTAATGGCCAGGCTTAGGCTTGGTTACAAGTACTGACTGATGTTGTAGTGGCCAGGCTTAGGCTTGGTTACAAGTACTGACTGATGTTGTAGTGGCCAGGCTTAGGCTTGGTTACAAGTACTGACTGATGTTGTAGTGGCCAGGCTTAGGCTTGGTTACAAGTACTGACTGATGTTGTAGTGACCAGGCTTAGGCTTGGTTACAAGTACTGACTGATGTTGTAGTGGCCAGGCTTAGGCTTGGTTACAAGTACTGACTGATGTTGTAGTGGCCAGGCTTAGGCTTGGTTACAAGTACTGACTGATGTTGTAGTGGCCAGGCTTAGGCTTGGTTACAAGTACTGACTGATGTTGTAGTGGCCAGGCTTAGGCTTGGTTACAAGTACTGACTGATGTTGTAGTGACCAGGCTTAGGCTTGGTTACAAGTACTGACTGATGTTGTAGTATAATAACCTATGTGACATGTCAAGATATCTTATTAATGAAAATAAGATACCAGATATACTAAGCAAATTTCCTAAATTTGCTTGTAACAGATAAGTGAACTATAGATATGTAGATATAAATCCATATGTATTCCTGTTAACCCTTTGGGGCCTATTTCCTAGGCCTTTTGTGTATCCATATGCTCTTGCGCTACCGTCCGCAGGATGGATATGGGCGGCACAATAAACTAGCCACTTCGGTGGCAACATCTATCTACACATATGCTGCTGTGTATGATAATCTATATAACTGTATGTTACAAAAAAAACGCAATTTCTAATAATAATAGAGATCTCCAGTGAATACTAGAAAGGACTGCACTTCTAGCGTCCAGCCTGTTACTGGGTTTTTGTAACAATTATCCATTAGAATTTAGCAAGATTCAATAGTGCTTCAGGATTACAACTGGTAGGCTACTAATTAAAGATATTAAAATTTAATAAGTTTATTAATAACAATAAAGTTGTCTAGGCGTATATTATAAAAGTAAATTAATCAATTGAATATAATATAGGATACAAGTTCCAGGTAAACACTTCTCTCGTGTACAGTTGTGGAAAATACTGTATATATTTTCCAGAAATTCAGTATTTGTATGTAAATAGATGGTCATACTGTATTTAATAATATTTATGTCATAGAAAACGGAAAGCCTGCATCTGCGCAGACGAGACTCGCCATCTTGGTTTTGAATTGGATACAACGTTAGCGTAATGGGAAGAATTTTTCGTGCTCTAGAGGTTAAAATTGTGCTGACACCTCTCAAATAGGAGGCGAAATTGGTGGATATGCATTCCTGCATAACTTGATATCAGACGACTGGACAGGACAGCTCCAGGAACCTCAGATAAGTCTGTTTATGTTTAATTCTGGCCAGTAATTTCATAAATTTAGACAGTGAGGTTTTCTGGGTATAATACACATTAATCTCCAGTCAAATTGGTGAGTGATATTAAGATATATTTTCCTTCTGTTATGTAATTGTGTATATATATAACCATTTATTATTTTTAATATACAGTCCACAAATTTATATATTTACCAGCATTCCTGGTGTATGTATAATTCATTTAATTAATAGGTCCAGAGCAACTTGTGGTTATGACAGTGGTAGGTATCGAAGGGGGACATTTTTTGCGACCTAGGTGTCCCAAATTCCTACTTGTCTATGTAACATTGATAAATAATAATTATCTTCGTTATCATTTACTGTTATGTACATAATTATTTACATTCAGATAAATGCAATTTTCCATATTTAATTTGCCCGTTGGTCCTTCTTGAACCGGAGGTAATCAGTGAGGTCATTAATTAGTTAATTACTTAATTAAATGTGAAATGACAGAAGGAGGTGGGTGTTAAATTCACAAATTTATTTAATGTGTAGTGGATTATAATTATTACAATATTAATTTTGATAAGTCAAGTCTGGCTAAGTTTATATTAATTTGTATAATATTAATTTGATAAGACAATTCTGGCCAAGATTTATATCAGTGTATGTGTAATTGATAAGGCAAGTGTTGCTAATTATATTAATGTGTATAATATTAATTTTGCTATGCCAAATTCTGGCATGGATTTATATTAATTTGTATAATAATTTTGATAAGCCAAGGCTGGCTAAAGGTTTGTATTAATGTACATTTAAAATTTATATATAAATTTCTTACATGTGTAATTGCTAAGCTCAAGAGTAGCTAATATTATTAATGTGTATTTAAAATTTATATTACAATTTTTTACATGTAATTGCTAAGCTCAAGTAGCTAGAATTTATTTAAAGGTAAGTTGTACTATTTACCTTTATAAAGTGCATAATTAGTACATAATCAGTGTTATTAATTAAATTGAATACATTGCATCATGGCTGAAAATGAGGAAATTAATATAGAAGACAAACATATGGAATATAGAGTAAAGAAAGCATCAATGCAGGCTAGAAAAGTTCATGTAACCAAGGCATATAATAAGTGCTTGGAATTAATGAATCAAGAAACTGTGAATACTGATGATTTAAAATTTTATTTAGATGCTTTGGGAAATAGATATGATTCATACAAATTATATTACAACAAATATGAAGGAGATTTATTAGTAAACTGTGTAGATGAGACTGAAATAGATCTCATGATTAATCAGTATTATGAATTAGAGGAAAAGATTCTTTCTTGTAAAAGTCAGGCCTTGAATAAATTAAAATATGTAAACCAGGCAGTTAATCAGTCTGCTCCTACAAATAATATGTCTTTGCCAAAACTCCCAGAATTGTGTTTGCCTGTGTTTAATCCTGGAGAAAATTGGGAGGAATTTTGGTCAATTTTTAAAGCAGCTGTGCATGACAGGAGTGACCTAGCCTGTGTAACTAAATTATTTTACCTCAAAGGACAGGTAAGAGGAGATGCTCACATACTCATACATGCCTTTCCCAATGTAGATGACTCTTACAAGGAAGCAGTTGACTTGTTGAAGGTCACTTATGGTAATATAGAACAAAGTAGGTTGGATCTAGTGAATATCATTGTTAATTTAAAATCTCCAGATCACACTTACAAAGGTTTACAGCAGTTTAGAGTTAAACTTGAGAGCACTCTCAAAACTTTAAGTAATAAATATAATCTGAAGGAATCAGACTGGTTATTGACTGCCATGGTACAGAATAAATTAAGCTGTAAAACACTTGAATGGCTCTCGAATAAATATCACAAGGGTTATTTTGGTCTGGAGGAAATAAGACTAGGTCTACAAGAATTAATTGTTCAGTTGCAGACCAGCCAACTAACTCATTTTAAAGATGCAACACATGATAACTCTGAGGTATCTGTCAAGTTTCACAAAGGGAAAAATTATCCCAATGGTAATAATCAAAATTCATTTCCTAAAAAGAGTTGCATAGGTGCATATCAAGTAGCAAGAATCAGAAATAATGTTTCTCCACAAGGTAAGAAGAATAAGTACCCTCCTAAGAGTAGCCCAGTTAATAAGAAACCAGTCAGAGAAAAGAAAGATTGTCTCTTCTGCAAGGGTACTCATTTTTTTCTAAGAATTGCAATGCATACAATTCATGGAATGATAAAGTTGAAAGATTGGAGGAACTTGACAGATATATCAAATGTTTAGGTAATCACAATGTAAAGGATTGCTATGCCAAATTAAACAACTGTTATCAGTGTCACAAAGGAAGACACCATATAGTCATGTCTAAGGGTCTATATGATGTTGATAATAATGATAATGTTGACAATCCTGACACAACAGTAGCTAATGATGGTTTTGCTGAAGTAGCCTTACCTGTGTTACAGGTAAAAATCGATGATAAAAGGCATAAATAAAAAAATGTAACTGCATTATTGGACCAGGGATCCCAGCGTACTTTCATAAAACGTAAATGTCTTGATGGTATGAAAGTACAGATGGGAGATCCCACAACTTTAAAATTATCTGGTTTTCTCTCGGATAAAAGGTCTCAATTGTATGACACTGTTTATGTAACTGTCAGGTTGGGCAATGAGAAAAAACGTGTTAATTCAGTAATTGTAGATAGACTTCCAGAGAAAATATCTACAGTAGGGCTTAGTAAAGCTACAGAAAGACTCTCACATAATGTAAATTTAGCACCTTCTGGTGTAATTGATGATTCTCTAGGCCCAATAAATATTTTGATAGGTAGTGACTATTATGCCTCCTTTGTAAAGGGTATGGTAAAGAAATGTGGTGTCACCCTTTTGAAGACTGCAGGAGGCCATGTAATGTATGGTAGGATTCCTGGTAATAATAATTCATGACTAGAGGAAACTACAAATACCATAACTGTGTGTCTTACTCATGAAATCGTACCCCAGTATAATTCTTCCATAGAGGATGGTGTTGAGCCAGTGCATAAATTGTGGGAACTAGACAGTATTGGAATAAATGTAAATGAAGAAAGTCCAGACGATTCTTTTACTCTGGAACAATACCTGAAAGATGCAAAATTTGAATCTGGACAATACTGGGTACGACTTCCGTGGAGACTGAACCATCCAGAATTGCCCACTAATTACAGAATGGCATATGGGCAGTTAAAGGCTCAGCTCCGCGAACTGAGTAAGACACCAGAATTGTTAACTACCTATAATGATATAATTGCTGAGCAGTTAATTAATAAATTTATAGAAGCGGTACCTCCTGAGCAAGCCAAAATTTATGGTCACTATATGCCACATCACGGAGTGAAGGATTCTAAGACCACTCCTTTGAGGATTGTGTTTAATTGTAGTGCCAGGAGTAACAAAAATGTACCTAGTTTAAATGACTGTTTGATGACAGGTCCGTCGTTGACGGAAAAATTAGGAGAAATCTTATTAAATTTCAGAGTAAAGAATTATGCCTTTACGGCTGACATAAGTAAAGCTTTCCTAAGAGTGGGTTTACAAGAGGCTGACCGGGATTGTACCCGCTTCTTATGACCTGAGAATCCTAGTGACCCACTTAACCCTCTGAAAACCTTTCGCTACATCCAGTCCGTTCCTACTTCAAGCGACGATAAATGCACACCTTAAATGTACAGGAAGTCCATTGAGTACAGTAATGAGCAAACAATTTTATGTGGACAATTTCCTGGGTGTGACGTCAACTGAAGAGGAACTGTTAATGACTTATGGAGAGGCTAATAAAATAATGCAAAGTGCAAATATGCCTCTGAGAGAATGGAATAGTAATTCGTCCAAATTGAAGGACAAAATAAGTAAAGATTACCCTGGAGATGAAGTGCCAAAATGTAGTAATGTATTGGGTTTCAATTGGGATACTGAGAGAGATTTGTTTATGTTAAAACCTAATAATTACAGTATGCCCAATAAATTAACTAAGAGAGTTTTGCTTGCTGAAGTTTCCAAATGTTTTGATCCACTAGGTTTAGTGTCACCCCTTACTATAAGAGGGAAATTATTAATTCAGGAAGCATGGAAAATTAAATGTGCTTGGGATGAAATTCTACCTGAGGAATTCATTAACAGGTGGGATGAATTAATTGGTGATTATGAAAAAATTCCAATGTTGGAGTTCCCATGCCAGGTGGCCAATCCAAATGGGAAAAATGTTCTCCCCATTTTTTGTGATGCATCAAAATTGGCATATGGAGCAGTTGCTTAACTTCAATGTAATAGCGTTATTTCTCTTGTTATGTCTAAGGCTAAAGTGTCTCCAATTAAATCACGTACCTTGCCTCAGTTGGAATTAACAGCCATTTATGTAGGTGTAAAATTAGCTAATTATATAAGAAATAAGTTGCAGGAGGTAAATATTAGTGACACTGTAATTTGGTCTGATAATGAGGTATCCTTACAATGGATTTGCAATGGAAACAGTAAAATTGTGTACGTACAAAACAGAGTCGCTGAAATTTATCAGATGCAAGAGAAGTATAATACTTTGGTCAGCATATGTTAACATTTAATCACATACCTGGTGAGGAGAATCCAGCTGATTTCTTGTCTCGAGGTTTACCTTATGCTAAATTTGTAAATGCTGTATCATGGTTTAAAGGACCGAGCTGGTTGGTAAATAAAGCTAATTGGCCTGTACAAAAGGCGTATATTGCTCCTGTTGAAATTACTTTGACCACTGCTCCAACAGTTTGTCCTTCCTTAGCCATTGATATAAATAGGTATTCTTCTTTACTCAAACTAATCAATGTAACTAAGTTGGTGTTTAAATTTCTAAACAAGATGAATATATCATATAAGTTTTCACATCCTCTTGAATGTTGGATAAAGAGGGTACAGGAGAAAAATCTATGGAAATGAGATTAAATTGATGATGGAAAGAAAAATTGTGAAAGGTTCTATAATAGAGAAATTGGGGCTGTATTTAGAGAACAATGTAATTAGGTGCAGAGGTAGGTTACAAAATGCTGAATTGGGTTATTATGCTAAACACCCTATCTTACTGCCCAAAACTCATCATCTAACAAATTTACTTGTTCTAAATGCCCATAAAATTGTAATGCATGGTGGGGTACAAGATACCTTAAATTGTATTAGGGAAACTTTCTGGATTCCACAAGGACGGCAAAGTGTAAAAAGGGTGATTAAATCTTGTGTAATATGTCGCCGTGTGGATGCTAGATTCTATATGTACCCGGGTCCTCCCCCATTGCCAAATGAGCAATTTGAATCGTTTAGCAACGAACTCCAGCCGGCCGCAGTGTGGAAAATACTGTATATTTTCCAGAAATTCAGTATTTGTATGTAAATAGATGGCCATACTGTATTTAATAATATTTATGTCATAGAAAACGGAAAGCCTGCATCTGCCCAGACGAGACTCGCCATCTTGGTTTTAAATTGGATAAAACGTTAGCGTAATGGGAAGAATTTTTCGTGCTCTAGAGGTTAAAATTGTGCTGACACCTCTCAAATAGGAGGCGAAATTGGTGGATATGCATTCCTGCATAACTTGATATCAGACGACTGGACAGGACAGCTCCAGGAACCTCAGATAAGTCTGTTTATGTTTAATTCTGGCCAGTAATTTCATAAATTTAGACAGTGAGGTTTTCTGGGTATAATACACATTAATCTCCAGTCAAATTGGTGAGTGATATTAAGATATATTTTCCTTCTGTTATGTAATTGTGTATATATATAACCATTTATTATTTTTAATATATAGTCCACAATTTTATATATTTACCAGCATTCCTGGTGTATGTATAATTCATTTAATTAATAGGTCCAGAGCAACTTGTGGTTATGACAGTGGTAGGTATCGAAGGGGGACATTTTTTGCGACCTAGGTGTCCCAAATTCCTACTTGTCTATGTAACATCGATAAATAATAATTATCTTTGTTATCATTTACTGTTATGCACATAATTAGTTACATTCAGATAAATGCAATTTTCAATAACAGTAGTATTGTGCTGAAGGCACATATCACATCTTTATAGCTTTTAAGTACTGTCTGGTACATTGTTAGCATTTAATAACATAATACAAATATATACAAGTAAGTCTGTGTATGTAAGTGCTCTAAGTAGCTAGCTATGTCTGAAGACTCGTCTAGACTTAACCAGTGACTGACTAAAAGTCCTCACATAAACTAACTTCTTGATCAACCTGGCAATCAGAACAGCTTACTTGAACAATAAAGTGACTGTTAAGCCGAACAGCAATATAACAAGCAACAGTGACACAGAATCAGGAAAAAGGAGATAATATAACGACACTAAGTAGGGACCATCTGCAGATCCTCCATAAAAGTCACAAAACTCCCATACTACTGAATCTATGTTCAGCATTAGAAAATCCCCGACTGTGACAGTACACAGATACCAGTACAAATTAGGTCAGAAGCTACAGCTCAGGACCTGAGTTTCTCAGAGTGTCTATGAGACACACAACCTCAGTACAACGTCGAAAATCACTAAGTCTAGGCCATGTTCTGTGAACAGAGTTACACAGAACCAACAACAAGAAAGCGACAGAGACAATCTTCCAACAAGGGCCAGCAAGGGAGAGCTAAAGGCACATCTTGTTTGGACATCAAACAGACAATCCAGCACAGGCCAGGCAGACACTCACTCTTTGTGAGGTGTGATCACCCCCCCCCACCCCCCCGTGATCACATGACTCTCCGTGGACTGCTGCTGCCCAGCAACACAGAAGCCGGCAGGGAAACAAGTGGAGCGATAGTTAGGCAATGCTGTCAGCGACTTAACACTCGAACTATGAGCACTGAATAATATATAAATGATACATCGTACCTAATAATATAACCAAGTCAAATAATAATATTAAGCAATATATTTACGATTTAGCTAATATCGCAGATATAAGCAATATAAAATTATATGAACAGGTAATATACAACTTACGAGGTGATATAAAAAAGACCTGGAAAACCCTATCAGAAATTCTGGGAACAAAAAAGATATCACGAAATAGCGAAATAAAATTAGCAAAATCAGATGAACCCCAACTCCCACCAACAGAAACAGCAAACAGACTCAATGATTTCTTCTCCACTATAGGACAAAACCTTGCCAATAAAATCCCAAGCTCAGATACCCCACCAAATGACTACCTTACCGGCAACTACCCGAACACACTGTTCCTAGCTTCGACTAACCCATACGAAGTCTCCCTTATTATCAACGCACTAAAAAACAAGGCAGGAGATTTAAATACCTTACCACACTTTATATACAAAAAAGTGTCACAAGTGCTATCACCAATCATTGCAACACTCTTTAACAAATCCATTGAATCCTCCACCTTCCCTACAGTACTCAAAATAGCAAGGGTCACCCCGATCCACAGAGGAGGAGACCAAACAGAGTTGAATAACTATAGGCCAATATCCAACTTACACCCTCTCTCAAAAATCTTCGAAAAATTAATTCATAAACGAATCTACTCCTACCTTATCTCCCAAAACATACTCAACCCCTGCCAATTTGGATTCAGGCCTAATAAAAATACTAATGATGCTATTATACACATGCTAGAACATATATACACTGCAATAGAGAAAAAAGAAGTCCCACTGGGGATCTTCATTGATTTACGTAAAGCTTTTGATACAGTTGACCATGACTTGCTCCACGTAAAATTGTCACACTATGGTATAAGAGGGCACTCCCTCAACTACCTCAAGTCATACCTCAGCAACAGAAGCCAATATGTGTACGCAAATGGGGCAAACTCTTCTGCGCAATCAATTACAGTTGGTGTCCCACAGGGAAGTGTCCTTGGCCCTCTTCTCTTTCTCCTATACATAAATGACCTTCCAAATGCTTCGCAATTACTCAAACCCACACTATTTGCAGATGACACTACATACGTCTTCTCTCACCCGAGCCCAGTCACGCTAGCCAATACTGTAAATACCGAATTACAGAAAATATCTACCTGGATGAGGACTAACAAACTTACACTAAACATTGACAAAACCTACTTCATTCAGTTTGGTAACAGAGCTACAGATGTCCCTCTTAACATAATGATAAATGGATCACCTATCACAAAACTAACAGAGGGAAAATTCTTAGGAATCCACTTTGATAATAGACTCAAATTTCATACACATATACATCAAATTTCTAAGAAAATTTCCAAGACTGTAGGCATACTATCGAAGATACGGTACTATGTTCCACAGTCAGCCCTCCTGGCCCTATATCACTCTCTTATTTTCCCCTATCTCACCTAGTCATTGTGGTAGTCTACAAGCCTCCGGATGCAACATCCCAGCAATTCCAGGAACAGCTGTTAAAAATTGACCACTGTCTGGAAAATCTTCCAGCTCCTGCACCCAACATCTTGCTCCTGGGGGACTTCAACTTAAGGCACCTAAAATGGAGGAATATAGCAAATAATATTGTTGCAGTAATAACACCAGGAGGCAGCTCTGATGAAAACTCACACTCACACGAGCTTTTAAATCTCTGCACAAAATTCAATTTAAACCAGCAAATAATAGAGCCTACTAGACTGGAGAATACACTAGACCTCATCTTCACTAACAATGATGATCTGATAAGAAATGTCACCATATCAAAAACAATATACTCAGATCACAACATAATTGAGGTTCAGACATGTATGCGTGGAGCCCCAGACCGACAAAATGAGACTAGTCACGAGGGAGCATTCACCAAATTCAACTTCAATAACAAAAACATAAAGTGGGACCAAGTAAACCAAGTCCTAACCGATATAAGTTGGGAAGATATACTAAGCAACACAGACCCAAACTTATGCCTAGAACAGATTAACTCGGTGGCACTCAATGTATGAACAAGGCTTATTCCTCTAAGAAAAAGGAGGAGTAGATGTAAAATAGAAAGAGACAGGCGCTCCCTTTACAGGCGACGGAAAAGAATAACAGAGCGGCTAAAAGAGGTCAATATATCTGAAATGCGCAAGGAGACACTGGTCAGAGAAATAGCAAGCATCGAACTTAAGCTAAAAGAATCCTTTAGGAGTCAGGAATCGCGGGAAGAACTAAAAGCCATAAATGAAATCGAAAGAAACCCAAAGTATTTCTTCTCCTATGCCAAATCAAAATCGAGAACAACGTCCAGTATTGGGCCCCTACTTAAACAAGATGGGTCCTACACAGATGACAGCAAGGAAATGAGTGAGCTACTCAAGTCCCAATATGACTCAGTTTTTAGCAAGCCGCTAACCAGACTGAGAGTCGAAGATCAAAATGAATTTTTTATGAGAGAGCCACAAAATTTGATTAACACAAGCCTATCCGATGTTATCCTGACGCCAAATGACTTCGAACAGGCGATAAATGACATGCCCATGCACTCTGCCCCAGGGCCAGACTCATGGAACTCTGTGTTCATCAAGAACTGCAAGAAGCCCCTATCACGAGCCTTTTCCATCCTATGGAGAGGGAGCATGGACACGGGGGTCGTCCCTCAGTTACTAAAAACAACAGACATAGCCCCACTCCACAAAGGGGGCAGTAAAGCAACAGCAAAGAACTACAGACCAATAGCACTAACATCCCATATCATAAAAATCTTTGAAAGGGTCCTAAGAAGCAAGATCACCACCCATCTAGAAACCCATCAGTTACACAACCCAGGGCAACATGGGTTTAGAACAGGTCGCTCCTGTCTGTCTCAACTACTGGATCACTACGACAAGGTCCTAAATGCACTAGAAGACAAAAAGAATGCAGATGTAATATATACAGACTTTGCAAAAGCCTTCGACAAGTGTGACCATGGCGTAATAGCGCACAAAATGCGCGCTAAAGGAATAACAGGAAAAGTCGGTCGATGGATCTATAATTTCCTCACTAACAGAACACAGAGAGTAGTCGTCAACAGAGTAAAGTCCGAGGCAGCTACGGTGAAAAGCTCTGTTCCACATGGCACAGTACTAGCTCCCATCTTGTTCCTCATCCTCATATCCGACATAGACAAGGATGTCAGCCACAGCACCGTGTCTTCCTTTGCAGACGACACCCGAATCTGCATGACAGTGTCTTCCATTGCAGACACTGCAAGGCTCCAGGCGGACATCAACCAAATCTTTCAGTGGGCTGCAGAAAACAATATGAAGTTCAACGATGAGAAATTTCAATTACTCAGATATGGTAAACATGAGGAAATTAAATCTTCATCAGAGTACAAAACAAATTCTGGCCACAAAATAGAGCGAAACACCAACGTCAAAGACCTGGGAGTGATTATGTCGGAGGATCTCACCTTCAAGGACCATAACATTGTATCAATCGCATCTGCTAGAAAAATGACAGGATGGATAATGAGAACCTTCAAAACTAGGGAGGCCAAGCCCATGATGACACTCTTCAGGTCACTTGTTCTATCTAGGCTGGAATATTGCTGCACTCTAACAGCACCTTTCAAGGCAGGTGAAATTGCCGACCTAGAAAATGTACAGAGAACTTTCACGGCGCGCATAACGGAGATAAAACACCTCAATTACTGGGAGCGCTTGAGGTTTCTAAACCTGTATTCCCTGGAACGCAGGAGGGAGAGATACATGATTATATACACCTGGAAAATCCTAGAGGGACTAGTACCGAACTTGCACACGAAAATCACTCACTACGAAAGCAAAAGACTTGGCAGACGATGCACCATCCCCCCAATGAAAAGCAGGGGTGTCACTAGCACGTTAAGAGACCATACAATAAGTGTCAGGGGCCCGAGACTGTTCAACTGCCTCCCAGCACACATAAGGGGGATTACCAACAGACCCCTGGCAGTCTTCAAGCTGGCACTGGACAAGCACCTAAAGTCAGTTCCTGATCAGCCGGGCTGTGGCTCGTACGTTGGTTTGCGTGCAGCCAGCAGCAACAGCCTGGTTGATCAGGCGCTGATCAACCAGGAGGCCTGGTCACAGACCGGGCCGTGGGGGCGTTGACCCCCGAAACTCTCTCCAGGTAAACTCCAGGTATGAAATTTGTGCATGGGGCTCAACAACAATTAACCATCTCAGACCACTAATTACCCAACAAAAGGCTGCAGTTAGAATGATAACAAATTCTCACTACAGGCAGCACACTC
This sequence comes from Cherax quadricarinatus, assembly GCF_038502225.1. Lineage (NCBI taxonomy): Eukaryota > Metazoa > Arthropoda > Malacostraca > Decapoda > Parastacidae > Cherax > Cherax quadricarinatus. The sequence continues at coordinate 36,934,874 of NC_091301.1, read as the reverse complement.
CACCAATATTCAATACACTAAACCTACTCACCATACAAAACATCCATACTTATTACTGCACCTATTACATACATAGAACACTTAACTCTGATATTAACCCTCCCCTCAAACATCTCCTTGCCAACCTCAACAGAACACATGACCATAACACAAGGCACAGATCACTCTTTGATGTTCCTCGTGTCCATCTCACACTATGCAAAAACTCAATGCACATAAAAGGCCCTAAAATCTGGAATTCATTACCTGTAAATATAAAAGAAACACTACCTGTTTATAAATTCAAGTCTCTTCTCAAAGATCACTTACTCACCCAAAACCAAATAAATACTGAATAACTGAACCTTATAAATTGTATATCTTAAATGTTTCTCACAATTATATCACATAAATGTTAAACCTAAAACCCAATCTAACTTTAATATTTTTTAAATACACTACCTAACAGAATACTCCATACGACTGAATGTACAACATTGCATGCAACCATATGACCTGTCTTTGTAATACTCACTTGTGCTTTATAGTAATCTGTTTACATTAATGTTTTATCACTGATTTCATCATTGCTTAGTTAATCTTAAGTTAATTTTAAGCCAGCCCGTAATGCTATGCATAGTATAAGTGGCTTTGGCATGCTGCTCTTATCTGTATTTTTTTGTACCTCTGTATGTGTGCTCAAATATACATTGTGACCCATTCAGGGGTCGCAATACTGTATCTGTGCATACCTGAATATACGTACTTAGTCCGACCTCCACATGTCTCTGACCATGCTTCTGGCTCCTTCCCATACAGTGCGACGATTTTCGTCAGAGCAATAAAAGAAGATCCAGTAACTAGCTAAGGACTCCTAACATCAAAGGTGAGAGCAGTAATAACACGAGGAAAACTTGTGGTACTGTCAGCCAGGACACAACCCTCATCACCCACCGGCACCACCACAACACACGACAGACAACAACAAACATGGCCGCCGCCACAGTCCAAGATAACTCCTTCCCAGTATTTGATGTCAAGAAGATCACCGACCCAGAAATAGCTAAACTCCTTACGATTCAGAACCAAACGATCACCAAACTAACTCAAGAAATGTAGGAACTAAAAGCTAGCAATGCAGATTACCTCAACAAGATCACTGCTCTTGAACATAAACTAGACACTCTGGAACAACAAAGCAACACCCACACCCAGTCCCTAGACACCATCAACACTCTAAAAGACCAAGTCACCCTACTTACTACCAACATTACAGAGGAAAGATCAAGAGTGGACCAACAACTTGCCAATGTCATAACCAACTTCCAAGACCATAATGACCAACAACAGCTATCTGATGCTGTTGTAGTTAACAGCAAACAGCTCCCACCCACAGTCACCCAAGAGACCTGCATGGAGACCACCCTACAGCTTATCAAGGACCACCTTCGCCTTACCATACGTAGTGATGACCTAAAGGATTGCAAACTGATGGGCTACCAAGCAGGTAAAAAAACAGTGCTGTTAAAATTCCAAACTAGCCTTCAAAGAAACAACCTACTAAAAACATCTATTTCTATGAAAACTGATGTTTACATCAATGAGTGCCTTACCAAAATCAGACAAAACCTTCTTTATCGGCTAAGAAAATTACGCTATGCCCAAAAAATCCACCAGTGCTTTGTGAGGGATGGAAAAATCGCAGTTAGGAAACAGCCCACTGGGAAGAGATACTTCATCCCTACAGAACATGACCTTAAAACTTTCCTAAGTGAGGCTGGACTAACAGAATCAGAGTAAAGTGCAGATAATACCCACAGTCCACAGTTAGTGTTATATTGTCATAAATTTGTGCCCCCCTAAAATTCTAATACCCCAACTACTTTTGATTGTCATTGTTGTATTCAACGACCATTCTACCTCATAGTCTTAATTTGTTTAATATCTACAGAATCTATCTCTTTTTTTACAACTTACCGCATCACTGTTCCATTTTATTTTATTATAAACTAGCCATAACCTGTCCTCAATAATTCTACCTCACTTTAAGAAATACTCAATTGCCCAATTTTATTCTAAAATCCCTATTATTGCCCAATTTTGCTTTAAACTATGTTGATCAAACTTATTGTAAACTTCTTTTATTGACCATTTTATTCTATACTTTTTTAAACTAGTATTTTCAACTACAACTTTTATATTATCCTGGCTACCATCTTACTAGCATATTAGAACCAAGTCATTGCCATTTTTATTTTTATCATTTTTTTTTTATTATTATTCTTTTGCTACCTTAACTTGTGTATTTTATCCTGTCAATTTAAATCTAGTTATACTCTAATTCTTGTAAACAACTTATGTAAGACCTTAGTGCAATTACAATTGAGAGTCTTGTGCCTTTTTTATATTATTAGATTAAACTCAGTTGTACTATAGTCAATACCAAATTCATTATATTAGACCATAGTGCAATTACTAGTGAGAGACTGGTGCTATTTTTAATTTGTATTTTTATATTATTAGATTAAATCTAGTTGTACTATAGCTCATTCTAGCTCAAAACATAGACTCCACAAAAGTCATTATATTAGACCTTAGTGCAATTACAAGTGAGAGTCTTGTTCCATTTTAAATTTGTATTTTTATATTACTAGTTTATACCTAGTTGTACTTTAGTTCATTCCAGCACAACACATAGACATCAACTTCATTATGTGTAGTAGTAACTATGCTCTATATGACCAAAATACTCTAGCTATATACTTATCCAAACTTCCCACCACTACAGATATCAGTACTAAACTCAACACATAACTCAGGATATAAATAACCATAATTTAAACCTAGAAGATGATTGATCACGTTGACCCTGATCTAAACCTCCATAATCTGACACCCAATCAAAACCTATTGGAAAGTAACTGCCTTTATTACACAGCATCACAAGCCAGCACTATCCTAAACAATGCTAAAAGTCTATCAGTACTTAACTACAACATCAGGTCCTTAAGCAAACACTATGATGACCTCCTGGCACTCCTTGAATTACTAAAGACACCCTTCTCCTGCATTATTCTTACTGAGACCTGGCTTAAGCAGGACACAATAGATATCTACCCTCTACCAGGATACACAGCAATTCACAACTGCAGACCAAACCAAGTTCGGGGTGGTATTGCAATCTATTACTCTAACCAATTATCTTATAATAGCACCACTTGCTTTAGTGATGAATATGGGGAATACATTTTTGCTAATTTTACTGTAAAAAACCTTAAGACACCTATAACAATCGGTGCCACTTACCGGATACCTCACACAAACATCCCAAATTTCAGTGAGAAATTAAAGTCACTAATAACAAACAGACAAATGAATAAGCACCACCTTCTCTTAGCTGGAGACTTCAACATCAACCTTGGCTTACTAGATGATCAGCCTGTAACTGATTTCATCAACAATATGAACAACACACTTCTCATACCAACAATAACTAAACCAACCAGGCTGACTGAGACAAGTGCAACCATAATAGACCACATATGGACCAATATACTAGCCCCCCTTAAATCAGGGATAATCACAGATAGCACTACAGACCACTACCCTACCTTCCTCCTGACAAACATTAGTAAACCACCACTTGAATACAACAAAGTCTCATTTAGACTCCATGACGAGGCCTCAATAAGGAAGTTCACAGCTGACCTAGAGATTGTTGACTGGCCTGCAGAATTCTCCAAGGCCAATGGTATTGATGACTGGACAGACATTTTTCTTAACAAATTACTTAGACTATACAACAAACATTGTCCTATAAAAACGAAACAGATCACAAACAAACGGCTTGGTTGCCCATGGCTAACCAGCACCATTCTGAAATCCATTGACAAGAAACACCAATATGAAAAGCAATATAGACAGGGCTTAATACACAAAGATATTCTTAAACACTATTCATCAGTTCTCACCAAAGTAATAAAGAAAGCCAAACAACTATACTACTCCAGTAGATTCACAGACACTAGAGGAGATATAAAAAAAGACCTGGAAAACACTCAGATTCTAGGGACCCACAAACTGAAAAAAAAACAAGAATATTGTCCTAACTAAACCTAATGAAACACCACTACATCCCACTGACACAGCTAACAAGATAAACGACTTCTTCTCAACCATAGGATCTAATCTCGCCAATAAAATCCCACATACCAATGCCCATGCTGGGGACTACCTAGATGGGAATTTCCCAAATTCCTTCTATCTTGCACCAACTGAGCCCTCGAAAGTCACCGAGATTATAAAGTCACTTAAAAACAACTCAGGGAATCTATCTAATGTCCCACCATTACTGTACAAGCGAGCGGCCCATATCCTTTCGCATGCTATTTCATTACTTTTTAACAAGTCACTAGAAACTAGCACCTTCTCGAAACTACTCAAGATGGCAAGGGTTACACCAATACATAAAGGTGGTGACCCTACAGACTTAAACAACTATAGGCCAATATCAAACTTACCATTGCTATCCAAAATCTTTGAGAAACTCGTGCACAGGAGACTATATTCATTTATAACGTCACAAAACATACTCAACCCCTGCCAATTTGGATTCAGGAAAAATAAAAGCACTAATGATGCAATCATAAAAATGCTAGATCTGCTTTACACAGCATTGGAAAATAAGGAATATCCACTAGGAATTTTTATTGACCTAAGAAAAGCTTTTGACACAGTAGACCACGACATCCTACTCCACAAACTTTACCATTACGGTATAAGAGGCCATGCGCTTGCTTATTTCAAATCTTACCTTACTAATAGGTATCAGTATGTCACCATTAAAGACACAGCATCAACAACACGGCCACTTGATACTGGACTTCTGCAGGGAAGTGTCCTTGGTCCCCTGCTCTTCCTCATATACGTCAATGATCTTCCAAAAGTATCCCAACACCTGAAACCCATTCTCTTTGCTGACGACACGACTTATGTCATATCTCACCCTAATCTTGCCACCCTCAACACCGTTGTTAACGAGGAGCTGATCAAAATATCGACTTGGATGACAGCCAATAAACTTACGCTTAACACTGACAAAACCTACTATATTATGTTTGGTAGCAGAGCAGGAGATGCACAAATTAACATTAAGATCGACAACACTCTAATTACCAGACATAATGAGGGCAAATTCCTTGGCCTATACCTTGACAACAACCTGAATTTCAGCACCCATATCCAACACATAACCAAAAAAGTATCCAAAACAGTTGGGATCCTCTCCAAGATACGATACTACGTGCCTCAAAATGCCCTTCTCACACTATACCACTCACTTATTTATCCATACCTCACCTATGCTATTTGTGCTTGGGGATCAACTGCAGCAACACACCTAAAGCCAATAATAACCCAACAAAAAGCTGCAGTAAGAATAATCACTAAATCCCATCCCTGGCAACACACCCCCCCTACTCTTCATAGATCTAAACTTACTCCCTGTTCAGTACATCCACACTTACTACTGTGCAATCTACATCTACAGGACCTTAAACTCCAATATCAACCTTGACCTAAAACGCTTTCTTGATAGTTGTGACAGAACCCACAGGCATAACACCAGACACAAACATCTCTACGACATTCCCCGTGTTCGACTAAACCTTTACAAAAATTCAATGTATGTCAAAGGCCCTAAAATCTGGAACACCCTACCTGAGAACTCTAGAACTGCAGACACATTCATCACCTTCAAAACTACCATTAGAAAACATCTTATCTCCCTGATACACCCCATCAACTAACTACACGAATACCACCTGGTGGTTCACACTTACACTCACTCACCCATTTGACCATAAACAGAAATATTAATCTCAATCTTAAAATAATGAATCCTATGATACTCCAATACTGAAACTATGTACTGTGCCAAAACAGAAGCATTCACATTGCTAAACTCACAAACTAGTATTTAGTCACTTAGCCATAATACCAACTTACCTCATAATTTGTAATATTTTAAAATAAAGAGTTAAACTAAGTCTGCCCGAAATGCCTAGCCATGCTAGGCGTTCTAGTGGTACACTCTGTAATCATTATTTAACTACATGTAAACCACACAAAAACCAAATTCTGTAAATTCAACATTGTAATCTTTATAGAAAATAAACTTTGAATTGAATCTCCGGACGGACCACCTCTGGTCCCACACCTAAACAACTATGACCATTAACGAATGACACTGTCTCGGTTACCTCTCGACCTTCCCAGAAAAGACCAACACAACACGTACCTTACACTCTACATTTCAAGGTACACAATGGACTAAGTTTTTCACTCTACAACTGACGTCTCCCACTATCTTTCTGATCAGTATCAGCAAGGCACTCCTACGCAATCCTGGGCAAATAAGAGTGGTGCACACATCGTCACAGTACAAAATGTAGGCCAGACTCTCAATATTTCCGTTCTTACTTCCATTGACGATATTCCAGTCACGGTTCATTAACACGTGTCTCTCAGTTCTTGCAGTGGTTGTTGTGATAGAAACACAAGCCTTATCTCTAGGCTTTATTGAACATAGTATCTTCATACTACTTCTGCAACAACAAAATATAATGACTAGTACATCTAATAACGGCTTCTACAGGGATGTTGATGTCTTGCATATGTCAAGAGAAAAGTTATAACTACAGGCCACATATTTAAACTCACCATGTAATCTGCATCACTAATATAGGGATAGAAGAGAAGAGAATCACACACCATGTGTTGGCGCCCATGACACACACCAAACTGTTGTTGTTGTTAAGGGCCCCGAGAGGTGGTGCAGTATTATCCTGCTGCTGCTCCCCACAGGAGCAGTATCACTACAATCTCCCCCTTCTAAAATATCAGAGACAGTAATCTCCCAAACTGTTAGGTGGGCGACGTACACGTCCCGACCTTCGTAGCCCTTGAGCCTCTTCACCAGGTTCAATATTTTCCAGCGGGGTTTGACTAACTGCTGGAGCAGAATCCTCTATTTTCGTAGGGGTAGTCTCAAGGGGCTTTCCAGGAGAAAACGAAGCATCTTTCACATCTATTGGTGTATCTTGAGATTCCACACTAATGGGATTTCAACTGGGGCTAAATGTCTTGTAGATACTGTAGTCTCTTCACCATTTTGGTAGCGAATGTGGGCGTAATGTGGATTAGCTTGCAGGAGCTCTACCTCTTCCACTAAAGGATCCGTCTTGTTCATCCTACGGTGACTCTTCAGGAGAACGGGTCCAGGATGACATAACCAAGTGGGCACGGAGGCTCCCATAGAGGAACGACGTGAATAGTTGAGGAGTCTTTCATGAGGGGTTGCATTAGTAGCTGTGCACAGCAATGATCTAATAGAGTGAAGAGCATCAGGTAGGACAGTTTGCCAGTGTTGAACAGGTAGATTGCGCGACTTCAATGTCATTGTAACTGCCTTCCATATAGTACCATTGAACCGCTCCACTTGACCATTGCCTTGAGGGTTGTAGCTTGTTGTTCTGCTGCAGGCAATACCTTTGCTAGACAAAAACTCCTGAAGTTCGTTACTCATGAACGAGGATCCCCTGTCTGAATGGATATAAGCTGGCATACCAAAAATAGAGAACAACTGTGAAAGACAACTAATAACAGTTGAAGCAGTCATATTTGCACAGGGGAATACAAAGGGAAACCTTGAATATTCATCTACTATGTTAAGGAAATACCTATTCTGATTTGTGCTTGGTAGAGGTCCTTTGAAATCTATATTCAGTCTCTCGAAAGGCTGGGTGGATTTTATGAGATGAGTCTTCTCTGGCTGATGAAAGTTTGGCTTGCACTCTGCACATACTCTGCATGCTCTGATCACTTGTCGCACATCTTCCACTGAGTAGGGCATGTTCTTTGATTTGACAAAATGGTACAGGCGTGTAACTCCTGGGTGACACAAAGCCTTGTGGAGCGCTGAGAGTGATTGCAAATCATGACATGCTGCTCCACAGTGGGACCTAGAGAATGCATCAGGTGAGATGTTCTCTTGACCCGGTCGGTACAGAATATCAAAGTCATAACACGATAGTTCCATCCTCCAGCGTAATATCTTGTCATTCTTTATCCTACTTTTGTGCTTCTTGTCGAACATATACATCACGGACCGTTGGTCAGTCCTTATGGTGAAATGTCTACCAGTTAAATAATGCCTCCAGTGGCGAACTGCTTCTATGATGGCCTGGGCTTCCTTTTCTACAGCAGCGTAACATTTCTCTGATCCTTGAAAAGTTCTCGAAAAGAAGGCTACTGGTCGTCCTGCCTGAGATAAGACTGCAGCAATGGCAATGTCAGATGCATCCGTTTCCACTTCGAATGGTAGGGACTCATCAATGGCTTGAACTACTGAGCTTTCAATGTCCTGTTTGAAAGTATGAAAAGCGGCTTCTGCTTCCTTTGTCACAGGAAATGTGGTAGCACTCAATGGGCGGACTTTACTTGAATAGTTGTAGATCCATTGTGAGTAATAAGCAAAGAGACCAAGAGTTCTTCGGAGTGACTTTTTGTCTTGAGGCATTGGAAGTTCCCGTAGAGGTCGTAGTCGTTCAGGGTCTGGGAATATTGAACCTCCTTCCACTACATAACCAAGGATGCTAAGCCTTTTAGTTGAAAAAGTGCACTTTTCCTCATTGTTACTGATATTTTTCTTCTTGGCGGCTTCCAAAAACTTATCAAGGTTTGCATCATGTTCCTCCTGGGTCTTGCCACAAATGGTAACATTATCTAAATACGCGTAAGTTCCCATGAGTTACTCTTCCTGAATGAGTGAATCCATAATTCGTTGGAAGCAGGCTACCCCATTGGTGACTCCAAAAGGGACTCTGGTAAACTGATACAGGCCATCACTAGCCTGGAATGCTGTGTATGGTTTATCTTCATTCCTTATAGGGACTTGATGATAGGCACTCTGTAGATCAATTGTGCTAAACACATAGTACTGAGCAATTTTGTTCACTGTATCATCAATTCGAGGTAGAGGGTACCCATCAAGAAGTGTAAATTTGTTGATTGTCTCAGAGTAATCGATAGCCAGTCTCCGTTTCCTATAATCATCTTTAACAACAACAACATGTGCACACCAAGGGGAATTACTCGGTTCTATAATACCCTCCTTCAGCAGCCTCTGAGTTTCTTTCTCAATGAACATCCGATCCTCATAAGAATAGCGGCGTGACTTAGCTGATATAGGATGGCAATCCGCGATAAGATTTGCAAATAGCTTTGGTGGGTCTACCCTTAAAGTGCTAAGTCCACAGACAACAAGAGGAGGCAGTTCACCTCCATATGTTAAGGTGACACTACCATGCAGCTTCTGAAAGTCCTGACCAAGGATAACATCAGAGCACAGTTGTGGCAGAATAGCTAAATGTACATCTTGATAATCCTTTCCATTAACTCTGAGATTTACCTTACAAAAGCCTAAGGTCTGAATAGAGAGAGATGTTGATGCCATGGAAACGGTACCTGATGAGTGATGTACAGTCAAGGAGAGCCGTTTAACTAAGTCAAGATTGATGAAACTCTCTGAGCTGCCACTATCAATAAGACCATCTACTTCTGTTCCTTTGATGAATACTTTCACAACTGCCTTTGACAGTGAATTTGGAGTAGCCGCAGAAGTCACTGTTGCTAGAGTCGCATGATCACTGGAATGTGTGGAGGCACTAGCTCTTGTTGATGCATTAGCACGACATACTTTAGCAAAGTGACCTTTCTTGTGGCATTTACGGCACATTGCTTCACGAGCAGGACACTTTGGACATGGATGTCTTGAAAAACCACAAAAGAAACACACCGTACCTGCTGCTGCTGTCACTGAGGCAGGTTCCACAGTAACTTCATTGCAAGAGTCTTGGTCAGGAATTGCAGCACTTACCACTCGAGAAGGCTGAGTGGTACAGTATACTTCAGAATTCTTCTGGGCTGAATCTAGAGCACTTGCCTGGTCAAAGGCAGCGGCTAAGTCGAGAGTTTTATTCTCCAATAAACGCTGCCTTATTATTGGTGATTGCAGGCCACTGATAAAAGCATCCCTGATGGACTCTTCACAATACTGAGCAGCTGTCACTGCTTGGAAGTGACAGTCCTTACCTAAAATTTTCAGTGCTTGAAGGTATTCCTCTAAGGATTCATCAATCTGCTGGCGGCGAGTTGCAAGGCGATAGCGTGCAAAGATTTCATTTGTAGGTTTAATATACTGAGACTTGAGGGTTTTGATAGCATCTTCGTAGGTATTACACTCAGAAATAGCCTCATATATCTTAGGTGACACAAAATTGATGAGCAGACTTAGTTTATCTAGATCTTCTTTAGGAAGAGCTCCCAAGAAGTTTTCGAAAGTCTTAAACCAGTGCTTCCATTCCTGAGCAGCCGTTGATAAGCTGGGGTCACAGTCTAGCCTCTCAGGTTTCAGTAAACGCTCCATGTCGTGATGTAGTCTAGCGCAGGATCACCACCAGGTAGCCCAGGATTCTATGTTCAATAAATTGTTGTGATAGAAACACAGGCCTTATCTCTAGGCTTTATTGAACATAGAATCTTCATAGTACTTCTGCAACAACAAAATATAATGACTAGTACATCTAATAACGGCTTCTACAGGGATGGTGATGTCTTGCATATGTCAAGAGAAAAGTTATAACTACAGGCCACATATTTAAACTCACCATGTAATCTGCATCACTAATATAGGGATAGTAGAAGAGAAGAGAATCACACACCATGTGTTGGCGCCCATGACACACACCAAACTGTTGTTGTTGTTAAGGACCCCGAGAGGTAGTGCAGTATTATCCTGCTGCTGCTCCCCACAGGAGCAGTATCACTACAGTGGTACAGTAGTCCTTCCACATACCATTGTTCAACATGATTTCCGGACACGGAATGCTGACATTTTGGAACAACTTGAGTTCCAACTCTTAAAGTGGACACTTAGGTACTACCTGCCCGTGGATGGAGACACTTTCCCTGCAATATAGCTCAGTTAACTTTTGACTGCCTTAAATTTCCGTCCTCTGTACATATTGCGGGACACCGCTGACAAATACGGGAATTGATTCCTACACCACAACAATGTAGAAATTGCTGGCGTTTCGGCCACATAACGAAATATTGCTGGTCCATGGCAGAATGCTCAGTCTTTGGTGCTGCTGACCATAACGATACATCCTGCAGCCGACCTCCCTCTTGCTTTAACTGTAACGAAGTTCACCCAGCTTATTCTCGCCATTGCCACGTTTTCTTGAAGGAACGAGAAATTCACTGTCTCAAAGAGAAAGAAGGTTTCTCTTATGTCATGGCAGTGTCCCATTTCTGCCTCCAAGGAAAATTTCCTCAGCTTTCTCATTCTAGAGATACTAGGCAGAGGCCAACTTCGGTGGTACTTACTTCTACAATCTCCTCTGTGGTCACAGCTTCCACAGTCACCTCTGTATCTAACTCTTTTGCAGCTCTGGGCTCCGAGGTTCCTACCTTATCGACTCCCACTGACCTTGCGTCTATACGACCTTTCACAACTACACCATTATCTCGCGTCCCTACTTCTCCAAAGTCACCAAAGCTCAAATCTCCTTTAACCCATTCATCACTAATCCTTCCCAAACATTTTCCTTTTCCAGTCTCTGAGCCTAGTACTTTACCTCTTATTGTATCTATTACGGGTGTGGAAGTTCATCCTCTCCCTCGTACAGTTTCCTCCTCTCCTGTCCCCACTCAGGTTCCTGCCTCTCCTATCCTATTCAAAGTTCTTCCCAGGTTACCTTTTATCCTCTCATTTTCCCTCTTTGGTAACTCCCATTGTCTGTCTAATCTTTATCCCCCTCAAGGAAGGTTCCTAGACGTTGGTGAGGGGCTCTTGATCTAGGGAACTGGATCTGTGCTCCAGTTCCCTGAATCGAGCCTGAATGCCTTCCATCCCTCCCACAGGCATTTTATAATCCTACGGGTTTCGCACTCCCCCATGATTATAATTATATAAAAATCTCCAGTCTTTACTCACCCTCCATTATCTATCTCCGATATATTACTACCTGCAACGTGCTTGTCATCTGAAATGCTTGAGAAGTTATCTCCGAATATACTGACGAGACAAAACCAATGATAAACAATGATTCACCTCCCATCACTCCTTCACATCTTACTAAACCTTCTACACTCCTTTGCAGCATTCCAATCCTTCGCTGCTTACTAACCTTTCGCTACCTCCTCATGTAGACTTTACTAACCCTGCTAGTCTGTAGACTCCTCCTGCTTCATTTTACCAGTACACTTCTATTCACAAGTCATGACTTACTTACAGTAGAATATTTGAGGCCTCAGGTAATCAGGGTAAGCTTCAGGTGTCACAAACAGGAAAACTAGGAGAATGTTTGTTTACAAGAACCTAAATTGCGTTCCATTGTTATCCATCCCGTCTCGAGCTATCTTACAGAATTAATTCATCGTATCCTTTTCCCGTTGGGACTTTTAATGCAAGTGCATTACATGTACACACCGGTATACAATGCCATCAGATCTTTGTTCATAGTTCGCTGCATTACACTGCAACCTGTGTTAACTGGAAAAAATGGTATACAGTCCGCTCTTTGTATCATTCTCCTTCTAGACCTTTATCTATTCCTGATGTTGAATTTCTGGTGTCTTCCCTACCGCCACCTCTCCTCTTATTCAGAGGCGTCGTAAGGCGGGGGCGGGGGGGGGCGGTCCGCCCCGGGTGACACCATTTAGAGGATGACACCATAGAGCCTCTAAAGAAGGTGACTCTGATGACCAAAACCATGCTGCAGCAACCTAAGAGAAAAATTCTTCGTTTCTATATAGCCTATTATAGGATTACATAGGTAAGACACATATGCAACAGTTAGGTATCTTTATTTCGAAACGTTTCGCCTACACCAGTGGTTCCCAAACTGGGGGTAAATTACCCCCTGGGGGTAATTTAACCATTTTTGGGGGGTAATGGAGGGGTGACAGAAAAAAAGTTATGAATTCTGAAAATCAAGAAAACAATGCGGTACCCGGTATGAGGATTATTGTTAACTTTGTCTTAGTATATAAAGTTGTAAAGTAAACCTATTATAAGTAAGTAATAAAGTTAAACCAAATAACAATAAACATCAAAAACTAATATACAGTATTAGAAAAGAAGAAATATATAGTTAAGTGTGTGGAAACCCAAAAGTATTTTGACAAGTATGCTTCAGGACAAAAGTCACTCAGTAGCCCAGATCGACCTGTCCAGTACGCGTCACTCACTTCCTGAGGCTGCCTCTATTTCACACTGTCAGTTTATCTGTGAGCATCAGCCGAGGTAGACATAAGCTGGTATGTATGTGTACTGCCCTGTGCAGTATATAGTTAGTATTTACCCACTGTTACTGTGAATTTGTAGCTATTATTAATTTTATATATAATGTATGTGTGGTTCTTACGTTTTCAATGGTTTTGCTAGGATTAGCAGAGTATGCGAGGCTGTATACGTTCACGTTTAGCCACATATATCAATAATAACAACATTTTGTGAAAGGGGTAACATGCTTTATGTGGCATGTTAAATTGGGTAACAAGCTGAAAAAGTTTGGGAACCACTGGCCTACACAGTAGGCTTCTTCAGTCGAGTACAGACAAGTCAATAGAAGCAGAAGAAACTTGAAGACGATGTAATCAGTCCATCACCCTTGAAGTTTTGAGGTGGTCAGTCCCTACGTCTGGAGAAAGAGTATTGTTCCATAGTCTGAAACAATACAGAGTTGAAGTACGAACGAACGAACAAGTTCAGGTAAGATCCCAAATGGGATTAGCGAGGAAGACGGGACAGAGAAAGAATAGTACTGGAGAGGAGTGTTCTTAGTCGTAGAAATAGAGCCAGGGCGTAACCCAGCAGCGAAGGCGATCGTGGGACAGATATTGAGAACAGAAATTCAGGCTCTTCTGTTGGGACTCCGGTGGGGTGAGCGGAGAGACGGGACAGGCGATGATTAGCGCTAGAGAGGAGTGTAGAATTGAGCCATGTCTTAAATCAAAAGCTAAGGCGAACGTGGGTCAGAGAATGAACAGCTCAAGGTACCTGTCAGAGAATCCAAGGTTATTTGTAAATAGAGTTAGGAGCAGGATCATACAAGAAGTAGAAAAGGTTGTGTTGGTTTGTGGGTCTACGAATGTCATCGTCAAGGAGAGAGGTCCAGTAGTCATGCCGTGTCTCAAGTTTGTCTATCTGTCTGTCACTGAGCGTCTTCCAGTACAGATTCAGCGCAGGGATGTCTAATTGGACATGGAGAGACTCGCTTGTGGCGAAGTCCTCCCATCAGACATCAAGCACCCAGCGCAGCGCCTTGTTCTGGACATGCTGCAGTTTAAGTAAGTTTGTTTTAACTGCAAGAGAGAGGGCTAGAGGAGAGTAAGTTATCAGAGGACGTATTAGGGATTTGTAGAGGTGTAATTTGGTGCGTTGGGAGGCATGTTGAAGCTTGTAGAGGCCCGCAAGGGCCTTACTAGCTATTGCATGCCTTGAATGATTGTGTCTGTGTAAGCGAAGAAGGTAGTCAAGATTAACGCCAAGGACAGTGACAGGTTGTGTGATGGGGATGTAAGTGCTGGTGTCAGCTGTTTTGAGCTCGACAGGTAATGGAGGATCACGTTTCCTGTAGTTAAAATATGTAATGCTGGATTTAGTTGCATTGGTTTTGATCCTCCATTTTTGTTCCCAGATGGCTATCCTATCGACCTCATTTTGTGTTTTATGTGTGAGTGTATCTATATTGGCGTCAGTGATGAGTTGTGTAATGTCGTCTGCATAGGCTAGTGTGATGGAGTTGTGGTATACAGGTGTTGGAATGTCGTCAGTGTATAAAATGTAGAGGGTAGGGGAGAGGACATATCCCTGGGGTACTCCAGCATTTAGTCTGAAGTAGTCAGAGTAACAGCCTTGGAATTTGATTCTCATGGCACGGCCGTCTAGGAAGTTGCAGAGGAGTTTACGAGTAGTGAGAGGCAGGTTAAAGTTAGTGTAGAGTTTGTACTTAAGCCCTTCGTGCCAGACATTGTCAAAAGCTTTTTCAGCGTCTTTTGCAACCAGGGCTCTCCTGTTTCTTTGTTTTGTGTTTATGTGGATGTAGTTGAGAATGATGTTAATGGCATCCTGTGTGGATCTGTGTGTTCTGAAGCCAAACTGGCCATCAGAAAGTAGAGAGTTGTGTTCCAGGTATCTGCGAAGGCGATGGTTCATGAGTTTTTCAAAGAGTTTTCCTAAAGTTTCGAGGAGGCTGATAGGGCGATAGTTTCTAGGATCGGAGTGGTCTTTTTAGGGTTTAGGAAGGAGGATAGCAGTAGCAGCTTTGAAGAGGGGAGGGAAATATCCAGAGGCAAGGTAAGCATTGAGGAGGTTTGTGTAGGCAGTGATGATAGAGTCAGGAAGGTGTTTTAGGATAATATGGTTTAGGCCAAAGGCACCAGGAGCCTTGGGAGGAAGGTGTCTGAGGAGAGTTTTAATGTCTGTGTTGGTGAAAGGAGTGTCAAGTTCTTGGGAGGAGGTAAGAGAGTCCAGATGGATGTGGCTATCTTGTGTTGTTTCTTGTGTGTGTGCAGTGTTCCAGTGTTCTATGTTCTGAATGTGTTGAATAACGTTAGGGTGAGATGGGTGAGGGTGAAAGATGTTCTCCCAGATGTGTTTGAAGATGTTAGTAGTAGCCTGCGGGTCTGAGATGTGTGTTGTGGGTGATGTTTGAATTTGTTGGTGGGAGTTGTGCCTCTGATTTTTTTTGATAAAGTTCCAGAAGGCTTTAGTGTTTTTAATACGTTGTTTGTCTGTTGTTGTATGGGTTGTGACCAGTGATTGTTGTGGTCTTGGTCTAGGCTGTGTAGAATGTTGTTTCTAAGGTAAGTGAGATCTAATCGGACTTAATTAAATCTATGTGTGTTGTAGAGGAAGCGGTTGTGGTAACAGATAATTAGTCTTCTTGTTCTGAGTGAGGGTTTGAAAGAATAACGAGTGGTGTGAGTTTTCTTTGGTATTGCGATGTTGGCTGCTTGTGTAATGGTGTCCTGGATGAGATCAAGTTGAGTGTCGATGTCAGAAATAGGTTTGTTGTTGTAGTCATAGGTGAGGTTAGTATTGTCTATGTGCTGTTTGAAAGCATCCCATCCAGCGTTCTTGTAGGAGAAGGAAGGTGTGGCTGGGATGAGGATAGGGTTGGAGGAGATGTGTAAGATGACTGGGATGTGATCAGAGCCTGTAATAGGGCCAGGTGGGATGTAGTGTTGAAATAGAGAGCTGGCTCCGTTTGCCAGAATGATGTCTAGTTTGCCTTGGCCCATGTGGTTGTAGAAGGTGTTGAAGTCTGGGCCGAGATAAATTAGGTGTTTATGGTTTGTGAAGTTGAGTAATTGGTGACCAGGTTGGTTGTTACTGGTGTGATGACAGGCGGTGTGTTTGGCATTCATGTCAGCTAGTAGGTATGTTGGTGTGTTGGTGTAGTTGAAGACTAAGGAAAGGTCGTGTATGTTGAGAATAGTGCTTGGGTGAGCATAGGTGGTGAAAAATAAAGGGGCCAAGGTGGGTGTGTATTCTGACAGCAAGGCAGTGTTGGTGAATAAAAGGGATTGGGAGAAATTCGTGTTTTATGTTGGATTTGACAAGGATGGCAACTCCATCGTGGGGATCATAGGGGGACTGTAGTGCTGTATAACCATAATGGCAGATACGCTGAGGGGCTTTGAGGCAGGTACTGTTGAGCTGAAGTGACAGGATAGAGCCTTATATACCACCAGGAGGTGAGATGTAGGCCACTAGTAGAGGTAAGAATGTAGTCGTTGGGAGGTCACGACCCTCTCAAATCCAGCCATTCTCACTAGTAGAAGTTGTCCAAGTTGTTTTCTGTTCTGTACCAAGATACCCTTGTGTTGCAGTGTCTGACAGAGTGAAACATTTCGAAATAAAGATACCTAACTGTTGCATATGTGTCTTACCTAACAACCTATCTGTATTTTATACCATTTTAATATACAGGATTACATAGTACAAATAGGCCTATATGTGATGTGATAGATGATTTTGCAGGATTGAAGGCAAGGAAATGGAATATCAGATTCTTTGAGATGTTACCAGTACTCAAGGTTAAATCAGAACTAGTGTTATTCTTTATTTTTCATTTTTTTTTTCATTGTTGAAGATGAATAAATGTAGGATCTGTTGCTTATACTCAAAGTGGTATTTGAGTTTGTTTCCTCAATATTACTATGATTATTTTATCATTAATAAAGTTCGATTTATGGCTTTTAAACGTTCTCATTATTAAACATTAGTCACTGGTCATGCAGCAGTGATGTAACTGGAGTTTACTATCCCCATCCCCGCACCCTTGGCTTTCATGGGAGGTGACACCAAAGATGCTGCCCCGGGTGACACCAACTCTAGCGACGCCTATGCTCTTATTAGGTGATTTTAATGCTCATCATCACCTCTGGAGGGAAGAATGGGTCTCACTGACTGGTAGTGATCTCATGTCTCACTTCTCTTCCCCTCCCACCCAATTTGACCCTCACACTCAAACTCTTTCTCGCATTGATCTCTCAGTTTGCTCCTCATCAACTGCACTCCACCTGAACTGGTTTGTGCTCCCAGATTTCCCTGACAGCGATTATTTTCCTATTCTACTTACTTCCCATTCATATTCTCGCCCTCCTCGAAGCCCACATTGGTAATCTGAACTGACGAATTGGGATCTCCACTCTTGTCAAACCAGCTTTAGTGAGGAACCTCCTTCGTCCTCTACTTATGACTTATTACAACTATTTTTGACCTCTGTTTTAACCACAGCATCATATTCAGTCCCTCAAGTAGGCACTCTCAGAAATGCGTGCCTTGGTGGTCTCCTACCTGTGCTTGTGCAGTGCAACTGAAACGTGTTGCATGGGGTTGTGAGACCTTTACCCACTTTGCCTGAGGTATCCCAGCAAGTGAGCACGTCTCCTGTGTTATCCCAGTGCTTAACAGAATAGGGAATAGCATATGAAGGTACAAATAAAAATGGGAACTATGGCTATAGCTTACTTAATAACATAAAAGGGCTAGAATACGACATATTCTGATGGAAATTTACATAGGATAACAATTGACCTATGAGACTTATTACCAGGGGGAAGGGTAGATGTTATCAGTAACACGGACTAGTACTCGCTCTTAATAAACCGACCTGCTGACCCGAGATTCCCAATGCGTGGTCCACTACACATGCAGCTGTCCAGAGCTCTCGCTCGCCAGACCTGTCTCCAACAACCTCCTTGCTCAGCTGTTCCCTGGTTTATATGGTCCTCTAAGCGCCCCGTTCCCCATAAGGCGTAGACCACATGCTACGACCTGACGCCAAGGTCTGATGCCGTCAAGAACAAAAGACCTCAGACTTAAGCCGAAAAGGTGTGTCTGACATCCATTTGCTAAGGCAAGGTGTGACCATATAATTGGTTAAATTAGGTCTCCCTTAGCGACCTACCAAGCATAGTTGAACTACATCACAGGGCTGATATCGTTACAATAGGACTACTGAGTTGCTGCTTGATTTTAAGTGTGCGAGGGCGGTTGTCCGATGCTACCCTCAATTCCTCCTTAAGCTGCTGGTAAAGTTGCTCAATGGAGGGCATCTTTATCTCTTCAGATAAACTGTTAGGGTAACACTGAAAGTGGGTTGAGCAAACGTCCTGTTAGTGGGTTGGTATTGTAATGGACCTGCCAAGTATGGGCCAACAGGCCTGCTGCAGGGTTCCTCCTTTCTCATGTTCTTATGTGCAATCTGTGAGATGAAACACACACTTGTTGGTGGGATTATATTTCTCCAGTCACTTCCGCTTCCTCCATGAGTGCAGTATGGAAAAAAGTACAGAAATTGAGTGCCAGGTATTCTCCAGCCACTTCTCCTGTTCTTAGGGTTGCCGATGTCAGCATTGCAAATCCTACTGAAGTTGCCACAGCAATTGGAAATCATTTTATCCGTATCTCTCAGAGGCTCCATCTATCGCTCTAGTTTCTTTCCACCGAGTCTGCAGAGAGTTGCCGCCTTCACACTTTTCTTCTAGCAGAAAAGTGTCTTTGAACAAGCCTTTTACACTTCCAGAGCTTGAATTAACACTTCCTGCTTGCCGATGGTCGGCAGCTAGACCTGATGGCATTCTTATTAGTATGCTCCAGCATTTACATTCGTCAACCCTCGTAGTCCTCTTACGTCTTTTTAATTGGGTTTGGTGCTGTGGTTCTGCTTTTTCCTAAACCATGATGCCTAAACCATCATCCTAAGCCATGATGCCTCACACTATCGACCCATTACTCTTACCAGTGCAATTTGCAAGTTGATGGAATGTCTAGTAAATAGACGTTTGATGTGATATTTAGAAACACATAATAGTCTTTCCACTCCGTAATTTGACTTTCGTAATGGCCGCTCCACTATTGGCCCCTTACTCCGGTTAGATTTCCATGTTCGTAATGCCTTTGCTAGTAACCACTTGGTTATAGCAGTCTTATCTGATCTTAAAAAAGATTCAAGGGATAAGCCTAAGCTCATTCCTTAAATCTCCGGAGCACTCTGCCATTTTTCCTTAAAACTTCTTGTCAGCGAGACTTCCGTGCCCCCTGCGTAAAGCCAGGCTGAAGGTGCCTCTCAGGTATATGTCCTTGGCACCACGCTTTTGTAGAAAAAGAGTGGTGCTACCTATTAATGATCCAGCCTCTGTTCTATTGTTTGGTCATTACTTTATGTTGATGACTTTGGTACAGCTTGTGCAGGTGATAACTACCACCTAGTAGCAGCCTCTCTCCATAATGCTATACGCTATACTCTCAACCCTCGCTACCAACTAACATGATCTTCTCCACTTCTACTCTCACCACGACACCAAAACTAAACATGGTGTAATTATAGGCTTTTTCCTGCACGCACTCAGAATTTGCAGCAATGAGTTCCTTGAGGAAGAATGCACTATAATTGAACAAGTATTTTCCAAACATCATTATCCTCGTCACTTCATCAGAGATTGCCGACGACGGGCATTAACATTTTCAACACACCCAGAGAAGACTTTGCCGAGAAGAGATACATAGTCCTCCCCACCAACTCCATTGCCAAACACGTTTCCAACATCTTTTCCTAAACCTCATTCCAAGTATCTACCTCCACATTCACCACCAACAAGAATATACCAGTAATAGACAGGACAAGCTTCAGTCCTCTGCAAGGGCATACACAATCCCTTGTAATAACTGCAGCAAATTATACGTCGGCAAAACATCCAGAGACGTCCAAACACGTATTTCAGAACACCAGTAGGCAGGCAGATCTGACGATACAAGGAATGCCTGTGTACAACACCGAAATTCACACAACCATTTAATCAACTACAGAAACGCAAGACTTGTCGCCAGAGAAGACAACACTCAATACCGAAGAATCCTGGAATCATCACTTCTCTGTACATCCAACAACTTCAACCAGAACAACGGCTTCTATAACATAGCCTAGCCATGCTAAGCGTTCTAGTGGTACACTCTGTAATCTCAATTTTACTACATGTTAAACCAAACAATAACCAAATTTCTGTAAACTAAGCATTGTAATCCTTATAGAGAATAAACTTTGAATTTGAATTGAATAGCTGAACCTCTTGCCAAGAAACTTCATCGCTATCCCACATAAGAACATAAAAATCAAGGAACACTGCATATACTTATCCAATCTCTTTTAAAAGCTACCCAAGTTTTTAAACTCTATTACTCTACTCGGAAAATTGTTACATGCAGCTTTCTCCATCTGACCCAGCATTCCAATTCTATAAATACTCACGTATGTTTCACCCAGGTAGATCTGTGTGTGGCTTGATAAAGTCCACTGTGTGGGCGAAATATTGTCAATAAATAATCACATTGTACTGCATGTGTTTATATTTCCTTCGTGTCGGTATTTTATACCATTTATTTCCATAACTTCTTAACAAATAGAACACAAAGAGTAATAGTAAACAGAGTGAAGTCAGGGGCGACTACAGTGAAAAGCTCTCTTCAACAAGGCACAGTACTCGCTCCCATCCTGTTCCTCATCCTCATATCTGACACAGAGATGTAAGCCACAACAACATGTCTTCCTTTGTTGATGATACCAGAATTTGCATGACAGTGTCATCCAGAGAGGACACTGCAGATATCTAAGCAGACATTAACCAAATCTTTAAATGGGCATCAGAAAACAAAATGAAGTTCAGTGAAGACAAATTCCAATTACTCTGCTATGGAAAACTCGAGGAAATAAAAGTGGATCTGGGCATAAATAAATTACAACCACACAGTAGGGCGAAAAATTAATTGTGAAGGACCTGGGAGTGATAATGTCAGAGAATCTCACTTTCAAAGCTCACAACAATGTCTTTACTACATCTAGGAAAATGATAGGATGGCTAATGAGAACCTTTAACACTAACGGGCCCTTGCAAGGCAGGAAAAACTGAAGACCTGGAGAATATGCAGAGAACTTTTACTGCATGTCTAAATACAATTAAACACCTAAATTACTGGGAATGGTTGAAGTCCCTTGATCTGTACTTCTTGGAATGCAGGCGAGAAAGATACATGATAATGTGCACTTGGACAATCCTAGAGGGACTAGTCCCAAATATGCACACGGAAATCACTCTCTACGACAGCAAAAGACCCGGTAGGTGAAGCAACATCCCTTCAACTGCTTCCCAGCATACTTAAAGGGGATTATCAGTAGACCTTGAACTGTCTTCAGGAGGGAGCTGGACAGGCACCTAAAGTCAGTACCTGACCAGCCGGGCTGTGGTTCGTACGTCGGTTTACGTGCGGCCAGCAGTAGCAGCCTGGTTGATCAGGCCCTGATCCACCGCGAGATCTGGTAATGGATCGGTCATGGAGTGTACCTCCAGGTACACTCCATGAAAGATTAATCTGTCTGTTGAAACTCTACGGTCATAGCAAACCTTTCCTCGTCTGACTTACCTCGTATTTTAAGTATCTGATGAGTTTAAGTCGCAGCTCCTGGACCTCTTGACAAAGCTGGTCTATAGTTTAATTGAGGGAGACAAGGGTAGTGCAAGCGATGAAAACAAGGAGCCATAATTGTGTTTGGGGAGGAGAAAGAGGGAGGTGTATGGTACGGAATGACAGTAGGTAGTGATGGAGGGAGAGAATGTCAGCTTGAGCAACCATACACTGACGCTGGTAAAGTAGCCCCACCACACAACATCTTGACTGTAACATTAATACTCAACACACATCTGTAACATCGACAGGGATACTCACACAAGATGAATAGATAGCAGAGTGAAGGTAGGTAGCAGAGTGGAGGTAGGTAGCAGAGTGAAGGTAGATAGCAGAGTGATGGTAGGTAGCAAAGCGAAGGTAGGTAGCAGAGTGAAGGTAGGTAGCAGAGTGAAGGTAGGTAGGAGAGTGCTGGAGTGTAAGAGTGACCACAGGTAAGGGTATTGCTCACACAGAGTGTAACACAACTCTGGCAGGCGTCTAGCAGCTCACTCCGGGGAAGGATAGAGTGTACTGCCTCCTCGGAGGAAACCTAGAGAAAATTCACAGCCATGCTGTCTATCAGTGCAGTGATGGGTGATTGAGGACAAGAAAGTGGTGGTAAGGACGTACCTGGTGGAGGTGCCAGTAAAGGTTAGCACAAGAGAAAAGGTGCCACACTACCCCGCAACACACTGACAGTGCAACTACTAGCGTGAACCTCTCTGCTCCCACACACACACAAACGTCGCGCATGCTCAATATTACCTCGGAAATTACTAACAATAAGAGAACTTTATAATATGAGCTGTAATGTTGGATCAAGTGAACACTGTGTTGCAGGGGTGCTCGCACGGGGCAATTTAATGTGGAAGTTACTTATTCACTAAGCAAGGTGAAAGTGACAAAAATCAATGTCAAGGGGAGTTGCAGTAGTAACACACACAGACACACACACACACACACACACACACACACACACACACACACACACACACACACACACACACACACACACACACACACACACACACACACACACCGAGCATGTCTCCGGAAGCACACATCAATCAGATAACTGCTGCAGCATATGGGCGCCTGGCAAACCTGAGAACAGCATTCCGATACCTTAGTAAGGAATCGTTCAAGACACTGTACACCGTGTATGTCAGGCCCATACTGGAGTATGCAGCACCTGTTTGGAACCCGCACTTGATAAAGCACGTCAAGAAACTAGAGAAAGTACAAAGGTTTGCCACAAGGTTAGTTCCAGAGCTAAGGGGAATGTCCTATGAAGAAAGATTAAGGGAAATCGGCCAGGAGCTAAGACTCGACCCCTGCAACCACAAATAGGTGAGTACAAATAGGTGAGTACACACACAAACACACACACACACACACACAAACACATACACAACAAGACTAGTCCCAGAGCTAAGAGGTATGTCCTACGAGGAGAGGTTAAGGGAAATCAACCTGACGACACTGGAGGACAGGAGAGATAGGGGGGACATGATAACGACATACAAAATACTGAGAGGAATTGACAAGGTGGACAAACACAGGATGTTCCAGAGATGGGACACAGCAACAAGGGGACACAGTTGGAAGTTGAAAACACAGATGATCACAGGGATGTTAGGAAGTATTTCTTCAGCCACAGAGTAGTCAGGAAGTGGAATAGTTTGGGAAGTGTTGTAGTGGAGGCAGAATCCATACATAGCTTTAAGCAGGGGGTGGAGGAGTGGCATTGCTGATCAAACACCGATGGAATTTTGAGGAGCTGGAGAGAGGAGACAGCGGAGAAGAAAGTGATTACATAGCGGGAACGCTTCACTCTCGAGGTCCCAAGGTGATAATTGCAGTGATGTATAACCCACCACAGAACAGCAGGAGGCCAAGGCAAGAGTATGACGAGAGCAATAGAGCGATGGTTGACACACTGGCTACAGTGGCCAGAAGAGCTCATGCATGTAGGGCAAAGCTCCTGATCATGGGCGACTTTAACCACAAGGAGATCGAATGGGAGAACTTGGAGCCACATGGGGGCCAAGATACATGGAGGGCTAAGATGATGGAGGTGGTACTGGAAAACTTCATGTACCAACACGAAAGGGACACTACAAGAGAGAGAGGAGAGGATGAACCAGCAAGACTGGACTTAGTATTCACCTTGAGTAGTGCAGATATTGAGGACATCACATATGAAAGACCCCTTGGGGCCAGCGATCATGTGGTTTTGAGCTTCGAATACACAGTAGAGCTACAAGTGGAGAGGGAAGCAGGAAGGCCAGGACAAATGAAACCAAACTACAGGAAAGGGGACTACACAGGAATGAGGAACTTCCTGAATGAGGTTCAGTGGGACAGAGAACTGGCAGGGAAGCCAATTAATGAGATGATGGAATATGTAGCAACAATGTGCAAGGAGGCTGAGGAGAGGTTTGTACCCAAGGGTAACAGTAATAATGAAAAAGCCAGGATGAGCCCATGGTTCACCCAAAGATGCAAGGAGGCAAAAACCAAGTGTGCTAGGGAATGGAAGAAATATAGAAGGCAAAGAACCCAGGAGAATAAGGAGAGCAGTCGTAGAGCCAGAAACGAATATGCACAGATAAGAAGGGAGGCCCAACGTCAATATGAAAACGACATAGCAGCAAAAGCCAAATCTGACCCGAAGCTGTTATACAGCCACATCAGGAAGAAAACAACCATCAAGGACCAGGTAATCAGGCTAAGGAAGGAAGGAGGAGAGACAACAAGAAATGACCGTGAAGTATGTGAGGAACTCAACAAGAGATTCAAAGAAGTGTTCACAGAGGAGACAGAAGGGGCTCCAGAAAGACGGAGAGGTGGGGTACACCACCATGTGCTGGACACAGTACACACAACCGAGGAAGAAGTGAAGAGGCTTCTGAGTGAGCTAGATACCTCAAAGGCAATGGGGCCAGATAACATCTCTCCATGGGTCCTGAGAGAGGGAGCAGAGGCGCTATGTGTACCCCTAACAACAATATTCAATACATCTATCGAAACAGGGAGATTGCCTGAGGCATGGAAGACAGCAAATGTAGTCCCAATCTTTAAAAAAGGAGACAGACATGAAGCACTAAACTACAGACCAGTGTCACTGACATGTATAGCATGCAAAATCATGGAAAAGATTATCAGGAGAAGAATGGTGGAACATCTAGAAAGGAATGATCTCATCACCAGCAGCCAACATGGTTTCAGAGATGGGAAATCCTGTGTCACAAACCTAATGGAGTTCTATGATATGGTGACAGCAGTAAGACAAGAGAGAGAGGGGTGGGTAGATTGCATTTTCTTGGACTGCAAGAAGGCGTTTGACACAGTACCACACAAGAGATTAGTGCAAAAACTGGAGGACCAAGCAGGGATAACAGGGAAGGCACTGCAATGGATCAGGAAATACTTGTCAGGAAGACAGCAGCGAGTAATGGTACTTGGCGAGGTGTCAGAGTGGGCACCTGTGACCAGCAGGGTCCCACAGGGGTCAGTCCTAGGACCAGTGCTGTTTCTGGTATTTGTGAACGACATGACGGAAGGAATAAACTCCGAGGTGTCCCTGTTTGCAGATGACGTGAAGTTGATGAGAAGAGTTCATTCGATCGAAGACCAGGCGGAAATACAAAGGGATCTGGACAGGCTGCAGACCTGGTCCAGCAACTGGCTCCTGGAGTTCAATCCCACCAAGTGCAAAGTCATGAGGATTGGGGAAGGGCAAAGAAGACCGCAGACGGAGTACAGTCTAGGGGGCCAGAGACTACAAACATCACTCAAGGAAAAAGATCTTGGGGTGAGTATAACACCAGGCACATCTCCTGAAGCGCACATCAACCAAATAACTGCTGCAGCATATGGGCGCCTGGCAAACCTCAGAACAGCATTCCGACATCTTAATAAGGAATCGTTCAGGACCCTGTACACCATGTACGTTAAGCCCATATTGGAGTATGCGGCACCAGTTTGGAACCCACACCTAGCCAAGCATGTAAAGAAACTAGAGAAAGTGCAAAGGTTTGCAACAAGACTAGTCCCAGAGTTAAGAGGTATGTCCTATGAGGAGAGGTTAAGGGAAATCAACCTGACGACACTGGAGGACAGGAGAGATAGGGGGACATGATAACGACTTACAAAATACTGAGAGGAATTGACAAGGTGGACAAAGACAGGATGTTCCAGAGACTGGACACAGCAACACGGGGACACAGTTGGAAGCTAAAGACAGAGATGAATCAAAGGGATGTTAGGAAGTATTTCTTCAGCCACAGAGTAGTCAGGAATTGGAATAGTTTGGGAAGCGATGTAGTGGAGGCAGGATCCATACATAGCTTTAAGCAGAGGTACGATAAAGCTCATGGTTCAGGGACAGTGACCTAGTAGCGACCAGTGAAGAGGCGGGGCCAGGAGCTTGGACTCGACCCTTGCAACCTCAGCTAGGTGAGTACAACTAGGTGAGTACACATGCACACACACACACACATAGCCCCCAATAGGCCCCCACCAAGGCTCCTGCTCCCCCAACCCCAATATTCTTGCAGGACCACAGTGATAGAAAAGAAGCTGAAAGTTTGGTACACAAACGTGGACGGAATAACGAATAAACATGAGGAGTGGCACGAAGGAATCAGTGAGAAATCCCCAGATATCATAGCAGTCATAGAAACAAAACTCGCTGAGACAATAACAGACGCAATCTTCCCACCGGGATATCAGATCCCAAGAAAAGATAGAAGGAATAGAGGGGGAGGAGGAGTTGCACTGCTCATAAAAAACCGATGGGGATTTGAGGAAATGGAAGGCATGGACGTGATTGGAGAAAGAGACTAGATAGTAGGTACAATTCAGTCTGGAGAACATAAAGTAGTCATTGGAGTGATGTATAACCCACCACAGAACTGCAGGAGGCCAAGAGAGGAGTACGAAGAAAACAACAGGGCGATGGTGGACACACTGGCTGAGGTGGCAAGAAGAGCTCACTCGAGCAGAGCAAAGTTACTGGTAATGGGCAATTTCAACCACAGGGAGATCGACTGGGAAAACCTGGAGCCACATGGGGGTCCCAAAACATGGAGAGGCAAGATGATGTATGTGGTACTTGAAAACCTCATGCATCAACATGTCAGGGACACTACCAGAGAGAGAGAGGGGAGGATGAGCCAGCAAGATTGGATCTTGTGTTCACCCTGGGCAGTTCAGACATTGAGGACATCACTTACGAGAGGCCCTTTGGAGCTAGCGATCACGTGGTTCTGAGTTTTGATTATATAGTAGAGTTACAAGTGGAGAAGGTAACAGTAATTGAATAGGAAAAGCCAAACTACAAAAGGGGGGACTACACAGGTATGAGGAACTTCCTGCAGTAGGTTCAGTGGGACAGAGAACTGGTAGGAAAATCAGTAAACGAGATGATGGAATATGTAGCAACAAAGTGCAAGGAGGCAGAGGAAAGGTTTGTTCCCAAGGGAAACAGAAATAATAGGAAGACCAAAGCGAGTCCTTGGTTCACCCGAAGGTGTAGGGAGGCAAAAACTAAGTGCACCAGAGAATGGAAAAGGTACAGGAGGCACAGGACCCAGGAAAATAAGGAGATTAGTAAAAGAGCCAGAAACGAGTATGCACAGATAAGGAGGGAGGCCCAGCGACAGTACGAAAACGGCATAGCATCGCAAGTCTGACCCGAAACTGCTGTTTAGCCACATTAGGAGGAAGACAACAGTCAAAGACCAGGTGATAAGGCTGAGGAAAGAAGGTGGAGAACTCACAAGAAACGATCAAGAGGTATGTGAGGAGCTCAACATGAGATTTAAAATCCCTGCATATACTATGGGACCATTGACCACACAGATGGCAAGCAATCCAGGCCTGTCTTCGTCCTTTACCCCTTCTGCAGACTACACAGATCTTCATGGTGGTGGTCATCTTACAATACTAGTCAACTCTCCTAGCTAGCTAGTCTATAATTACCCGATGTATTTAATTTTTAGTAACAGTTTTTCCGATTTGGCTTTATTTCCAATGAAACCATTTGAATCCACCTGAATCCGGCTTTATTTCCACAAAAAGCATTTGAATCCTCCTGAATCCAGCGAAATCCATTTGAATCCTCCTGAATCCAGCAAAACTGGAAGAATCCAGTTAGTGGATCACTGTATATCTTTTTTTTTTAATAAGCAGCTTAACAGTAGATCTGTCTATCTGTACTGTAACTATTCGTTGTATTTAATTTTTTATAACCGTTCTTCCGATTTGGCTTTATTTCCAACGAAGCCGTTTTAATCCGCCCGAATCCGGCTATATTTCCAACAAACTGTTTGAATCTGCCCGAATCCAGCGAATCCAGTAGAATCCAGCTAGTGGATCACTGTATATCTTTTTCCTAATAAGCTGCTTAACAGATCTGTCTATCTATATTGTTACTATTTGTTGTAGTTACTGTTTGAGTGTTCGATAGGGCACGTAGAGCCCCGTCAGTTAGTGAAACCAGCCAGGATACATTGTTATCGAACTTCCGCGTCAGCCTTCGTCGGGTGTGGACGTCTCTCGCCTGAGTTTCAGTGACAAATTTCCCCCGTTCTCACTGGGACGCTTGTCCTCATCTATTTAGCCCGCCGGGCACTCTACAGGAGGGGCACCTGTTCATCGGCTTACTTTAGCCAGCTCCATTTTTTCCGCTCTGCGGGAAATTCTTTAACGGTCTTTGGTGGGAAGCCGGTTACTGAACTCAGGTGGGGGTGTTGGCGTCCCTTTCTGCTGGGGCTTGGCAAGGGGGCCTACCGGATCTAATTGGAAACTTCAAGCTTCTATCTCTATTTACAAAGGAACTTTTGTTCTTTTTCTCTCATCGCCCAGCCTTGGGCAAAAACAATTTTTTCTCGTACCATCGAGAAACCGGGCTCTATACGGCATATGCTGTCAGTGGCCCTGATAAACCCAACAAAGAAAGAAAAAAAATACATTGTTATCAACGAATCCATTTGAATCCGGTCTTGGATGAATCTGGGCAGATCCAGATTAGGCTCACTGGGTGATTTTGGACTAGTCCATGAAAAGGACTACTGGAAAAAAATTACACAGAGTAATATGTGCTCAGTTTGATACAGAAAGTATAACTTGCGTGTTTGGGCGCTGATAACTGGTAACTGGTAACTGGTAACTGTTTTCTGTTCCTATTTTCATTAAAATCCAGTATTACACTGGTGTATCAGGGAGTTTACCCACGAAAGATGCTTTACTATTGATAGGCAATAATATTCTTAATTCCAGATGGTATCCCTAACCTATTGTGGAAAATTTTTGATTTTCCGAAACTATAGTGCCTAATAGGTGTTTAATGTGTCTATATGGGTCAAAAATGTATTTGAAAATAGAGTAGAACCAAGAGTTCCCTTTGCGCATGCGCGGATGTGCGGGGGGGGGGGAGGCGGATTGTTTTGAATGTGGTGAGGAAGCTGGGAAAGCATGGAACCACGAAATTGGCATTCACGGCGGCCTAAGGATTAATATAGGCCTCATTTCATAATAGGAAGTGTCGTAACTGTTCCTGGTGGAGAGTGAGGGAACGTGATTTATGGGACCACGGTAATAGAGTGGTAAAATGAGTGAATAAGGGTAGGACCGATGGTGACTGGTGCGTCACCATGGACTGTGTCCCGGGGAAAATTACCCTTAGTTTAATCATCACTCATCGGTCTCAGATCTTAATGGAGTGATCTCTAACTTGTATAATAGTTATGAGACGTTAAATCGTCTTGTGAATGGTAATGTAATCAGTGATAATAACATTGAGTTAAGAGAATGCGGGATGTGAAATAAGTCGCCTTGCTCCGAGTGAACACATTAGACCTTGTTGTTCCCGAGACGAGGAAAGTGAAGCTCATTGAGTCACGACTTCTAAACCGGGACAAACCGACGGATACCTCGTCCTGCCGGAATGAGAACCGTGTCGGTGTAGCAGGACATCGAGATGAGATGGTGAATGGAGGAAATAAGGAGTATCAATCACCCACAGTTAAGTAACCCTTCTAGTTATAACAGACTCATGCTGGCCAGTTATGTTATGTTGTAATTGGATAGGTTATGAGTGATCCAGCTACATCAAGTGACCACCAGAGAACATCTGGTAAGTGGTGGGATTATGTACAAATGTTTTTCCTTGATGGATGTATCCAGGTGTATCCTACCCCCCCCCCCCTTCATTCAGCTAAACTAATATAATCTATACAGTCCACAATTAATTAGTAGCACCGTACTTGTGGGTGCTATCCAATCCATACTGGTCTCGGATAGATATGGATAAGATTGTGAGGTCGAAGGGACCACCTGTAGTGACCAGAGGTGGTTAAGTTTTCACACATGTCTACACGGGGTGACTACGGTAAACAATATGGTTGTCTCCCAATGAGATTACTTGTATGTATATAATGTTGAGGTACATACAGATAAGCACCCTAGAAAATTTTCCATATCTGCCCGTTGGTCCTTCGTGAACCGGATGCAATCAGTGAAAAAATTAATTGAATTAATTATAATAATTAAGTGACTGATTGAAGGAAGTGGGTGTAGGGTGCACAAGTTTAATCGATCGTGTGATGGATGATAATTAGCCCAATTAATTACTAACACATGTGTGGCTAGGATTTATACAAGAGTAAAGTGCAAGAATTACTCTTATAAGGCGCCTACTTAAGTTGTATAATCAGTGATTAATAATTCTCTAACCATGACTGGATCTAATGGAGTTAATGTGGCTGACAAGTCCGTGAATTTTAGAGTAATGAAAGCATCATTACAGGCTATTAAAAGCCATGTGACAAAGGCATTTGATTTAGTGAATCAAAGAACCGTGAACCCTAATGAATTAAAGTTATATTTAGATGCTTTAGAGAGTAGATTTGATTGGTACAAATTGTGGTTTAAAGACTGTGAAAAAGATCTGCTAGAGAATTGTGCAGATGGAATGGAAATGAATGTTTTAATTAATCAACATTACGAATTGGAAGAAAAACTGTCTTGTAAAAGTAAGGCGTTGAATAAATTAAAGGGTGTAAGCCAGGCAGTTGATCAACCTATTAATGCAAAGGGTGGGTTTGCCAAAACCTCCATAGTACGGTCTGGAGGAAATCAGACTAGGTCGGCAGGAATTAATTGTTCAATTGCAGACCAGTCAGCCAAACAGTTCTAAGGATATAACACATAATGACTCTGAAGTATCTGTCAAGTCTCAAAAGGGAAAAATAATCCCAGTGGTAATAATCATAGTTAAGAGATAAATAGGCACATATCAAGTCAGGAATCAGTAATAGTGGTTCCTCACATCAAGGTAAGAGGAATAAGTACCTCAGTAAGTGTAACCCAGTTAATAAGAGGTCAGGCAAGGAAAAGAGACTGCCTCTTCTGCCAGGGTACTCATTTCACTAAAAATTGTAATGCCTGTAATTCATGGGATATTAAAGTGGAGAGGATGAAAGAACTTGACAGATTTATCAGATGTCTAGACAATCATAATGTAAAGGATTGTCATACCAAATTGAACAGTTGCTATCAATGCAACAAGGGAAGGCACCATACAGTTATGTGCAGGGTTGTATGTGATTCTTATAATAATGGTGACAATAATGATAATGTTAATAACCCTGACACTACAGTGACTGATGTAAAGGTTGCAGCTAATGGCAATAATGATGGCCTAGCTGAGGTAGCCTTGCCGGTACTGGATGTAATAATTCAGGATAAAGAGCATAAATCCAAAACCATGCGGCGTCACTCTCCTCAACACTGGTAAGGGCAATGTACTATATGGCAGACTACCGCCTAGTAATAATGACTAGAAGTAGTGAATACGTCACGGTGTCTTGCTCATAAAAGGTCAACCCAGTACAAGTATTCTTCTATCGAGAATGATGTTGAACCAGTCTAATTTGTGGGAGCTGGACAGCATAGTGATTAATATAAATGAGGAAAGTCCAAATGATTCCTTTACTCAGGAACAATACCTGAAAGATGTTAAATGTGAATCTGGACATTACTGGGTGCGACTTCCGTGGAAGCTCGACCGTCCAGAAATACCTACTAATTATAGGATGGCGTATGTACAGTTAAAGGGCCCAGCTCTGTGAACTGAGCAAGACACCAAAATTGTTGACTGCTTATAATGATATAATTAATAAACAGTTAAATAATAAATTGTTCTTACTTCAGGCGACGATAAATGCACACCTTAAGTGCACAGGTGGTCCACTGAGCGAAGTAATTGGGTAAATAATCTTATGTGGACAATTTCCGGGTGTGACGTCAACTGAAGAGGAACTAATGAGGATATGTGAAGGGGTTAATGAAATAATGCAGTAATGTGCTGGGGCTGACTTGGGATACTGAGAGAGACTTGTTATTGTTAAAGTCTCATAATTCCAGTATGCCCAATAAATTAATCCAGGGAGCATAGGCTTATGCCCCTGAGAGAATGGAACACTAATTAGTCCATTTTGAGGGTTCAATAAATATGGATGGCCATGGAGTTGGTGCCTATATGCAGTAATGTACTGGGGCTGACTTGGGATACTGAGAGAGACTTGTTATTGTTAAAGTCTCATAATTCCAGTATGCCCAATAAATTAATCCAGGGAGCATAGGCTTATGCCCCTGAGAGAATGGAACACTAATTAGTCCATTTTGAGGGTTCAATAAATATGGATGGCCATGGAGTTGGTGCCTATATGCAGTAATGTGCTGGGGCTGACTTGGGATACTGAGAGACTTGTTATTGTAAAGTCTCATAATTCCAGTATGCCCAACAAATTAGCCCCGAGAGCATAGACTTAGTGTCATACCTTACAATAAGAGGGAAATTGTTAATACCAGAAGCATGGAGGCTTGAGTGTGCTTTGGATGGAGCCCTACCTGAGGAGTTAACAGGTGGAAAGAATTAATGGGTGATTATGTAAATATCAATGTTGGAGTTCCCAAGCCAGGTGGCCAGTGAAGATGGGAAAATTGTACTCCACACTATGTAAGTCGTCTAGCAACGACCTCCGCCCGGCCGCAGTGTGGAAAATTTTTGATTTTCCGAAACTATAGTGCCTAATAGGTGTTTAATGTGTCTATATGGGTAAAAAATGTATTTTAAAATAGAGTAGAACCAAGAGTTCCCTTTGCGCCTGCGCGGAGGTGCGGGGGGGGGGGGAGGCGCGGATTGTTTTGAATGTGGTGAGGAAGCTGGGAAAGCATGGAACCACGAAATTGGCATTCACGGCGGCCTAAGGATTAATATAGGCCTCATTTCATAATAGGAAGTGTCGTAACTGTTCCTGGTGGAGAGTGAGGGAACGTGATTTACGGGACCACGGTAATAGAGTGGTAAAATGAGTGAATAAGGGTAGGACCGATGGTGACTGGTGCGTCACCATGGACTGTGTCCCGGGGAAAATTACCCTTAGTTTAATCATCACTCATCGGTCTCAGATCTTAATGGAGTGATCTCTAACGTGTATAATAGTTATGAGACGTTAAATCGTCTTGTGAATGGTAATGTAATCAGTGATAATAACATTGAGTTAAGAGAATGCGGGATGTGAAATAAGTCGCCTTGCTCCGAGTGAACACGTTAGACCTTGTTGTTCCCGAGACGAGGAAAGTGAAGCTCATTGAGTCACGACTTCTAAACCGGGACAAACCGACGGATACCTCGTCCTGCCGGAATGAGAACCGTGTCGGTGTAGCAGGACATCGAGATGAGATGGTGAATGGAGGAAATAAGGAGTATCAATCACCCACAGTTAAGTAACCCTTCTAATTATAACAGACTCATGCTGGCCAGTTATGTTATATTGTAATTGGATAGGTTATGAGTGATCCAGCTACATCAAGTGACCACCAGAGAACATCTGGTAAGTGGTGGGATTATGTACAAATGTTTTTCCATGATGGATGTATCCAGGTGTATCCTACACCCCCTTCATTCAGCTAAACTAATATAATCTATACAGTCCACAATTAATTAGTAGCACTGTACTTGTGGGTGCTATCCAATCCATACTGGTCTCGGATAGATATGGATAAGATTGTGAGGTCGAAGGGACCACCTGTAGTGACCAGAGGTGGTTAAGTTTTCTCACATGTCTACACGGGGTGACTACGGTAAACAATATGGTTGTCTCCCAATGAGATTACTTGTATGTATATAATGTTGAGGTACATACAGATAAGCACCCTAGAAAATTTTCCATACCTATTGTAATCTCAGACTCTTCTCCAGTTTTGGCCATAACTCAGGCAATGTCCAATGAAAAGTCTGAAGAGAATGCTGACCTTGACTTTGAGGACTGTGATCTAGGGCTAGACAAATTATTTTATGATGAAAACTGGTCAGCGCCTCGTAAATCTAGTGAAATGCCTCTGATCAAGCCTTCCTATTCCGGGGTCATAGGGTTGCCATGTGCCCCTTTTTCCCTGCCCGAGGGACTGATCTTCTGGGAAGAACAACAGCAGGACCCATCTTTGGCTTCAGCTCTTTAAGCTGCCATTGTTGAATCTAACTCTACCCACCAGGCTAAATATTTGGTTACAAATCACCTAATTTTGTTCCATCTACTGGTAAGGAGCTAGAGGGAGCTTGTAGAGCCAAAGAAATTCAGACCTCTGGTACTGAAAGTAGCTCACATTTCATTCTTAGGAGGATATTTGGGTGTCACTAAAAACCCTTTCAAGAATATTCTAGAATATTGATTGGCCAGGTATAATACAAAAGGTGGAGAATTACATTGATCCTGTCATGAGTGTCAGCAAGTGACAATATGTCAGACCCTCACCACTTCATCCCAAACTTGCTGATGGAGTACCATTCGCTGACCTAATTATCGATTGTGTGGAACCCTTACCTAATGTCAAGTAGGTAACCAATATCTGTTTACCATAATAGATAAAGCTACTAGGAATCCTGAGGCAGTGCCTATGCATAGTATTAATATAAAGGCCATCCTTAAAACATTCATTAAGTTTATTTCTCACGCTGGCATTCCACAGTTTATCCGCTAGGAATTTTTATTGACCTAAGAAAAGCGTTTGACACAGTAGACCACAGCATCCTACTCCACAAACTTGACCACTGTGGTATAAGAGGCCATGCGCTTGCATATTTTAAATCCTACCTTTCTAATAGGTATCAGTATGTCACCATTAAAGACACAGCCTCATCAATACGGCCACTTGATACTGGAGTTCCGCAGGGAAGTGTCCTTGGACCCCTGCTCTTCCTCATTTATATCAATGATCTTCCAAACATATCCCAACACCTGAAACCCATTCTCTTTGCTGACGACACGACTTATGTCATCTCCCACCCTAATCTTGCCACCCTCAACACCATTGTTAACGAGGAGCTACTCAAAATATCGACTTGGATGACAGCCAATAAACTTACACTTAACACTGGCAAAACCTACTATATTATGTTTGGTAGCAGAGCAGGTGCTGCGCAACTTAACATTAAGATCGACAACATTCTAATTGCCAGACATAATGAGGGCAAATTCCTTGGCCTGTACCTCGACAACAACCTAAATTTCAGCACCTATATCCAACACATAACAAAAAAAGTATCCAAAACGGTGGGGATCCTCTCCAAGATACGATACTACGTACTGCAAACTGCCCTTCTCACACTATACCATTCACTTATATATCTATACCTCACCTATGCTATCTGTGCTTGGGGTTCAACTGCAGCAACACACCTAAAGCCAATAATAACCCAACAAAATGCCACAGTAAGAATAATCACCAAATCCCATCCCTGGCAACACACCCCCCCCCACTCTTCATAGATCTAAACTTACTCCCTGTTCAGAACATCCACACTTACTACTGTGCAGTCTATATCTACAGGACCTTAAATTCCAATATTAACCTTGACCTAAAACGCTTTCTTGATAGTTGTGACAGGATCCACAGGCATAACACCAGACACAAACATCTCTATGACATTCCCCGTGTTCGACTAAACCTTCACAAAAATTCAATATATTTCAAAGGACCTAAAATCTGGAACACCCTACCTGAAAACTCTAGAACTGCAGACACATTCATCACTTTCAAAACTACAGTTAGAAAACATCTTATCTTCCTGATCCACCCCGACAACTAACTACATGATAACCACCTGGTGGTTCACAATTACACTCACTCACCCACTGACTATAAACCCAGAAATACTAATCTTAATCTTAAAATAATAAATCCTAACTAGCCATAAGTTTGCCTATGATACTCCAATATAGACACCTTGTATTGTGCCAAAACAAAAGCCTTCACATTGCTAAACTCACAAATTATGATGTAGTCACTTAGCCTTAATACCATAATCTGTAAGGATTTAATGTTAAGAATTAATCTAAGTCTGCTCGAAATGCCTAGCCATGCTAGGTGTCCTAGTGGCCCCCTCTGTAATTAGTATTTTATAACATGTAAACCACACAATACCCAAAACCTGTAAACCCCATATTGTAACCCTTATAGATCATTATTATTATTATAATCAAGGGGGAAGCGCTAAACCCGGAGGATTATACAGCGCCTGGGGGGGGATGTGGAAGGCATTCAGGCTTAATTCGGGGAACTGGAGCACAGATCCAATTCCCTAAATCAAGAGCCCCTCACCAACATCAAGGAACCTTCCTTGAGGGGTAACCCTTATAGAGAATAAACTTGAATTGAATTGAAAAGTGACCAGCGGACTAATTTCACAGCAAAAGCGTTCAGAGAGGCTATAAATTAGAAATTAAATAAAAACTTTCCACAGCCTATAATCCTGAGTCCCAAGACACGTTGGAGAAGTTTCATCAAACCTTAAAAACTAGCATGCTTAGGTATTGCATGCATTTTCCTACAAACTGGAATGAATCATTCCCTCTATTGTTGTTTGCAATGTGAGAAACTGTACAGGAGTCAAGAGGGTACAGTTCTTTCAAGTTGATTTTTGAACATAATGTGAGGTCCACCACACATGCTCAAGGAAGAATGGTTGGGAGAACATACATGTCAAGAGTGCACATGGTACTTCAGCTGGCTAAGGCCAACCTAAAAACCGCTCAAAACATGTAAGGAAACTGGAGTATAGACGAGGAAATAAATGGACTGTATAAAGCTGCTTACCTAGAATGAGTTAGTTTAATATGTTTATTATGCACCCCATACCCATCCTGTGGGCGGTAGTCAAAAGATTACAGAGGTACATAATTGGTCCAGGAACTGGACTCCAAAGTTTTGATAGCTGAGCAAGTTACAAAGGTAATGTACTAGATCTGGTCATAATCATGACCAAGTTACAAAGGTAATGAGCTCCAGGTAGAGCTGGTCACACTCATGAATAATTGCAAAGGTAATGAATCAAACACATTAATCATGAGAATTTACAAAGGTAATGAGCTCCAGGTAGAGCTGGTCACAATCATGACAAGTTTCAAAGGTAATGAATGATAAACACGTTATGACATGATTACAATCATAGACAAATTACAGAGTAATGAGCAGTTAACAAACATAGTAGGGAATTCATCCATTGCCCCAACAACAGATGTTGCTAGGTGCCTGTCTCTCCTCGGTAGACAGCCATTGCAAACAGCAGCAAGTTGCCCAGGGATCTGCTGCTTGCACGAGCACCATCGACCCTCCCGAAGAGGTCCAAGAAGCCAGTGACTCCGTTAGCAGCCCGATGGAGAGCTGCCCTAGGGACATGTCAGCGTCCTGGTGGACGCCAAGTTGATTGAAGATCCCAGGCCCTCGTGTGCATGGATGTTGAAGCTTGAGGAACTGAGCACACACTGCCTGTGGCACACCTGACAGCTGCCTCGCGGTCGAACTCCACGATGCTGTCCCTGTAGTAGAAGTTCCTATGAGCCCGGCACTCCCTGCAGTGTCATTGCTGACATCGTGGGTTAGGGGAGAAGTACCCTCTATAGATGGGGTGGCGCTGGGAGTTGGGTGGGTGAGGCGGGGGAGACGGGCAGAGGTGAGGTGTAATGAGAGAGTCACTGTTTACTACACACGCCCTTCCCCTCCCCCCCAGCGGAGAGGGGGGGAGGCGCTGACTGGTCCTGACTCAACAACACCAAACTCTCTAAAAATGCACAACACTTCAACTATTTACGCTGAAATGATGCACTGGGGGAAACGGGGAGGAATAGTTCCTAGGAGGAATAAAAGGGCCGGGAATCTCCCCCTGCGCCCAAGAGGACCTCAGCACCACAAGTAGCACAGATGTGACATGGAACCCGTGCCATACCCTACCCTTCATGGCAACCTCACATCTGCTGAGCTACCTCGGTGGACAAAAGAAAGGGCAGCTGGATATCCACCACAAAGCATACCTCCTTTGGCCACCACCCCCGGAATCCAAAAGGCGGCCTCCAAAGATACACCCATCACCCAAAAGACACCCAAACCACCCCCCGGGAGACCGGAGAGGGATCAGGACATCCCCAGGCAATCCAAATTCCACAGCAAACTACACCACCGCCAAGAACCTCAACGAAATGGGATGGACCCCAGTACCCTTCCCCCTACCTAGCAACTAGTGTGCCTGTGGGAAGAATCCCAAAGGCCAAAAAGAGGAAGGGAATGACAGGGAGAAGGAGGGGAACAGGAAAAAGGGAGGATTGGATAGGTAAGGGGGGATTCGGGGGTAATTTGGTTTGGTCTGAGGAAGGAGACCAACAGGCCTAATTCCTCAGACCAAGAGCCTCTTCCCCCCGCCAAGGAGCCCACCTTGAAGGGGTATCTAGTTGCAGATTTTCTAAGCATGACTTAACTTTTTTGGATATGTCTGATCCTCTTGTTTTTTCCTGAAGTGACTCAAGACTGCTAAGTCCTCAATGATGTTAAAATATCATAATTCCTCTTATAAAAATGTTCAACTGGGCAGTAACACCTATGTCAGCAGATTCGTCCAAAGCTAAAGAAAAGAAAGTACAATCATGGGTAAGGTCTTGCAGTTGCTCTGATACATCACAGGAAAGTTCTTTGGTGCATCTTGTAACTGGTTGCTTTGACAGAGCGATTTCGTCCACTTTCAACATTTTTATCACCATGACATCTTGCAAATGTTTGGAGACAAGACTTAAATATTTCTTCTCCAACAGAGAAAGGCTTCCGTTTTTTAGCCAATACAAATGCAATTTCGTAAGACGCTTATGTCACCTCCAAACTTTCAAAACTTCTTTTAACAAATATAATTTGATTTCTTTTATTTTATCCTTTTTCATAATCACATACACTTTACATGACTCAGACCCAAGTACTAACTTCAGTTTTTCTTCTATTCCAGCCTGATGTGCCACCGTGGCCTGGTGGCAACAGCTCTTGCTTTACACGCTGAGGATCTGGGTTCGATTCCCGGCAAGGATAAAAACATTGGGCGTGTTTCCTTACACAGATTGTCTATGTTCACCCATCAGTAAAATGGGCACCTGGGTGTTAGTGGACTGGTGTGGGTCGCATCCTGGGACAAAACTGACATAATTTGCCCGAAATACTCTGCATAACAAGCAGCTTTCTACTTAGTAGTATGTCATTGATGTCAGCCAGGACTGTATACCTTGTACATGTACTTGTAGAAATAAAAGATATTATTATAATTATATTATTATCACATCTGTTATCTGAGAGAATGTTTTCACAACAGTTTTTCTGGCGGAAACTAAATAAAAACTCATTTTCCCAGTCGTTATTAAACTGACACTTAATGTCACTTTCTGATTTTCTTTTCCACTCTTATGGGGAACTGACTGGTAAAACATGTGACACAGTACAACCACTGCTGGTGCCTGGCACCTCAGTGTCAAACATGTGACACAGTACAACCACTGCTGGTGCCTGGCACCTCAGTGTCAAACATGTGACACAGTACAACCACTGCTGGTGCCTGGCACCTCAGTGTCAAACATGTGACACAGTACAACCACTGCCGGTGCCTGGCACCTCAGTGTCAAACATGTGACACAGTACAACCACTGCTGGTGCCTGGCACCTCAGTATCAAACATGTGACACAGTACAACCACTGCTGGTGCCTGGCACCTCAGTGTCAAACATGTGACACAGTACAACCACTGCTGGTGCCTGGCACCTCAGTATCAAACATGTGACACAGTACAACCACTGCTGGTGCCTGGCACCTCAGTATCAAACATGTGACACAGTACAACCACTGCTGGTGCCTGGCACCTCAGTGTCAAACATGTGACACAGTACAACCACTGCTGGTGCCTGGCACCTCAGTATCAAACATGTGACACAGTACAACCACTGCTGGTGCCTGGCACCTCAGTGTCAAACATGTGACACAGTACAACCACTGCTGGTGCCTGGCACCTCAGTATCAAACATGTGACACAGTACAACCACTGCTGGTGCCTGGCACCTCAGTATCAAACATGTGACACAGTACAACCACTGCTGGTGCCTGGCACCTCAGTATCAAACATGTGACACAGTACAACCACTGCTGGTGCCTGGCACCTCAGTATCAAACATGTGACACAGTACAACCACTGCTGGTGCCTGGCACCTCAGTGTCAAACATGTGACACAGTACAACCACTGCTGGTGCCTGGCACCTCAGTATCAAACATGTGACACAGTACAACCACTGCTGGTGCCTGGCACCTCAGTGTCAAACATGTGACACAGTACAACCACTGCCGGTGCCTGGCACCTCAGTGTCAAACATGTGACACAGTACAACCACTGCTGGTGCCTGGCACCTCAGTATCAAACATGTGACACAGTACAACCACTGCTGGTGCCTGGCACCTCAGTGTCAAACATGTGACACAGTACAACCACTGCTGGTGCCTGGCACCTCAGTGTCAAACATGTGACACAGTACAACCACTGCTGGTGCCTGGCACCTCAGTGTCAAACATGTGACACAGTACAACCACTGCCGGTGCCTGGCACCTCAGTGTCAAACATATGACACAGTACAACCACTGCTGGTGCCTGGCACCTCAGTATCAAACATGTGACACAGTACAACCACTGCTGGTGCCTGGCACCTCAGTGTCA
Organism: Cherax quadricarinatus; assembly: GCF_038502225.1. NCBI lineage: Eukaryota > Metazoa > Arthropoda > Malacostraca > Decapoda > Parastacidae > Cherax > Cherax quadricarinatus. The sequence continues at coordinate 36,893,738 of NC_091301.1, read as the reverse complement.
AACATGTGACACAGTACAACCACTGCTGGTGCCTGGCACCTCAGTGTCAAACATGTGACACAGTACAACCACTGCTGGTGCCTGGCACCTCAGTGTCAAACATGTGACACAGTACAACCACTGCTGGTGCCTGGCACCTCAGTGTCAAACATGTGACACAGTACAACCACTGCTGGTGCCTGGCACCTCAGTATCAAACATGTGACACAGTACAACCACTGCTGGTGCCTGGCACCTCAGTGTCAAACATGTGACACAGTACAACCACTGCTGGTGCCTGGCACCTCAGTGTCAAACATGTGACACAGTACAACCACTGCTGGTGCCTGGCACCTCAGTGTCAAACATGTGACACAGTACAACCACTGCTGGTGCCTGGCACCTCAGTGTCAAACATGTGACACAGTACAACCACTGCTGGTGCCTGGCACCTCAGTGTCAAACATGTGACACAGTACAACCACTGCTGGTGCCTGGCACCTCAGTGTCAAACATGTGACACAGTACAACCACTGCCGGTGCCTGGCACCTCAGTGTCAAACATGTGACACAGTACAACCACTGCTGGTGCCTGGCACCTCAGTGTCAAACATGTGACACAGTACAACCACTGCTGGTGCCTGGCACCTCAGTGTCAAACATGTGACACAGTACAACCACTGCCGGTGCCTGGCACCTCAGTGTCAAACATGTGACACAGTACAACCACTGCTGGTGCCTGGCACCTCAGTGTCAAACATGTGACACAGTACAACCACTGCTGGTGCCTGGCACCTCAGTGTCAAACATGTGACACAGTACAACCACTGCCGGTGCCTGGCACCTCAGTGTCAAACATGTGACACAGTACAACCACTGCTGGTGCCTGGCACCTCAGTGTCAAACATGTGACACAGTACAACCACTGCTGGTGCCTGGCACCTCAGTGTCAAACATGCATCAAGCGTGCACACTTATGGAACGACTCCTGTACAAAATTCGTGTGTGTACAATATCCCTGATAAAGGCACGGCATTATGTGGTGAATGTTCAACAGTTGATGGTGCGGCTGTTCACTGTACTCTGCTCCTAGTCTTACACTCTGAATATTTTTTTAATTAAAACAGATTAATGTGAAAGATGACATTCGCTAAAAGATGTGAATAAAATCACTAAAAATGATTGTTAAGTTTAAGATTTATTTACAGTAAAACTCACCTCAAGCTATAAGTTATTGGAATTTATGTTATATTTTTTCTACAACTCGGTTATTGGTTGATCCTTTTATATGGGTAAGCTTGTTCTTTTATTATTAACACTGGGGTGCAATGCACTACTTCTAATCATTCAGTGCACCACGTCTGGCACCTGTGCCACAGGTTGGTCATCTCTGTCCTACAGGAAGTACTCCCAAATCTGCACACAGAAATCACTCTCTACGAAAGCATAAGACTCAGCAAGCGGTGCAACATCACCTCAATGAAAAGCAGGGGAGCCATGAATAAACAAAGAGACAACATAATGTCAGGGGTCCAAGACTGTTTAACTGCTTCCCAGTATACATAAGGGGGATTACCAATAGACTCCTGGCTGTCTTCAAGAGGGAGCTGGACAAGCACCGAAAGTCAGTACCTGACCAGCCAGGTTGTGGTTCGTATGTCGGTTTGCGTGCAGTCAGCAGTAAAAGCCTGGTTACATAAGAACATAAGAACATAAGAAAGGAGGAACACTGCAGCAGGCCTGTTGACCCATACTAGGCAGGTCCTTTACAATTCATCCCACTAACAAAACATTTGCCCAACCCAATTTTCTATGCTACCTAAGAAATAAGCTCTGATGTGCAAGTCCCACTCAAATCCAACCCCTCCCACTCATGTACTTATCCAACCTAAATTTGAAACTACCCAAAGTCCTAGCCTCAATAACCCAACTAGGTAGACTGTTCCACTCATCAACTACCCTATTTCCAAACCAATACTTTCCTATGTCCTTTCTAAATCTAAACTTATCTAATTTAAATCCATTACTGCAGGTTCTCTCTTGGAGAGACATCCTCAAGACCTTATTAATATCCCCTTTATTAATACCTATCTTCCACTTATATACTTCGATCAGGTCTCCCCTCATTCTTCGTCTAACAAGTGAATATAACTTAAGAGTCTTCAATCTTTCTTCATAAGGAAGATTTCTAATACTATGTATTAATTTAGTCATCCTACGCTGAATGTTTTCTAACGAATTTATGTCCATTCTGTAATATGGAGACCATGACTGAGCTGCATAATCTAGGTGAGGCCTTACTAATGATGTATAAAGCTGCAGTATGACCTCTGGACTTCTGTTGCTTACACTTCTTGATATAAATCCCAGTAATCTATTTGCCTTATTACGTACGCTTAGGCATTGCTGTCTTGGTTTAAGGTTGCTGCTCACCATAACCCCCAAGTCCTTTTTGCAATCTGTATGGCTGTATGATCCACCACGAGGTCTGGTCATGGACCAGGCGGCGGGGGCGTTGACCCACAGAAAACCTGCCAGGTATACTCCAGGTGTGAAGGCTTATTCAGCCCTGTAACATCTTCAGTCAGTATTACTAAGGCTGGCTCCTCCTCAGGAAAATTAATGTATAGAAAAAGAACAAAAACTGACAAACATAAACACTTTATTATTTAGAAAATATAAAATATAAAACACTTAAATATGAATATTGATCCTACATTAAAGAAAATGAAAAATATAAATGATATCTGAATTCAACGCTAATATATATATATAAAACTTGGGTGTCTGGTGTTGGTGACGCTGCGTGTTGTTGAAATCGTAGCCGTTGCTGATGTGGGGGGTGGGGGTCGCAGGTGTTGGTGACAACCCACCAGCTCATTCTTCACAGAGTCTATAGCCGTAAAATAATCTATCCGGATGACAGGAAAGCAGGTTCTTTACCGCTGCAATGATGAGGGGTTACGTCCTGCAACTTCATACATGTGCACAGGTAAGTAGATAAAACATGGGACGTCTCAGGACGTTAGTCCGTCTCCTTCAATTCTACTCGTTGGTTGGCAGGTGACCCATTCTGTCATTCCAAGCTGAAAAGAGAGACAGGTTACCCACTGCTTAAGAAATCACTCTCCATGATAAGTACAATACCTAAAAGACGTGGTGATTATTAAGACATTTAACATAGAGCAAGACTGAAAGGACTAAGTTTATTACTGGTCAAAAGTGAAGCTTTCAACCAATAAGTCCACTAGAATATGAGCAGGCATGTACTTACAGTAGTGCTGGGAGCTGTGAGTCGAGTGATTACTGTTTGGACGGAGCCCCACACGTCACCTTTCGGGGGGGGGAAAGAGGGAGGGGAAGGGACAGTGGGAGCTAGACTGACCCTACCTTAACAAGCAGCCGGCAATCAAACTATCACTTTCGGGGTGGGGAAAAAGGGGGGAATAGCGGGAGCTAGACTTACCCTACCTTAACAAGTAGCCGGCAATGAAACTATTGTTACTATATACTCCCTCTCTACTTTTTTTTTATATTTTTATTTAAAACATAAAACAAATACAATAATGTATAAGAGTATAAAATTAAAAAACCATACTAGATATTACAAAACCTCTAGTACACAATCCCGGTACATTTAAAGAACACCATAGATCATGGCCATATTACAACCATATACATAACCCACAACCATATACATAACCTACAAACCCTCCTTTTACAATAATCATTATTGCCAGTGCAGACACAGCTGACACTTCTACCCCCCCATCCGTATGTAGTCCCCGTTCTAAATAACATACATTAATTATCCTAATGAATGGTCATACCCTGACCTCATCAAAACCTAAGAGTTGGTAGTCCATGAACAAGACACAAAAACATAAATTTACAGACTAAAACAGATATGAAACATTACATTCCTTTACACATACTCTGTAATAAGTAGAAGAATATACACCACCAATATAATATCAAATATTAATGTTAACCATGAATTACAAACTTTCATAAACATTGCATATCGTGAAGTTCACGCTCAAAATGCAAGATAATACACCACATGCATTCGCTGCCTGACCACGGTAGAGTGCGGTTGTGCTCTGCACCCCTCTGCTGTTTGTAGGCGAGCTCCCTTGTCAGTTACCTGGCTGCAGTGGTGTGAAGTGGTGCTGTCACACCTCGGCTAACAACATAGGTGCACTGTGATTGTCAAGATGGCGGTTAGTCTGAGACGACGGATAAATACTGTAGGCATTGAGCTACTTAAAGGAACGATAACGCCCAGTTCTGTGCAAGTCTTATTGCCAAAGATCATCCGGGAGACATATGGCGTACAAGATAGTGACTTGTATGGTGTAGCATTGAACGGAGGACAACGAATTTTCGTCAAACTGCTATCAGCAACGGTTTATGAATCGTTAGTCACCAGGTTTCAGGACGTGAGTCTTAACGTCACACCAGCTGTCAGTGTAAGAATGATAGATGTTTCACGGCATTATATGTGGATCAAGTTACGCAACGTTCCCTTTGAGGCGGACGAGGCGGATATAAGGAAAGTTTTTGAGAAGTATGGGACGGTGCATTATGCTCAACATGGTACGTGGGCGGCAGGAGCCTATGCTGGTTTTCCAGAGGGTTCTTTCAACCTCAAAATGACTTTGAGGCACCCAATACCGTCCTATGTGTATCTACAAGATTTCAGGACGCAGGTAATGGTAATGTACCCAGGTCAACGACGTACGTGCCGCCTATGTGGTGAGTATGATCATATAGCTGCGACCTGTGACAAGCGAAGACATGTGCCTGGACCTGTGGTGGACGTCGCAGCCCCTGCTTCAAAGGTGGCAGGTGAGGAACAAACATCGGATGGAGGGCATGGTGTTTTGTGGAGCGAGATAGTGGATCGGGCACACAGGACTGGCGGTGAGTTGGAGTCCCGCCTCAAGCTGCCTGATCAGGTGTCGTCTCCTGTGGATAAGGAGGAGCAGCAATTACAGGAGAAGGTTCTTGAGATTGAGGAGGAATTGGTGGAGGTGTTGAAGACTTTGTCACCGCCAGAGAGGGACGTTACATCTGAGCGTGGTGTCATCGGAGAATCGTCGCTTCAAGAAAGTCTGAGACATGATAATTTGGGACGTGATGGTGGTTTGGAGTCGTCCATTGAATCATTAAACCATTCTCAGGTGGAGGTGGAGGTTCATCGAGAGGTAACATCTGACCAAGACATGTGTAACATGACTGTCACGAGAAAGAGGGCGGCTACATCAGATTCTGATGACGTCCTTACGCCTGCACAAAGGCCTGGGAAACAGACTGAGGTGAAGTGCGAAGGTAGTGGCGTAGGTGGTGGTAGCCATGATAGGAGGCGCCGGAAGAAGGGGGGAGGGAAAGAGAGCACTCTGAAGGTGTCAAACTTAAATTCAAGCTCTGGAGTTGTAAAGAGTGATGAGAGGAAGCAGGGGTGGAAACTTTAATAGGCCTTAGGTGTATGTCTGTAAATGTTAATGGGTTATGTAGCGGTATGAAGAGAGATTGGTTTCATAATTTTCTGAATAAATCTAGAGTGGATGTTGTGTTCCTGCAGGAGCACAATTTTAAAGAGGTGTTGGAGGTGGCAGGATTTCGAGTAGTTACCCTGCCATCTCCCCGTCTAAAAGGTGGTGTGGGAATTTTAATAAGGGAGACGAGCCCGTTTGTTTTGCAGAGAAGCGAGGGAGGAGGGGGAGGGAGGGTGTTGCATGTGGATGGGTGGTGGATGGGTAAGCGTGTGTCTTTTGTGAGTGTGTATGCGCCGGCTGAAAATAACATAAAGGTAAAGAATGATTTTGTGTGTGAGGATCTTGTGTTTTTCTTAAGTGCACTGCCAGAGGTGGCGATAGTTGGTGGGGACTGGAATAGTGTAATCAGGGTGGCTGATGTGGACCCAAGAGGGGCTGGATATATGTCTGTGGCTCTTAGGGATTTATTAAGGGATGTTAGGTTACGGGATGCCTTTGGGGGGTGGTGTGGGAGACTGAATATACGTTTGTTAGGAGTGGATATGCTGCAAGACTAGATAGAGTGTACCTTTCTCAGGGAGTGGATGTGAAATCTTTCAGTACTGTTGAGGCTACAATGTCAGATCATAGGGCAGTGGTGGTGGAGGTTGGGTGGGGGACGCTCGCGGACATATATAGAAGTTATTGGAAATTAAATATAAGTGTGCTAGGTGATGAGGAGGGGTTGGAGGGGTTTTCAGTCCTATGGAGGGAGCTTAGTGTGGAAGAACAGGGAGTGGATGACATTGTGACATGGTGGGATAGTGTCGCAAAGGAAAGGATTAGAAAGTTTTATGTGAGAGAGGGAAAACGTATTAATAATTTAAAATATGGACTGGCTAGCTATTTAGAGGATAGGTTAAGAGGTTGCTATGGGAGGGGGGTGGGTGGGAATAATTTTCCTATGGATGAAATAGCCGAAATAAAGGGAAGGTTGAGGGTGTTGCAAAATGAAAGGTTTCAAGCTGTAAGGGTGCAGGCAGGGGTGGAGGAAGTGCTTTGGGGCGACAAGCCGTCAGCGTGTGTTTTGCGGCATCAAAAGCAAAGGCAGGCGGTGACAGCTATACCATGTTTAGAGGTAACGGAGATGGTTGGGAATTATAGAGAAGGGCAGGAGATACGAACCACGAAGGGGATGTGTGCGTATGCGGAGGCTTGGTACGAGAAGTTCTGGAACAGTGGGGGGAGGGTGACGTGGCGTTGGACAAGGTGTGTACGTATGTGACGTGTAATTTAGGAAATAGTGATAGAAAGGCTTTAGGTGGGACTATTACGGCAGAGGAAATAGAGAATGCGTTAAGGGGAATGAGGAAGGGGAAAGCTCCCGGTATTGACGGTCTCCCGGTAGAATTTTATTTACAACATTGGACGTTGATAAAGGAATTTATAGTTAGGTTATTTAATCGTATGAAGGAGAAGGGTAAGTTGGGGGAGAAGCAGGTAACAGCAGTTGTAGTGTTGGTCCCGAATGTCAAGGGGCAGCCCACCCTTAGGGAGTACCGAGCCATATCACTGATGTGTGCAGACTATAAGGTGTTTGCAAAAATTTTAGGTAATAGGTTCAAATGGTAAAGTGTATGGTAGAGTTATTATTGAAAGAATTAAGAGTAAGACGGAGAATAGGATAGCAGATGAACAAGGAGGCTTTAGGAAAGGTAGGGGGTGTGTGGACCAGGTGTTTACAGTGAAACATATAAGTGAACAGTATTTAGATAAGGCTAAAGAGGTCTTTGTGGCATTTATGGATTTGGAAAAGGCGTATGACAGGGTGGATAGGGGGGCAATGTGGCAGATGTTGCAAGTGTATGGTGTAGGAGGTAGGTTACTGAAAGCAGTGAAGAGCTTTTACGAGGATAGTGAGGCTCAAGTTAGAGTGTGTAGGAAAGAGGGAAGTTATTTCCCAGTAAAAGTAGGCCTTAGACAAGGATGTGTGATGTCACCGTGGTTGTTTAATATATTTATAGATGGGGTTGTAAGAGAAGTAAATGCGAGGGTCTTGTCAAGAGGCATGGAGTTAAAAGATAAAGAATCACACACAAAGTGGGAGTTGTCACAGCTGCTCTTTGCTGATAACAATGTGCTCTTGGGAGATTCTGAAGAGAAGTTGCAGAGATTGGTGGATGAATTTGGTAGGGTGTGCAAAAGAAGAAAATTAAAGGTGAATACAGGAAAGAGTAAGGTTATGAGGATAACAAAAAGATTAGGTGATGAAAGATTGAATATCAGATTGGAGGGAGAGAGTATGGAGGAGGTGAATGTATTCAGATATTTGGGAGTAGACGTGTCAGCGGATGGGTCTATGAAAGATGAGGTGAATCATAGAATTGATGAGGGGAAAAGAGTGAGTGCTGCACTTAGGAGTCTGTGGAGACAAAGAACTTTGTCCTTGGAGGCAAAGAGGGGAATGTATGAGAGTATAGTTTTACCAACGCTCTTATATGGGTGTGAAGCATGGGTGATGAATGTTGCAGTGAGGAGAAGGCTGGAGGCAGTGGAGATGTCATGTCTGAGGGCAATGTGTGGTATGAATATAATGCAGAGAATTCGTAGTTTGGAAGTTAGGAGGAGGTGCGGGATTACCAAAACTGTTGTCCAGAGGGCTGAGGAAGGGTTGTTGAGGTGGTTCGGACATGTAGAGAGAATGGAGCGAAACAGAATGACTTCAAGAGTGTATCAGTCTGTAGTGGAAGGAAGGCGGGGTAGGGGTCGGCCTAGGAAAGGTTGGAGAGAGGGGGTAAAGGAGGTTTTGTGTGCGAGGGGCTTGGACTTCCAGCAGGCATGCGTGAGCGTGTTTGATAGGAGTGAATGGAGACAAATGGTTTTTAATACTTGACGTGCTGTTGGAGTGTGAGCAAAGTAACATTTATGAAGGAGTTCAGGGAAACCGGCAGGCCGGACTTGAGTCCTGGAGATGGGAAGTACAGTGCCTGCACTCTGAAGGAGGGATGTTAATGTTGCAGTTTAAAAACTGTAGTGTAAAGCACCCTTCTGGCAAGACAGTGATGGAGTGAATGATGGTGAAAGTTTTTCTTTTTCGGGCCACCCTGCCTTGGTGGGAATCGGCCAGTGTGATAATAAAAAAAAAATAGGTTCAAATGTGTTGTGGGGAGGGTGGTGTCAAAATCTCAGTTTGGGTTGCCGGGAAGGTGAATGATTGAAAGACATGGGATACTGAGAAGTTTTGTGGAAGCTAAGGGTGGGAGTGGAGGGGCGGCTTTGTTGGCTCTAGATTGGCAGGGAGCATATGATAGAGTGGAAAGGGGAGCTTTGCAGGTTATACTTAGGAGACAGGGTTTTGGGGAGGAAATAGTCGAGTGGGTAAATACGTTGTACAAGTGGGCGAAAATGAGGATACAGATTAATGGGTGTATGGGGAGGGAAATTGCAATGGGTAGAGGCCTTAGACAGGGATGCCCCATGTCCCAAATATTGTTTGCGTGTTTCCAGGACCCCTTTTATAGAATGGTTGACCATAGCTTATGTACGCCATGTGAGGGAAGTGTGGGGGGTGGGAGGGCCTGGCCGGGTTTAATTGGATATGTTGACGACACCACTGTTCTCATTCGAGAAGGGATGTCAATGGGAGCGTTGGACGAGGTGGTGCAATTATTTGGAAGTGCCACGGGTATGCAGGTAAATAGTACGAAGTCAAGGTGCATGGGGTTCGGTTCTTGGGTGGGGAGTGTGGGGGGGAGATGTAATGTTGTTAAAGGATGGGCAGTGTCTTTAAAGATTTGTGGTATTATTTATAAGGATGACATGGTTGCAGCACGGGAGGAAAACTCGGATAGGTTATTGGAAAGGATCATGGGGCTTCTAGGTGTTCTGAGACCCCAGCACCTAACTCTGATACAGCGAGTGATAGTCGTGAACATTTTATTGTATAGTAAGGTTTGGCATGTTGCAGCTGTGTTCCCAATTACTGGGACAGCGATTGCGGGGATTCTAAGACGGGTGTACAAATTTTTGTGGGGTTCACGTTGTGATTGGTTACGGAGGGAAGTTGTAATGCTACCTGTAAGTCAGGGTGGGTTGGGGTTGATGGATTTGAGAAGGAGGGCTAAATGTGTGTTTATTAAATGGGAAGTGTTGCATGAGGGTGTGAACGCTGGGCATTTGGGAAGGATACACGACAGGCTGGGTATGTGGTATCGAGGAATGGAGTTGAGGGAATGTGAAATAGTTTTGAGGGCTGTGATGTTGGTTAGGGAACTGAGAAAGGTTCGTATAAGGGTTTTGTGTAGGTTACTTGTAGGTAGGTGCGTTGTCCCAGTTGAGGGTTTGTTCCCCATGTATGCGTGGAAGAGTATTTGGTTTAGATTTAGTAAAATGAAGTTAAACCCTCGGGCGCGTGAGGTGATGTTTCGTTTTCTGCATGGGATCCTTCCGTCTGGTGAGATATTACGAAACAGACAGGTTGTAGAGGGTGGGGGGTGTGGTATCTGTGGAGGGGATGAGACAGCGTTCCATGTAGTTTACTTTTGTGAAGGGCTAGAGGAGGTTAGGTGCTGGTTAAGTAGGTTGGTACAGAGGGTGGGGGGCCGTGGGGTGTCGGTTCTGCGTGCTTTAAGTCTAGATATGGGTGGGTTAGACGAGGGTGTCATAAGAGCTTTAGATTATATCATGGTAGATTATATATATATGTCGTGGGTGATGAGGGGGAGAGGGGATAGTGAAGAGCGAAGGAAGGTTCTTGCGGTAACGTTCTATCGTACGGTGTGTCGTAACAGAGATTTGTATGGGAGGAGGTGGGATCAGGCTTTCTCAGAGGGGTATAGAATGCTAACGTTAGGGATTCTCGTAAATCTGTGATTGATAATGAGTGAGTGAAGGAGTTTTCATAGGTTGCGAGGGAGTCAGGGGGTCACAGCGGGCTCGCCTCCCTGGGGGGAGGGTCGTGAGAGTGTTGTGAATGTGGGTTTGGAATGGTTTCCTGGTTTTCATTGAGACTTTATGGCAGCCAAGTGTGGATGTAGAGCTCAAGGTCTCATTATGTTAGATATAACACTTTTCAGAATGTAGGTATAATATAGTAGGTTTTTTATGTATAATTTTGATGTGTATCAGTCTTGTATGACATGATTCTTGAGTAATAAGTTATTTGCGACATGAAGTGTGTTATAGTTTGTATTTATGTTACGTGCTGGGTTTTTGCATGATGAGATATACTTATATACTGTTTTGCTTTGTGCATACAGTGCATCTGATTAATGTGAGTTTTATTTTTATTTATTTATTTATTTATTTCCAATTTGAGCACACATACAGAGGTACAAAAAAATACAGATAAGAGCAGCATGCCAAAGCCACTTATACTATGCATAGCATTACGGGCTGGCTTAAAATTAACTTAAGATTAACTAAGCAATGATGAAATCAGTTATAGAACATTAATGTAAACAGATTACTATAAAGCACAAGTGAGTATTACAAAGACAGGTCATATGGTTGCATTCAGTCATATGAAGGATTCTGTTAGGTAGTGTATTTAAAAAATAATAAACTTAGATTCGGTTTTAGGTTTAACATTTATGTGATATAATTGTGAGAAACATGTAAGATATACAATTTATAAGGTTCAGTTATTCAGTATTTATTTGGTTTTGGGTGAGTAAGTGATCTTTGAGAAGAGACTTGAATTTATAAACAGGTAGTGTTTCTTTTATATTTACAGGTAATGAATTCCAGATTTTAGGGCCTTTTATGTGCATTGAGTTTTTGCATAGCGTGAGATGGACACGAGGAACATCAAAGAGTGATCTGTGCCTTGTGTTTTGGTCATGTGTTCTGTTGAGGTTGGTAAGGAGATGTTTGAGGGGAGGGTTAATATCAGAGTTAAGTGTTCTATGTATGTAATAGGTGCAGTAATAAGTATGGATGTTTTGTATGGTGAGTAGGTTTAGTGTATTGAATATTGGTGGAGTGTGCTGCCTGTAGTGAGAATTTGTTATCATTCTAACTGCAGCCTTTTGTTGGGTAATTAGTGGTCTGAGATGGTTAATTGTTGTTGAGCCCCATGCACAAATTCCATAGATGAGATAGGGGTAAATAAGAGAGTGATATAGGGCCAGGAGGGCTGACTGTGGAACATAGTACCGTATCTTCGATAGTATGCCTACAGTCTTGGAAATTTTCTTAGAAATTTGTTGTATATGTGTATGAAAATTGAGTCTATTATCAAGGTGGATTCCTAAGAATTTTCCCTCTGTTAGTTTTGTGATAGGTGATCCGTTTATCATTATGTTAAGAGGGACATCTGTAGCTCTGTTACCAAACTGAATGAAGTAGGTTTTGTCAATGTTTAGTGTAAGTTTGTTAGTCCTCATCCAGGTAGATATTTTCTGTAATTCGGTATTTACAGTATTGGCTAGCGTGACTGGGCTCGGGTGAGAGAAGACGTATGTAGTGTCATCTGCAAATAGTGTGGGTTTGAGTAATTGCGAAGCATTTGGAAGGTCATTTATGTATAGGAGAAAGAGAAGAGGGCCAAGGACACTTCCCTGTGGGACACCAACTGTAATTGGTTGCGCAGAAGAGTTTGCCCCATTTGCGTACACATATTGGCTTCTGTTGCTGAGGTATGACTTGAGGTAGTTGAGGGAGTGCCCTCTTATACCATAGTGTGACAATTTTACGTGGAGCAAGTCATGGTCAACTGTATCAAAAGCTTTACGTAAGTCAATGAAGATCCGCAGTGGGACTTCTTTTTTCTCTATTGCAGTGTATATATGTTCTAGCATGTGTATAATAGCATCATTAGTATTTTTATTAGGCCTGAATCCAAATTGGCAGGGGTTGAGTATGTTTTGGGAGATAAGGTAGGAGTAGATTCGTTTATGAATTAATTTTTCGAAGATTTTTGAGAGAGGGTGTAAGTTGGATATTGGCCTATAGTTATTCAACTCTGTTTGGTCTCCTCCTTTTGTGGATCGGGGTGACCCTTGCTATTTTGAGTACTGTAGGGAAGGTGGAGGATTCAATGGATTTGTTAAAGAGTGTTGCAATGATTGGTGATAGCACTTGTGACACTTTTTTGTATATAAAGGGTGGTAAGGTATTTAAATCTCCTGCCTTGTTTTTTAGTGCGTTGATAATAAGGGAGACTTCGTATGGGTTAGTCGGAGCTAGAAACAGTGTGTTCGGGTAGTTGCCGGTGAGGTAGTCATTTGGTGGGGTATCTGAGCTTGGGATTTTATTGGCAAGGTTTTGTCCTATAGTGGAGAAGAAATCATTGAGTCTGTTTGCTGTTTCTGTTGGTGGGAGTTGGGGTTCATCTGATTTTGCTAATTTTATTTCGCTATTTCGTGATATCTTTTTTGTTCCCAGAATTTCTGATAGGGTTTTCCAGGTCTTTTTTATATCACCTCGTAAGTTGGATAATCTGTTCTCATAATACAATTTTTTTGCCCTTCTTATCAGGCTGGTTAGGAGTGACGAGTAACGTTTTGTTTGGTCTCTGGTTATGTGACCCATTCTGTACTGTTTTTCATATTGGTGTTTTGTATTTATGGATTTGAGAATGCTGGGTGTTAGCCAGGGACTGTTCAGTCTCTTAGCTGTCATCTGTTTAGTTTTTTTAGGGTAGTGCTTGTTATAGAGGTATTGGGTTTTTTTTAGAAAATTATTAATACATTCGTCAATATCTGTATAGGTTTCTAGCTCAGTGTGCCAATCAATGTTTGCTATTGCTGTTGTGAAGTTATTAATGGCTGCCTCATTGTGAAGTCTGAAGGTGACTTTAGTAGTGTCTTGGGGTAGTTTACCAAGAGTTGTTATGAGGAAAGTAGGGTAGTGGTCTGTGGTATTATCTGTAATTATGCCTGATTTTAAAGGGGATATGGTGTTGGTCCAGATGTGGTCAAGTAGGGAAACACTAGTCTCTGCAACTCTTGTAGGTTTTGTTACTGTTGGTAGTAACATACAGTTACTCATTGTGTTTGTGAATTCAGTAACGTGTGGGTCCTGGTCTTGCAGGAGATTTATATTGAAGTCACCTGAGAGTAGTAAGTGATCTTTGTTCATGCGTGCATCAGTTATCATACTTCGTAGATTTTGACTAAATTGGCTAATGTTTGACTGTGGAACTCTGTAGATGTTTATCAATGTGAGAGGTTTTTGTAGGTACTTGGATTTGAATTTAGCTATTATATATTCCCCATGTTCATCCCTTGTGCAAGTATTAGTGATACATTCTAGTTGGTCTGAGTAGTATATGGCTGTGCCACCCCCTTGTTGGTCTGAAACATTTTGTGTGTACGTGTGTGTGTGTGTGTGTGTGTGTGTGTGTGTGTGTATCCCTTTCTATTGTATTGAGCCTTTGTCATGGGTCAGACGTTATGTAAAACTTTATATATGTATGATTCCATTCTTTTTTAAAGTTTATAATCATGGTCTGTACCCTGATACCTGTTTGGTGTCATCGCTAAGTTCTTGATGTTAAGTTTTAGTCTGTATGGTATACAGACATATCTAGACAGTTTAGTCTGTATGGTATACAGACATATCTAGACAGTTTAGTGACGTAGTCCATTTGTGTCTGAGATTATGTATATAAGTTTATTGTAACAATAATGCGCCTTCATTTTGTGTTCTAAGCTGTATTCTTTTTATGTTTATTCGTATGTTGGTATATGTAAAGCTGTATTGTTAGGGATGCGTATGTAGATGTTCTAGTAAGATTATGATGTTAAGTTTTGGTTTTTTGATTAATGCGAAGGATGGGATTTAACTGATATAACTTCTCTGTATATTTTATGTTCAAGTGTATTGAGCCTTTGTCAGATGTCATGTTATTACCTGGAGTTTACCTGGAGAGAGTTTCGGGGGTCAATGCCCCCGCGGCCCGGTCTGTGACCAGGCCTCCTGGTGGATCAGCGCCTGATCAACCAGGCTGTTCTGCTGGCTGCACGCAAACCAACGTACGAGCCACAGCCCGGCTGATCAGGAACTGACTTTAGGTGCTTGTCCAGTGCCAGCTTGAAGACTGCCAGGGGTCTGTTGGTAATCCCCCTTATGTGTGCTGGGAGGCAGTTGAACAGTCTCGGGCCCCTGACACTTATTGTATGGTCTCTTAACGTGCTAGTGACACCCCTGCTTTTCATTGGGGGGATGATGCATCGTCTGCCAAGTCTTTTGCTTTCGTAGTGAGTGATTTTCGTGTGCAAGTTCGGTACTAGTCCCTCTAGGATTTTCCAGGTGTATATAATCATGTATCTCTCCCTCCTGCGTTCCAGGGAATACAGGTTTAGAAACCTCAAGCGCTCCCAGTAATTGAGGTGTTTTATCTCCGTTATGCGCGCCGTGAAAGTTCTCTGTACATTTTCTAGGTCGGCAATTTCACCTGCCTTGAAAGGTGCTGTTAGAGTGCAGCAATATTCCAGCCTAGATAGAACAAGTGACCTGAAGAGTGTCATCATGGGCTTGGCCTCCCTAGTTTTGAAGGTTCTCATTATCCATCCTGTCATTTTTCTAGCAGATGCGATTGATACAATGTTATGGTCCTTGAAGGTGAGATCCTCCGACATAATCACTCCCAGGTCTTTGACGTTGGTGTTTCGCTCTATTTTGTGGCCAGAATTCGTTTTGTACTCTGATGAAGATTTAATTTCCTCATGTTTACCATATCTGAGTAATTGAAATTTCTCATCGTTGAACTTCATATTGTTTTCTGCAGCCCACTGAAAGATTTGGTTGATGTCCGCCTGGAGCCTTGCAGTGTCTGCAATGGAAGACACTGTCATGCAGATTCGGGTGTCATCTGCAAAGGAAGACACGGTGCTGTGGCTGACATCCTTGTCTATGTCGGATATGAGGATGAGGAACAAGATGGGAGCTAGTACTGTGCCTTGTGGAACAGAGCTTTTCACCGTAGCTGCCTCGGACTTTACTCTGTTGACGACTACTCTCTGTGTTCTGTTAGTGAGGAAATTATAGATCCATCGACCGACTTTTCCTGTTATTCCTTTAGCGCGCATTTTGTGCGCTATTACGCCATGGTCACACTTGTCGAAGGCTTTTGCAAAGTCTGTATATATTACATCTGCATTCTTTTTGTCTTCTAGTGCATTTAGGACCTTGTCGTAGTGATCCAGTAGTTGAGACAGACAGGAGCGACCTGTTCTAAACCCATGTTGCCCTGGGTTGTGTAACTGATGGGTTTCTAGATGGGTGGTGATCTTGCTTCTTAGGACCCTTTCAAAGATTTTTATGATATGGGATGTTAGTGCTATTGGTCTGTAGTTCTTTGCTGTTGCTTTACTGCCCCCTTTGTGGAGTGGGGCTATGTCTGTTGTTTTTAGTAACTGAGGGACGACCCCCGTGTCCATGCTCCCTCTCCATAGGATGGAAAAGGCTCGTGATAGGGGCTTCTTGCAGTTCTTGATGAACACAGAGTTCCATGAGTCTGGCCCTGGGGCAGAGTGCATGGGCATGTCATTTATCGCCTGTTCGAAGTCATTTGGCGTCAGGATAACATCGGATAGGCTTGTGTTAATCAAATTTTGTGGCTCTCTCATAAAAAATTCATTTTGATCTTCGACTCTCAGTCTGGTTAGCGGCTTGCTAAAAACTGAGTCATATTGGGACTTGAGTAGCTCACTCATTTCCTTGCTGTCATCTGTGTAGGACCCATCTTGTTTAAGTAGGGGCCCAATACTGGGCGTTGTTCTCGATTTTGATTTGGCATAGGAGAAGAAATACTTTGGGTTTCTTTCGATTTCATTTATAGCTTTTAGTTCTTCCCGCGATTCCTGACTCCTAAAGGATTCTTTTAGCTTAAGTTCGATGCTTGCTATTTCTCTGACCAGTGTCTCCCT
>NC_091301.1:36670250-36877305 GCF_038502225.1 Cherax quadricarinatus | reverse complement strand
TGGAGAAGATTATCAGGAGGAGAGTGGTGGAGCACCTGGAACGGAACAAGAGTATAAATGCCAACCAGCACGGATTCACGGAAGGCAAATCCTGCGTCACAAACCTTCTGGAGTTTTATGATAAAATAACAGAAGTAAGACACGAGAGAGAGGGGTGGGTTGATTGCATCTTCTTGGACTGCAAGAAGGCCTTTGACACAGTTCCTCACAAGAGATTAGTGCAGAAGCTAGAGCATCAGGCGCATATAACAGGAAGGGCACTGCAATGGATCAGAGAATACCTGACAGGGAGGCAACAACGAGTCATGGTACGTAATGATGTATCACAGTGGGCACCTGTGACGAGCGGGGTCCCACAGGGGTCGGTCCTAGGACCAGTGCTATTTTTGGTATATGTGAACGACATGACGGAAGGGTTAGACTCAGAAGTGTCCCTGTTTGCAGATGATGTGAAGTTAATGAGGAGAATTAAATCTGATGAGGACCAGGCAGGACTTCAAAGAGACCTGGACAGACTGGACACCTGGTCCAGCAAATGGCTTCTCGAATTTAATCCTGCCAAATGCAAAGTCATGAAGATAGGGGAAGGGCACAAAAGACCACAGACAGAGTATAGGCTAGGTGGCCAAAGACTGCAAACCTCACTCAAGGAGAAAGATCTTGGGGTGAGTATAACACCGAGCATGTCTCCGGAAGCACACATCAATCAGATAACTGCTGCAGCATATGGGCGCCTGGCAAACCTGAGAACAGCATTCCGATACCTTAGTAAGGAATCATTCAAGACACTGTACACCGTGTATGTCAGGCCCATACTGGAGTATGCAGCACCTGTTTGGAACCCGCACTTGATAAAGCACGTCAAGAAACTAGAGAAAGTACAAAGGTTTGCGACAAGGTTAGTTCCAGAGCTAAGGGGAATGTCCTATGAAGAAAGATTAAGGGAAATCGGCCTGACGACACTGGAGGACAGGAGGGTCAGGGGAGACATGATAACGACATATAAAATACTGCGTGGAATAGACAAGGTTGACAAAGACAGGATGTTCCAGGGAGGGGACACAGAAACAAGAGGCCACAATTGGAAGTTGAAGACACAAATGAGTCAGAGAGATAGTAGGAAGTATTTCTTCAGTCATAGAGTTGTAAGGCAGTGGAATAGCCTAGAAAATGACGTAGTGGAGGCAGGAACCATACACAGTTTTAAGACGAGGTTTGATAAAGCTCATGGAGCGGGGAGAGAGAGGGCCCAGTAGCAACCGGTGAAGAGGCGGGGCCAGGAGCTAAGACTCGACCCCTGCAACCACAAATAGGTGAGTACACACATACACACACACACACACACACACACACACACACACATACACACCCAAACCACAGTGTTGGAAAGGAAACTGAAGGTATGGTACACAAACCCTGATGGAATAACAAATAAGTGGGAGGAGTGGCATGAAAGAGTCAAAGAAGCATCACCAGACATCATAGCTCTCACAGAAACCAAGCTTACAGGTATGATAACAGATGCCATCTTTCCAACGGGATACCAAATCCTGTGGAAAGACAGAGGGAACAGGGGGGGGGGTGGAGGAGTGGCGTTGCTGATCAAAAATCGCTGGAATTTTGATGATCTGGAAAGAGGAGACAGCGGAAAAGAAAGTGATTACATAGCGGGAGCACTTCACTCTGGAGGTCCCAAGGTGGTAATAGCAGTGATGTATAACCCACCACAGAACAGCAGGAGGCCAAGGCAAGAGTACGACGAGAGCAATAGAGCGATGGTTGATACACTGGCTAGAGTGGCCAGAAGAGCTCATGCATGCAGGGCAAAGCTCCTGATCATGGGTGACTTTAACCACAAGGAGATCGATTGGGAGAACTTGGACCCATATGGGGGCCAAGATACATGAAGGGCTAAGATGATGGAGGTGGTACTGGAAAACTTCATGTGCCAACACGTAAGGGACACTACAAGAGAGAGAGGAGAGGATGAACCAGCAAGGCTGGACTTAGTATTCACCTTGAGTAGTGCAGATATCGAGGACATCACATACGAAAGACCCCTTGGGGCCAGTGACCATGTGGTTTTAAGCTTCGAATACACAGTAGAGCTACAAGTGGAGGGAGAAGCAGGAAGGCCAGGACGAATGAAGCCAAACTACAAGAAAGTGGACTACACAGGAATGAGGAACTACCTGAACGGGGTTCAGTGGGACAGAGAACTGGCAGGGAAGCCAGTTAATGAGATGATGGAATATGTAGCAACAAAATGCAAGGAGGCTGAGGAGAGGTTTGTACCCAAGGGTAACAGGAATAATGAAAAAGCCAGGATGAGCCCATGGCTTACCCAAAGGTGCAGGGAGGCAAAAACCAAGTGTGCTAGGGAATGGAAGAAATATAGAAGGCAAAGGACCCAGGAGAATAAGGAGGCCAGTCGTAGAGCCAGAAACGAATATGCACAGATAAGAAGGGAGGCCCAAAGACAATATGAAAATGACATAGCAGCGAAAGCCAAATCTGACCCAAAACTGTTGTACAGCCACATCAGGAGGAAAACAACAGTCAAGGACCAGGTAATCAGGCTAAGGAAGGAAGGAGGAGAGTCAACAAGAAATGACCGTGAAGTATGTGAAGAACTCAACAAGAGATTCAAAGAAGTGTTCACAGAGGAGACAGAAGGGACTCCAGAAAGACGGAGAGGTGGGGCACACCACCAAGTGCTGGACACAGTGCACACCACCGAGGAAGAAGTGAAGAGGCTTCTGAGTGAGCTAGATACCTCAAAGGCAATGGGGCCAGATAACATCTCCCCATGGGTATTCAGAGAGGGAGCAGAGGTGCTATGTGTACCCTTAACAACAATATTCAATACATCTATCGAAACAGGGAGATTGCCTGAGGCATGGAAGACAGCAAATGTAGTCCCAATCTTTAAAAAAGGAGACAGACATGAAGCATTAAACTACAGACCAGTGTCACTGACATGTATAGTATGCAAAATCATGGAGAAGATTATCATGAGAAGAGTGGTGGAACACCTAGAAAGGAACGATCTCATCAACAGCAGCCAACATGGTTTCAGGGACTGGAAATCCAGCGTCACAAACCTACTGGAGTTCTATGACACGGTGACAGCAGTAAGACAAGAGAGAGAGGGGTGGGTGGATTGCATTTTCTTGGACTGTAAGAAGGCGTTTGACACAGTTCCACACAAGAGATTGGTGCAAAAACTGGAGGACCAAGCAGGGATAACAGGGAAGGCACTACAATGGATCAGGGAATAATTGTCAGGAAGACAGCAGCGAGTCATGGTACGTGGCGAGGTGTCAGAGTGGGCACCTGTGACCAGCGGGGTCCCGCAGGGGTCAGTCCTAGGACCAGTGCTGTTTCTGGTATTTGTGAACGACATGACGGAAGGAATAGACTCTGAGGTGTCCCTGTTTGCAGATGACGTAAAGTTGATGAGAAGAATTCACTCGATCGAAGACCAGGCAGAACTACAAAGGGATCTGGACAGGCTGCAGACCTGGTCCAGCAATTGGCTCCTAGAGTTCAATCCCACCAAGTGCAAAGTCATGAAGATTGGGGAAGGGCAAAGAAGACCGCAGACGGAGTACAGTCTAGGGGGCGAGAGACTACAAACCTCACTCAAGGAAAAAGATCTTGGGGTGAGTATAACACCAGGCACATCTCCTGAAGCGCACATCAACCAAATAACTGCTGCAGCATATGGGCGCCTGGCAAACCTCAGAACAGCATTCCGACATCTTAATAAGGAATCATTCAGGACCCTGTACACCGTGTACGTTAGGCCCATATTGGAGTATGCGGCACCAGTTTGGAACCCACACCTAGCCAAGCACGTGAAGAAACTAGAGAAAGTGCAAAGGTTTGCAACAAGACTAGTCCCAGAGCTAAGAGGTATGTGCTACGAGGAGACGTTAAGGGAAATCAACATGACGACACTGGAGGACAGGAGAGATAGGGGGGACATGATAACGACATACAAAATACTGAGAGGAATTGACAAGATGGACAAAACAGGATGTTCCAGAGATTGGACACAGTAACAGGGGGACACAGTTGGAAGCTGAAGACACAGATGAATCACAGGGATGTTAGGAAGTATTTCTTCAGCCACAGAGTAGTCAGTAAGTGGAATAGTTTGGGAAGCGATGTAGTGGAGGCAGGATCCATACATAGCTTTAAGCAGAGGTATGATAAAGCTCAAGGCTCAGGGAGAGTGACCTAGTAGCGTATCAGTGAAGAGGCGGGGCCAGGAGCTCTAAGAGGTATGTCCTACGAGGAGAGGTTAAGGGAAATCAACCTGACGACACTGGAGGACAGGAGAGATAGGGGGGACATGATAACGACATACAAAATACTGAGAGGAATTGACAAGGTGGACAAAAACAGGATGTTCCAGAGATTGGACACAGTAACAAGGGGACACAGTTGGAAGCTAAAGACACAGATGAATCACAGGGATGTTAGGAAGTATTTCTTCAGCCACAGAGTAGTCAGTAAGTGGAATAGTTTGGGAAGCGATGTAGTGGAGGCAGGATCCATACATAGCTTTAAGCAGAGGTACGATAAAGCTCACGGCTCAGGGAGAGTGACCTAGTAGCGATCAGTGAAGAGGCGGGGCCAGGAGCTCGGACTCGACCCCCGCAACCTCAACTAGGTGAGTACAACTAGGTGAGTACACACACACACACACACACACACACACACACACACACACACACACACACACACACACACACACACACACACACATACACACACACACACATACACACACACACACACACACAGGGAAGGAAAATCCTGTGTCACAAACCTACTAGAGTTTTATGACAAGGTGACAGAAGTAAGACAAGAGAGAGAGGGGTGGATCGACTGCGTATTTTTGGACTGCAAGAAGGCTTTCGACACAGTTCCTCACAAGAGGTTACTGCAAAAGCTTGAGGACCAGGCACACATAACAGGAAAGGCACTGCAATGGATCAGAGAATATCTGACAGGGAGGAAACAACGAGTCATGGTACGCGACGAGGTGTCAGAGTGGGCGCCTGTGACAAGCGGGGTTCCACAGGGATCAGTCCTAGGACCTGTGCTGTTCTTGGTATACGTGAACGACATAACGGAAGGGATAGACTCAGAAGTGTCCTTGTTTGCAGACGATGTGAAGTTAATGAGAAGAATCGAATCGGACGAGGATCAGGCAGGACTACAAAGAGATCTGGACAGGCTACAAGCCTGGTCCAGCAACTGGCTCCTTGAATTTAACCCTGCCAAATGCAAAGTCATGAAGATTGGGGAAGGGCAAAGAAGACCGCAGACACAATATAGTTTAGATGGCCAAAGACTGCAAACCTCACTAAAGGAAAAAGATCTGGGGGTGAGTATAACACCGAGCATATCTCCTGAGGCGCACATCAATCAGATAACTGCTGCAGCATACGGGCGCCTGGCAAACCTACAGATAGCGTTCCGATACATCAGTAAGGATTCGTTTAAGACTCTGTACACCATCTACGTCAGGCCCATACTGGAGTATGCAGCATCAGTTTGGAATCCACACCTAGTCAAGCACGTCAAGAAATTAGAGAAAGTGCAAAGGTTTGCAACAAGACTAGTCCCAGAGCTACAAGGATTGTCCTATGAAGAAAGGTTGAGGGAAATCGGCCTGACGACACTGGAGGCCAGGAGGGTCAGGGGAGACATGATAACGACATATAAAATACTGCGCGGAATAGACGAGGTGGACAAAGACGGGATGTTCCAGAGATGGGACACAGACACAAGAGGTCACAATTGGAAGTTGAAGACTCAGATGAATCAAAGGGATGTTAGGAAGTATTTCTTCAGTCATAGAGTAGTCAGGCCATGGAATAGCCTAGAAAGTGATGTGGTGGAGGCAGGAACCATACATAGTTTTAAGGCGAGGTATGATAGAGCTCATGGGGCAGGGAGAGAGAGGACCTAGTAGCAATCAGCGAAGAGGCGGGGCCAGGAGCTGTGACTCGACCCCTGCAACCACAAATAGGTGAGTACAAATAGGTGAGTACACATACACACACACACACACACACACACACACACACACACACACTCACACACACACACACACACACACACACATACACACATACACACACACACACACACACACACACACACACACACACACACACACACACACACACACACACACACACGCACACACACACACACACACACACACACACACACACACACACACACACACACACACACACACACACACGCACACAATGTGCAAGGAGGCTGAGGAGAGGTTTGTACTCAAGGGAAACAGGAATAATGATAAAGCCAGGATGAGCCCATGGTTCACCCAAAGATGCAAGGAGGCAAAAACCAAGTGTGCTAGGGAATGGAAGAAATATAGAAGGCAAAGGACCCAGGAGAATAAGGAGAGCAGTCGTAGAGCCAGAAACGAATATGCACAGATAAGAAGGGAGGCCCAAAGACAATATGAAAATGACATAGCAGCGAAAGCCAAATCTGACCCAAAACTGTTGTACAGCCACATCAGGAGGAAAACAACAGTCAAGGACCAGGTAATCAGGCTAAGGAAGGAAGGAGGAGAGACAACAAGAAATGACCGTGAAGTATGTGAGGAACTCAACAAGACTGTATAAGGTCTTGAGGATGTCTCTCCAAGAGAGAACACGCAGTAATGGATTTCAATTAGACAAGTTTAGATTTAGAAAGGACATAGGAAAATATTGGTTTGGAAATAGGGTAGTTGATGAGTGGAACAGTCTACCTAGTTGGGTTATTGAGGCTGGGACTTTGGGTAGTTTCAAATTTAGGTTGGATAAATATATGAGTGAGAGGGGTTGGATTTGAGTGGGACTTGCAAATGAGTGGATAGAGTTATCAGAGCTTATTTCTTGGGTAGCATTGAAAATTGGGTTAGGCAAATGTTTTGTTAGTGGAATGGATTGTAAAGGACTTGCCTAATATGGGCCAACAGGCCTGCTGCAGTGTTCCTCCTTTCTTATGTTCTTATGTTCTTAAGAGATTCAAAGAAATGTTCACAGAGGAGACAGAAGGGGCTCCAGAAAGACAGAGAGGTGGGCCACACCACCAGGTGCTGGACACAGTACACACAACCGAGGAAGAAGTGAAGAGGCTTCTGAGTGAGCGAGATACCTCAAAGGCAATGGGGCCAGATAACATCTCTCCATGGGTCCTGAGAGAGGGAGCAGAGGCACTATGTGTACCCCTAACAACAATGTTCAATACATCTATCGAAACAGGGAGATTACCTGAGGCATGGAAGACAGCAAATGTAGTCCCAATCATTAAAAAAGGAGACAGACATGAAGCACTAAACTACAGACCAGTGTCACTGACATGTATAGTATGCAAAGTCTTGGAGAAGATTATCTGGAGAAGAGTGGTGGAACACCTAAAAAGGAATGATCTCGTCAACAGCAGCCAACATGGTTTCAGGGACGGGAAATCCTGTCACAAACCTACTGGAGTTCTGTGACAGGTTGACAGCAATAAGACAAGAGAGAGAGGGGTCTAGCAATTGGCTCCTGGAGTTCAATCCCACCAACTGCAAAGTCATGAAGATTGGGGAAGGGCAAAGAAGACCGCAGACGGAGTACAGTCTAGGGGGCCAGAGACTACAAACCTCACTCAAGGAAAAAGATCTTGGGGTGAGTATAACACCAGGCACATCTCCTGAGGCGCACATCAACCAAATAACTGCTGCAGCATACGGGCGCCTAGCAAACCTCAGAACAGCATTCCGACATCTTAATAAGGAATCGTTCAGGACCCTGTACACCGTGTACGTTAGGCCCATATTGGAGTATGCGGCACCAGTTTGGAACTCACACCTAGCCAAGCATGTAAAGAAACTAGAGAAAGTGCAAAGGTTTGCAGCAAGACTATTCCCAGAGCTAAGAGGTATGTCCTACGAGGAGAGGTTAAGGGAAATCAACCTGACGACACTGGAGGACTGGAGAGATAGGGAGGACATGATAACGACTTACAAAATACTGAGAGGAATTGACAAGGTGGACAAAGACAGGATGTTCCAGAGATTGGACACAGCAACAAGGGGACACAGTTGGAAGTTGAAGACACAGATGAATCTCAGAGATGTTAGGAAGTATTTCTTCAGCCACAGAGTGGTCAGGAAGTGGAATAGTTTGGGAAGCGATGTAGTGGAGGCAGGATCCATACATAGCTTTAAGCAGAGGTATGATAAAGCTCATGGTTCAGGGAGAGTGACCTAGTAGCGACCAGTGAAGAGGCGGGGCCAGGAGCTTGGACTCGACCCTTACAACCTCAACTTGGTGAGTACAACTAGGTGAGTACACACACACACACACACACACACTATAGACCAGTGACACTGACGTGTATAGTAAGCAAATTCATGGAGAATATCAGGAGGAGAGTGGTGGAGCACCTGGAACTGAAAAAGAGTGTAAACGGCAGCCAGCATGGATTTATGGAAGGCAAATCCTGTGTCACAAAACTACTGGAGTTTTATGATAAAATGACAGAAGTAAGACACGAGAGAGAGGGGTGGATTGATTGCATCTTCTTGGACTGCAAGAAGGCCTTCGACACAGTTCTTCATAGGAGATTGGTGCAGAAACTAGAGGATCAAGCACGTATAACAGGAAGGGTGCTTCAATGGATCAAAGAATACCTGACAGGAACACAACAACAAGTCATGCAGGCCTGCTGCAGTGTTCCTCCTTTCTTATGTTCATATGAGGTATCACAGTGGGCACCTGTGACGAGCGGGGTCCCACAGGGGTCGGTCTTAGGACCACTGCTATTTCTGGTACATGTGAATGACATGATTGAAGGGTTAGACTCAGAAGTGTCCCTGTTCGCAGATGATGTGAAGTTAACGAGGAGAATTAAATCAGATGAAGATGAGGTCAGACTTCAAAGACTCACACACACACACTGCGAAGTATGTGAGGAGATCAACAGGAGATTTTAAGAAGTGTTCACAGAGGAGACAGAAGGGCCTCCAGAAAGGCAGAGAGGTGGGGTACACCAAGTGTTGGACACAATACATACAACCGAGGAAGAAGTGATGAGGCTGTTAAGCGAGCTAGATACCACAAAGGCGATAGGGATGGATAACATTTCTCCATGGGTCCTGAGAGAGGGAGCAGAGGCGCTTTTTGTACCACTAACAACTATCTTCAACACATCTCTCGAAACAGGACGACTACCGGAAGTATGGAAGAAAGCAAATGTAGTCCCAGTTTTCAAAAATGCAGACACGAAACATTGAACTATAGACCTGTGTCACTGGCGTGTATAGTATGCAAGGTCATGGAGGAAATTATCAGGAGAAGAGTGGTGGAGCACCTGGAAAGAAATAAGCTTATCAACGACAGCCAACACGGTTTCATGGACGGGAAATCCTGCGTCACAAACCTACTGGAGTCCTATGACAGGGTGACGTAAGTAAGACAAGAGAGAGAAGGGTGGGTAGACTGCATTTTCTTGGACTGTAAAAAAGCATTTGGCAGAGTTCCACACAAGAGATTAGTGCGAAAGCTGGAGGACCAAGCAGGGATAACAGGGAAGGCATTACAGTGGATCAGGGAACACCTGTCAGGAAGACAACAGCGAGTCATGGTACTTGGCGAGGTGTCAGAGTGAGCGCCAGTAACGAGCAGGGTTCCATAGGGATCAGTCCTAGGACCAGCTCTGTTTCTGGTATTTGTGAATGACATGTCTGAAGGAACAGACTCCGAAGAATTCAATCGGAAGACCAGCAGAACTACAGAGGGATCTGGACAGACTGCAGGCCTGGTCCAGAAACTGGCTCCTGGAGTTCAACCCCACCAAGTGCAAAGTCATCAAGATTGGGGAAAGGCAAAGAAGACCACAGACGGAGTACAGTCTAGGGGGCCAGAGCCTACAAACCTCACTCAAGGAAAAGGATCTTGGTGTGAGTATAACACCAGGCACATCTCCTGAGGCGCACATCAACCAAATAACTGCTGCAGCATATTGGCACCTGGAAACCTAAGAACAGCATTTTGACATCTAAATAAGGAGTCATTCAGGACCCTGCGCTCTGTGTACGTTAGGCCCATATTGAAATATGCAGTGCCAGTTTGGAACCCTCACCTAGCCAAGCACATATGGAAACTAGAGAAAGAGCAAAGGTTTGCAACACCACTAGTCCCTGTACTAAGGGTATGTCCTTTGAGGAGAGATTAAGGAAAATCGACCTGAGGACACTGGAAGACAGGAGAGTTAGGAGGGATATGATAACGACATATAAAATACTGAGAGGTATAGACGAGGTAAACAGAGATAGGATGTTCCAGTGATAGGACACAGCAACGAGGGGTCACAGTTGGAAGCTGAAGACTGAGATGAACCACAGGGATTTTAGGAAGTATGTCTTCAGCCACAGAGTTCTCAGGAAGTGGAATAGCCTGGGTAGTGATGTAGTGGAAGCAGGATCTATACATAGCTTTAAGAAGCGGTATGATAAAGCTCACGGAGCCGGAAGAGTGACTGGGTAGCGGCCAGGTGAAGAGGCGGGCCAGAAGCTGTGTCTCGACCCCTGCAACCACAACTAGGTGAGAACAACTAGATGAGTACACACATATACACACACACACACACACACACACATATACACACACACACGCACACACACACACACACACACACACACACACACACACACACACACACACACACACACACACACACACACACACACACACACACACACACAAATGTAGTTCCCATTTTCAAAAAAGGAGACAGAAAAGAGGCACTAAACTATAGACCTGTGTCATTGACGTGTATAGTATGCAAAATTATGGAGAAGATTATCAGGAGGAGAGTGGTGGAGCACCTGGAACGGAACAGGAGTATAAATGCCAACCAGCACGGATTCACGGAAGGCAAATCCTGTGTCACAAACCTTCTGGAGTTTTATGATAAAATAACAGAAGTAAGACAAGAGAGAGAGGGGTGGGTTGATTGCATCTTCTTGGACTGCAAGAAGGCCTTTGACACAGTTCCTCACAAGAGATTAGTGCAGAAGCTAGAGCATCAGGCGCATATAACAGGAAGGGCACTGCAATGGATCAGAGAATACCTGACAGGGAGGCAACAACGAGTCATGGTACGTAATGATGTATCACAGTGGGCACCTGTGACGAGCGGGGTCCCACAGGGGTCGGTCCTAGGACCAGTGCTATTTTTGGTATATGTGAACGACATGACGGAAGGGTTAGACTCAGAAGTGTCCCTGTTTGCAGATGATGTGAAGTTAATGAGGAGAATTAAATCTGATGAGGACCAGGCAGGACTTCAAAGAGACCTGGACAGACTGGACACCTGGTCCAGCAAATGGCTTCTCGAATTTAATCCTGCCAAATGCAAAGTCATGAAGATAGGGGAAGGGCACAGAAGACCACAGACAGAGTATAGGCTAGGTGGCCAAAGACTGCAAACCTCACTCAAGGAGAAAGATCTTGGGGTGAGTATAACACCGAGCATGTCTCCGGAAGCACACATCAATCAGATAACTGCTGCAGCATATGGGCGCCTGGCAAACCTGAGAACAGCATTCCGATACCTTAGTAAGGAATCATTCAAGGCACTGTACACCGTGTATGTCAGGCCCATACTGGAGTATGCAGCACCTGTTTGGAACCCGCACTTGATAAAGCACGTCAAGAAACTAGAGAAAGTACAAAGGTTTGCGACAAGGTTAGTTCCAGAGCTAAGGGGAATGTCCTATGAAGAAAGATTAAGGGAAATCGGCCTGACGACACTGGAGGACAGGAGGGTCAGGGGAGACATGATAACGACATATAAAATACTGCGTGGAATAGACAAGGTGGACAAAGACAGGATGTTCCAGGGAGGGGACACAGAAACAAGAGGCCACAATTGGAAGTTGAAGACACAAATGAGTCAGAGAGATAGTAGGAAATATTTCTTCAGTCATAGAGTTGTAAGGCAGTGGAATAGCCTAGAAAATGACGTAGTGGAGGCAGGAACCATACACAGTTTTAAGACGAGGTTTGATAAAGCTCATGGAGCGGGGAGAGAGAGGGCCTAGTAGCAACCGGTGAAGAGGCGGGGCCAGGAGCTATGAATCGACCCCTGCAACCACAAATAGGTGAGTACAAATAGGTGAGTACAGCCCATGGTTTACCCAAAGGTGCAGGGAGGCAAAAACCAAGTGTGTTAGGGAATGGAAGAAATATAGAAGGCAAAGGACCCAGGAGAATAAGGAGACCAGTCGTAGAGCCAGAAACGAATATGCACAGATAAGAAGGGAGGCCCAAAGACAATATGAAAATGACATAGCAGCGAAAGCCAAATCTGACCCAAAACTGTTGTACAGCCACATCAGGAGGAAAACAACAGACAAGGACCAGGTAATCAGGCTAAGGAAGGAAGGAGGAGAGTCAACAAGAAATGACCGTGAAGTATGTGAAGAACTCAACAAGAGATTCAAAGAAGTGTTCACAGAGGAGACAGAAGGGACTCCAGAAAGACGGAGAGGTGGGGCACACCACCAAGTGCTGGACACAGTGCACACCACCGAGGAAGAAGTGAAGAGGCTTCTGAGTGAGCTAGATACCTCAAAGGCAATGGGGCCAGATAACATCTCCCCATGGGTATTGAGAGAGGGAGCAGAGGTGCTATGTGTACCCCTAACAACAATATTCAATACATCTATCGAAACAGGGAGATTGCCTGAAGCATGGAAGACAGCAAATGTAGTCCCAATCTTTAAAAAAGGAGACAGACATGAAGCATTAAACTACAGACCAGTGTCACTGACATGTATAGTATGCAAAATCATGGAGAAGATTATCAGGAGAAGAGTGGTGGAACACCTAGAAAGGAACGATCTCATCAACAGCAGCCAACATGGTTTCAGGGACGGGAAATCCTGTGTCACAAACCTACTGGAGTTCTATGACATGGTGACAGCAGTAAGACAAGAGAGAGAGGGGTGGGTGGATTGCATTTTCTTGGACTGTAAGAAGGCGTTTGACACAGTTCCACACAAGAGATTGGTGCAAAAACTGGAGGACCAAGCAGGGATAACAGGGAAGGCACTACAATGGATCAGGGAATACTTGTCAGGAAGACAGCAGCGAGTCATGGTACGTGGCGAGGTGTCAGAGTGGGCACCTGTGACCAGCGGGGTCCCGCAGGGGTCAGTCCTAGGACCAGTGCTGTTTCTGGTATTTGTGAACGACATGACGGAAGGAATAGACTCTGAGGTGTCCCTGTTTGCAGATGACGTGAAGTTGATGAGAAGAATTCACTCGATCGAAGACCAGGCAGAACTACAAAGGGATCTGGACAGGCTGCAGACCTGGTCCAGCAATTGGCTCCTGGAGTTCAATCCCACCAAGTGCAAAGTCATGAAGATTGGGGAAGGGCAAAGAAGACCGCAGACGAAGTACAGTCTAGGGGGCCAGAGACTACAAACCTCATTCAAGGAAAAAGATCTTGGGGTGAGTATAACACCAGGCACATCTCCTGAAGCGCACATCAACCAAATAACTGCTGCAGCATATGGGCGCCTGGCAAACCCCAGAACAGCATTCAGACATCTTAATAAGGAATCATTCAGGACCCTGTACACCGTGTACGTTAGGCCCATATTGGAGTATGCGGCACCAGTTTGGAACCCACACCTAGCCAAGCACGTAAAGAAACTAGAGAAAGTGCAAAGGTTTGCAACAAGACTAGTCCCAGAGCTAAGAGGTATGTCCTACGAGGAGAGGTTAAGGGAAATCAACCTGACGACACTGGAGGACAGGAGAGATAGGGGGGACATGATAACGACATACAAAATACTGAGAGGAATTGACAAGGTGGACAAAGACAGGATGTTCCAGAGATTGGACACAGTAACAAGGGGACACAGTTGGAAGCTGAAGACACAGATGAATCACAGGGATGTTAGGAAGTACTTCTTCAGCCACAGAGTAGTCAGTAAGTGGAATAGTTTGGGAAGTGATGTAGTGGAGGCAGGATCCATACATAGCTTTAAGCAGAGGTATGATAAAGCTCACGGCTCAGGGAGAGTGACCTAGTAGCTATCAGTGAAGAGGCGGGGCCAGGAGCTCGGACTCGACCCCCGCAACCTCAACTAGGTGAGTACAACTAGGTGAGTACACACACGCACACACACACACACACACACACACACACACACACACACACACACACACACACACACACACACACACACACACACACACACACACACACACACACGCACACACACACACACAGACACACACACACGTTGGGAAACATGGAGCTACACGAGAGTCCAGAAACATGGAGAGCTAAGATGATGGATGTGGTACTGCAAAAACATCATGCATCAACGCGTTAAGGACACCACCAGAGAGAGAGAGAGGAGGATGAACCAGCAAGACTGGACCTTGTGTTCACCCTGAACAGTTCAGACATTGAGGATATCACATATGAGGGGCCCCTAGGAGCCAATGACCAGTGCTATTTTTGATATATGTGAATGACATGATTCAAATTCAAATTCAAATTCAAATTCAAAGTTTATTCTCTATAAGGATTACAATGCTGATTTTACAGAATTTGGTTATTGTGTGGTTTACATGTAGTTAAATAATGATTACAGAGTGTACCACTAGAACACCTAGCATGGCTAGGCATTTCGGGCAGACTTATATTTAATCTTAAGTTTAAAATATTACAAATTATGAGGTAAGTTGGTATTATGGCTAAGTGACTAAATACTAGTTGTGAGTTTAGCAATGTGAATGCTTTTGTTTTGGCACTATACATAGTTTCAGTATTGGAGTATCACAGGCCAACTTATGACTAGTTAAGATTCATTATTTTGAGATTGAGATTGATATTTCTGTTTATGGTCAAATGGGTGAGTGAGTGTAAGTGTTAACCACCAGGTGGTATTCGTGTAATTAGTTGACAGGGTGTATCAGGGAGATAAGATGTTTTTTAATGGTAGTTTTGAAGGTGATGAATGTGTCTGCAGTTCTAGAGTTCTCAGGTAGGGTGTTCCAGATTTTAGGGCCTTTGACATACATTGAATTTTTGTAAAGGTTTAGTCGGACACGGGGAATGTCGTAGAGATGTTTGTGTCTGGTGTTATGCCTGTGGGTTCTGTCACAACTATCAAGAAAGCGCTTTAGGTCAAGGTTAACATTGGAATTTAAGGTCCTGTAAATGTAGATTGCACAGTAGTAAGTGTGGATGTACTGAACAGGGAGTAAGTTTAGATCTATGAAGAGTCGGGGGGGGTGTTGCCAGGGATGGGATTTAGTGATTATTCTTACTGCAGCTTTTTGTTGGATTATTATTGGCTTTAGGTGTGTTGCTGCAGTTGAACCCCAAGCACAGATAGCATAGGTGAGGTATGGATATATAAGTGAATGATATAGTGTGAGAAGGGCAGTTTGCGGCACGTAGTATCGTATCTTGGAGAGGATCCCAACCGTTTTGGATACTTTTTTGGTTATGTGTTGGATATGGGTGCTGAAGTTCAGGTTGTTGTCAAGGTATAGGCCTAGGAATTTGCCCTCATTATGTCTGGTAATTATAGTGTTGTCGATCTTAATGTTAATTTGTGCATCTCCTGCTCTGCTACCAAACATAATATAGTAGGTTTTGTCAGTGTTAAGCGTAAGTTTATTGGCTGTCATCCAAGTCGATATTTTGATCTGCTCCTCATTATCAATGGTGTTGAGGGTGGCAAGATTAGGGTGAGAGATGACATAAGTCGTGTCGTCAGCAAAGAGAATGGGGTTCAGGTGTTGAGATACGTTTGGAAGATCATTGATGTATGTGATACCTATTAGTAAGGTAAGATTTGAAACAAGCAAATGCATGGCCTCTTATACCGTAATGGTCAAGTTTGTGGAGTAGGATGTCGTGGTCTGCTTTTCTTAGGTCAATAAAAATTCCTAGTGGATATTCCTTATTTTCCAATGCTGTGTAAAGCAGATCTAGCATTTTTATGATTGCATCATTAGTGCTTTTATTTTTCCTGAATCCAAATTGGCAGGGGTTGAGTATGTTTTGTGACGTTATAAATGAATATAGTCTCCTGTGCATGAGTTTCTCAAAGATTTTGGATAGCAATGGTAAGTTTGATATTGGCCTATAGTTGTTTAAATCAGTAGGGTCACCACCTTTACGTATAGACTCTGAAGTGTCCCTGTTCGCAGACGATATGAAGTTAATGAGAAGAATTAAATCAGATAAGGATATGGCAGGACTACAAAGAGACGTGGACAGGCTAGACACTTGGTCTAGCAACTGGCGTCTCGAATTCAACCCTGCCAAATGGAAAGTCATGAAGATTGGGGAAGGGCAAAGAAGACTACAGACAGAGTATAGGCTAGGTGGACAAAGACTGCAAACCTCGCTCATGGAGAAAGATCCTGGGATGACCATAACACCGAGCATGTCTCCGGAGGCACACATCAACCAGATAACTACTGCAGCATACGGGTGCCTGGCAAACCTGAGAGCAGCGTTCCGATACTTTAGTAAAGAATCCTTCAAAACACTGTACATTGTGTACGTCAAGAACCCACACTTGGTCAAGCACGTCATGAAATTAAAGAATGTACAAAGGTTTGCAACAAGGCTAGTTCCGGACCTCAGGGGAATGTCCTACGAAGAAAGGTTGAGGGAAATTGGACTGACGACACTGGAGGACAGAAGGGTCAGGGGAGACATGATAACGACATACAAAATACTGCGTGGAATAGATAAGGTGGACAGAGACAGGATGTTCCAGAGAGGGGACACAGAAACAAGGGGTCACAATTGGAAGCTGAAGACTCAGACGAGTCACAGGGACGACTCATAGAGTCGTCAGGAAGTGGAATAGCCTATCAAGTGAGGTAGTGGAGGCAGGAACCATACATAGCTTTAAGACGAGGTATGACAAAGCTCAGGGAGCACAGAGAGAGAGAGGTGACGGAGTCTCTGGAGGTGGTAGCAGTGTGACGGACTGGAGGTGGTAGAGTGACCCTGGAGGTGGTAGCAGTGTGACGGAGTCCCTGGAGGTGGTAGCAGTGTGACGGAGTCTCTGGAGGTGGTAGCAGTGTGACGGAGTCCCTGGAGGTGGTAGCAGTGTGACGGAGTCCCTGGAGGTGGTAGCAGTGTGACGGAGTCCCTGGAGGTGGTAGCAGTGTGACGGAGTCGCTGGAGGTGGTAGCAGTGTGACGGAGTCCCTGGAGGTGGTAGCAGTGTGACGGAGTCCCTGGAGGTGGTAGCAGTGTGACGGAGTCGCTGGAGGTGGTAGCTGGAGTGTAGCACGGAGTCGCTGGAGGTGGTAGCAGTGTGACGGAGCAGTGTCTCTGGAGGTGGTAGCAGTGTGACGGAGTCCCTGGAGGTGGTAGCAGTGTGACGGAGTCCCTGGAGGTGGTAGCAGTGTGACGTAGAGTGACGGAGTCGCTGGAGGTGGTAGCGTGTGACGGAGTAGCTGGAGGTGGTAGCAGTGTGACGGAGTCTCTGGAGGTGGTAGCAGTGTGACGGAGTCCCTGGAGGTGGTAGCAGTGTGACGGACTGGAGGTGGTTGAGTGTGACGGAGTCGCTGGAGGTGGTAGCAGTGTGACGGACTGGAGGTGGTAGCAGTGTGACGGAGTCCCTGGAGGTGGTAGCAGTGTGACGGAGTCGCTGGAGGTGGTAGCAGTGTGACGGAGTCGCTGGAGGTGGTAGCAGTGTGACGGAGTCCCTGGAGGTGGTAGCAGTGTGACGGAGTCCCTGGAGGTGGTAGCAGTGTGACGGAGTCGCTGGAGGTGGTAGCAGTGTGACGGAGTCCCTGGAGGTGGTAGCAGTGTGACGGACTGGAGGTGGTAGCAGTGTGACGGAGTCGCTGGAGGTGGTAGCAGTGTGACGGAGTCGCTGGAGGTGGTAGCAGTGTGACGGAGTCGCTGGAGGTGGTAGCAGTGTGACGGAGTCCCTGGAGGTGGTAGCAGTGTGACGGAGTCGCTGGAGGTGGTAGCAGTGTGACGGAGTCCCTGGAGGTGGTAGCAGTGTGACGGAGTCCCTGGAGGTGGTAGCAGTGTGACGGAGTCGCTGGAGGTGGTAGCAGTGTGACGGAGTCCCTGGAGGTGGTAGCAGTGTGACGGAGTCGCTGGAGGTGGTAGCAGTGTGACGGAGTCCCTGGAGGAGGTAGCAGTGTGACGGAGTCGCTGGAGGTGTTAGCAGTGTGACGGAGTCTCTGGAGGTGGTAGCAGTGAGACGGAGTCCCTGGAGGTGGTAGCAGTGTGACGGAGTCGCTGGAGGTGTTAGCAGTGCGACGGAGTCCCTGGAGGTGGTAGCAGTGTGACGGAGTCCCTGGAGGTGGTAGCAGTGTGACGGAGTCGCTGGAGGTGGTAGCAGTGCGACGGAGTCCCTGGAGGTGGTAGCAGTGTGACGGAGTCCCTGGAGGTGGTAGCAGTGTGACGGAGTCCCTGGAGGTGGTAGCAGTGTGACGGAGTCGCTGGAGGTGTTAGCAGTGTGACGAAGTCCCTGGAGGTGGTAGCAGTGTGACGGAGTCCCTGGAGGTGGTAGCAGTGTGACGGAGTCGCTGGAGGTGTTAGCAGTGTGACGGAGTCCCTGGAGGTGGTAGCAGTGTGACGGAGTCCCTGGAAGTGGTAGGAGTGTGGCGGAGTCGCTGGAGGTGGTAGCAGTGTGACGGAGTCCCTGGAGGTGGTAGCAGTGTGACGGAGTCCCAGGAGGTGGTAGCAGTGTGACGGAGTCGCTGGAGGTGGTAGCAGTGCGACGGAGTCCCTGGAGGTGGTAGCAGTGTGACGGAGTCCCTGGAGGTGGTAGCAGTGTGACGGAGTCCCTGGAGGTGGTAGCAGTGTGACGGAGTCGCTGGAGGTGGTAGCAGTGTGACGGAGTCCCTGGAGGTGGTAGCAGTCTGACGGAGTCCCTGGAGGTGGTAGCAGTGTGACGGAGTCGCTGGAGGTGGTAGCAGTGTGACGGAGTCGCTGGAGGTGGCAGCAGTGTGACGGGGTCGCTGGAGGTGGCTGCAGTGTGACGGAGTCCCTGGAGGTGGTAGCAGTGTGACAGAGTCGCTGGAGGTGGTAGCAGTGTGACGGAGTCGATGGAGGTGGTAGCAGTGTGACGGAGTCGCTGGAGGTGTTAGCAGTGTGACGGAGTCCCTGGAGGTGGTAGCAGTGTGACGGAGTCGCTGGAGGTGATAGCAGTGTGACGGAGTCTCTGGAGGTGGTAGCAGTGTGATGGAGTCCCTGGAGGTGGTAGCAGTGTGACGGAGTCCCTGGAGGTGGTAGCAGTGTGACGGAGTCCCTGGAGGTGGTAGCAGTGTGACGGAGTCGCTGGATGTGGTAGCAGTGTGACGGAGTCCCTGGAGGTGGTAGCAGTCTGACGGAGTCCCTGGAGGTGGTAGCAGTGTGACGGAGTCGCTGGAGGTGGTAGCAGTGTGACGGAGTCGCTGGAGGTGGCAGCAGTGTGACGGGGTCGCTGGAGGTGGCTGCAGTGTGACGGAGTCCCTGGAGGTGGTAGCAGTGTGACGGAGTCCCTGGAGGTGGTAGCAGTGTGACGGAGTCCCTGGAGGAGGTAGCAGTGTGACGGAGTCCCTGGAGGTGGTAGCAGTGTGACGGAGTCCCTGGAGGTGGTAGCAGTGTGACGGAGTCTCTGGAGGTGGTAGCAGTGTGACGGAGTCTCTGGAGGTGGTAGCAGTGTGACGGAGTCCCTGGAGGTGGTAGCAGTGTGACGGAGTCTCTGGAGGTGGTAGCAGTGTGACGGAGTCGCTGGAGGTGGTAGCAGTGTGACGGAGTCCCTGGAGGTGGTAGCAGTGTGACGGAGTCTCTGGAGGTGGTAGCAGTGTGACGGAGTCTCTGGAGGTGGTAGCAGTGTGACGGAGTCCCTGGAGGTGGTAGCAGTGTGACGGAGTCTCTGGAGGTGGTAGCAGTGTGACGGAGTCGCTGGAGGTGGTAGCAGTGTGACGGAGTCCCTGGAGGTGGTAGCAGTGTGACGGAGTCGCTGGAGGTGGTAGCAGTGTGACGGAGTCGCTGGAGGTGGTAGCAGTGTGACGGAGTCGCTGGAGGTGTGTGACGGAGTCGCTGGAGGTGGTAGCAGTGTGACGGAGTCCCTGGAGGTGGTAGCAGTGTGACGGAGTCGCTGGAGGTGGTAGCAGTGTGACGGAGTCGCTGGAGGTGGTAGCAGTGTGACGGAGTCCCTGGAGGTGGTAGCAGTGTGACGGAGTCGCTGGAGGTGGTAGCAGTGTGACGGAGTCGCTGGAGGTGGTAGCAGTGTGACGGAGTCGCTGGAGGTGGTAGCAGTGTGACGGAGTCCTGGAGGTGGTAGCTGGAGGAGGTGGTAGCAGTGTGACGGAGTCGCGGGAGGTGGTAGCAGTGTGACGGAGTCCCTGGAGATGGTAGCAGTGTGACGGAGTCTCTGGAGGTGGTAGCAGTGTGACGGAGTCGATGGAGGTGGTAGCAGTGTGACGGAGTCGCTGGAGGTGGTAGCAGTGTGACGGAGTCGCTGGAGGTGTTAGCAGTGTGACGGAGTCCCTGGAGGTGGTAGCAGTGTGACGGAGTCGCTGGAGGTGTTAGCAGTGTGACGGAGTCTCTGGAGGTGGTAGCAGTGTGACGGAGTCCCTGGAGGTGGTAGCAGTGTGACGGAGTCGCTGGAGGTGTTAGCAGTGCGACGGAGTCCCTGGAGGTGGTAGCAGTGTGACGGAGTCCCTGGAGGTGGTAGCAGTGTGACGGAGTCGCTGGAGGTGGTAGCAGTGCGACGGAGTCCCTGGAGGTGGTAGCAGTGTGACGGAGTCCCTGGAGGTGGTAGCAGTGTGACGGAGTCCCTGGAGGTGGTAGCAGTGTGACGGAGTCGCTGGAGGTGTTAGCAGTGTGACGAAGTCCCTGGAGGTGGTAGCAGTGTGACGGAGTCCCTGGAGGTGGTAGCAGTGTGACGGAGTCGCTGGAGGTGTTAGCAGTGTGACGGAGTCCCTGGAGGTGGTAGCAGTGTGACGGAGTCGCTGGACGTGGTAGGAGTGTGTCGGAGTCGCTGGAGGTGGTAGCAGTGTGACGGAGTCCCTGGAGGTGGTAGCAGTGTGACGGAGTCCCAGGAGGTGGTAGCAGTGTGACGGAGTCGCTGGAGGTGGTAGCAGTGCGACGGAGTCCCTGGAGGTGGTAGCAGTGTGACGGAGTCCCTGGAGGTGGTAGCAGTGTGACGGAGTCCCTGGAGGTGGTAGCAGTGTGACGGAGTCGCTGGAGGTGGTAGCAGTGTGACGGAGTCCCTGGAGGTGGTAGCAGTCTGACGGAGTCCCTGGAGGTGGTAGCAGTGTGACGGAGTCGCTGGAGGTGGTAGCAGTGTGACGGAGTCGCTGGAGGTGGCAGCAGTGTGACGGGGTCGCTGGAGGTGGCTGCAGTGTGACGGAGTCCCTGGAGGTGGTAGCAGTGTGACGGAGTCGCTGGAGGTGGTAGCAGTGTGACGGAGTCGATGGAGGTGGTAGCAGTGTGACGGAGTCGCTGGAGGTGTTAGCAGTGTGACGGAGTCCCTGGAGGTGGTAGCAGTGTGACGGAGTCGCTGGAGGTGATAGCAGTGTGACGGAGTCTCTGGAGGTGGTAGCAGTGTGATGGAGTCCCTGGAGGTGGTAGCAGTGTGACGGAGTCGCTGGAGGTGTTAGCAGTGCGACGGAGTCCCTGGAGGTGGTAGCAGTGTGACGGAGTCCCTGGAGGTGGTAGCAGTGTGACGGAGTCGCTGGAGGTGGTAGCAGTGCGACGGAGTCCCTGGAGGTGGTAGCAGTGTGACGGAGTCCCTGGAGGTGGTAGCAGTGTGACGGAGTCCCGGAGGTAGCAGTGTGACGGAGTG
This sequence comes from Cherax quadricarinatus, assembly GCF_038502225.1. Classification (NCBI taxonomy): domain Eukaryota; kingdom Metazoa; phylum Arthropoda; class Malacostraca; order Decapoda; family Parastacidae; genus Cherax; species Cherax quadricarinatus. The sequence goes on along the minus strand of NC_091301.1, from coordinate 36,855,417 downwards.
CTGGAGGTGTGTAGCAGGTGGTGACGGAGTCCCTGGAGGTGGTAGCAGTGTGACGGAGTCCCTGGAGGTGGTAGCAGTGTGACGGAGTCGCTTGAGGTGGTAGCACGACGGAGTCCCTGGAGGTGGTAGCAGTGTGACGGAGTCCCTGGAGGTGGTAGCAGTGTGACGGAGTCGCTGGAGGTGTTAGCAGTGTGACGGAGTCCCTGGAGGTGGTAGCAGTGTGACGGAGTCCCTGGAAGTGGTAGGAGTGTGGCGGAGTCGCTGGAGGTGGTAGCAGTGTGACGGAGTCCCTGGAGGTGGTAGCAGTGTGACGGAGTCCCAGGAGGTGGTAGCAGTGTGACGGAGTCGCTGGAGGTGGTAGCAGTGCGACGGAGTCCCTGGAGGTGGTAGCAGTGTGACGGAGTCCCTGGAGGTGGTAGCAGTGTGACGGAGTCCCTGGAGGTGGTAGCAGTGTGACGGAGTCGCTGGAGGTGGTAGCAGTGTGACGGAGTCCCTGGAGGTGGTAGCAGTCTGACGGAGTCCCTGGAGGTGGTAGCAGTGTGACGGAGTCGCTGGAGGTGGTAGCAGTGTGACGGAGTCGCTGGAGGTGGCAGCAGTGTGACGGGGTCGCTGGAGGTGGCTGCAGTGTGACGGCAGTGTCGGAGTCGCTGGAGGTAGCAGTGTGACGGAGCAGTGTGACGGAGTCCCTGGAGCAGTGTGACGGAGGTAGCAGTGTGACGGAGTCCCTGGAGGAGGTAGCAGTGTGACGGACTGGAGGTGGTAGCAGTGTGACGGAGTCCCTGGAGGTGGTAGCAGTGTGACGGAGTCCCTGGAGGTGGTAGCAGTGTGACGGACGTAGATGACGGAGTCTGGAGGTGGTAGCAGTGTGACGGAGTGACGGAGTCGCTGGAGGTGGTAGCAATGTGACGGATTCGCTGGAGGTGGTAGCAGTGTGACGGAGTCCCTGGAGGTGGTAGCAGTGTGACGAAGTCCTTTGAGGTGGCAGCAGTGTGACGGAGTCCCTGGAGGTGGTAGCAGTGTGACGGAGTCCCTGGAGGTGGCAGCAGAGTGACGGAGTCTCTGGAGGTGGTAGCAGTGTGATGGAGTCTCTGGAGGTGGTAGCAGTGTGATGGAGTCGCTGGAGGTGGTAGCAGTGTGACGTAGTCTCTGGAGGTGGTAGCAGTGTGACGGAGTCTCTGGAGGTGGTAGCAGTGTGATGGAGTCTCTAGAGGTGGTAGCAGTGTGATGGAGTCTCTGGAGGTGTTGGTAGTGTGACGGAGTCGCTGGAGGTGGTAGCAGTGTGACGGAGTCTCTGGAGGTGGTAGCAGTGTGACAGAGTCTCTGGAGGTGGTAGCAGTGTGACGGAGTCCCTGGAGGTGGTAGCAGTGTGACGGAGTCCCTGGAGGTGGTAGCAGTGTGACGGAGTCGCTGGAGGTGGTAGCAGTGTGACGGAGTCGCTGGAGGTGATAGCAGTGTGACGGAGTCTCTGGAGGTGGTAGCAGTGTGACGGAGTCTCTGGAGGTGGTAGCAGTGTGACGGAGTCCCTGGAGGTGGTAGCAGTGTGACGGAGTCACTGGAGGTGGTAGCAGTGTGACGGAGTCGCTGGTAATTATAACAATCTGCATAATATTGATGGACTGAAGCATGTGGCAAGAAATTAATGTATTGAGCAGACAGTGGCGCACGAGAATGCACACAGAAAGGCGCAGGATTACCCACAAGCAGGTGAACACTGGCCATAGGTGAGTTGATCTTCACTTCACAAAGATACATGTCATACTGATATAATTCGAGCGGAAAGAAGTGAATCAAACACTCACGTCTTGCTAACCTTGCAGAGTTGCTCTTCTGTACAACCGCCAGATATACCACTTCCCTTAAAGCAGAAGTCAGATAGAAAGTATACTCTATATAGCAGCCTTGGCCTCATCATCTGCCTACTTCTTGCCCGAGCCCCAGCCCGAGCCCCAGCCCGAGCCCCAGCCCGAGCCCCAGCCCGAGCCCCAGCCCGAGCCCCAGCCCGAGCCCCTATCATGTGGGTTTTCGATACATGGATGGGGTAAGAATACTCACGTAGGCTGGTAGTACGTATAATATAACGGAAGGTATGGGGAAGCACCAACAGCCGACCTGCCTCTCTCTGCTCCCTATCTTGACTGACCCATGAGTGCCTACGGGTGAGGGATGTTTGAAATCCTGCTATGGTCAGCAGCAATATGAATACAGTCAGTGATTCACGCAGAGATGGTTGGTAGTGAGTCATCTACTGGTACACTGGTTACTGGTAACTGGTTAGAAGGAACTGGTACTACTACTGAGATATTTGTCATGTGGGTTTTCGATACATGGATAGGGTAATAATACTTACATGGGCTGGTAGTACGTATAATATATAACGGGATGTATGGAAAGCGCCAACAGCCGACCTGCCTCTCTCTGCTGTCTATCTTGACTGCCTCACAGTGCCTATGGGTGAGGGGGGTGTTTGAAATCCTGCTATGGTCAGCAGCAATATGAATACAGTCAGTGATTCATGCAGAGACGGTTGGTAGTGAGTCATCTACTGGTACACTGGTTACTGGTAACTGGTTACTAGGAACTGGTACTACTACTGAGAGCTCGGCGACGCTAACGTATGTCGTCCCGACATACAACTAATACAAACTAGAGACGGCAGGTGTACAGCTTGGGCTGATTCTATACAATGTCAAAGCACACAACAATTGAACATTATAACATACATAAGTAGAATATTGGAATGGAAGCTTACATAATTGAAACTGTAATGAAACTATAACGCAATACAAGGTATGATACAGCACAACTCATCAAATGAAACTCAACGTTGGGATTACACAATAGAAGCGATAAAAAAAATTTTGATCGATCGATCTGTATTCATGTGATCTACGGATTCTGAGGAAGGAATATTTACAAAGAAAGAAGTGTTTAACAGAAAGGCAGATTCGGTGCACTCAAATCTAGACTGTTAACTCTCAGAATTCGGAGAGAACGTGAACACAAAAAAAAAATTCTTGAATACTGATAAGTTGATACCGTAATTATTCATCTATACAGGTTATTTATATTTAACCCCAACTCTGCTAGGGTGAGATTGATATATGCAGAATGAGTGTCATCTCTGGGAGGATCAAACTCTGTTGCATTGGCTAACTCATACTGTATTTGAGGCAAATCTGAATTGGTAGTTACAAATGATACTTGAGGATTTCTCAATACCTGTCGTGTACGTAGGGAATAACGACATTCAGGTTGATCGTCTGACTGAGTATCAGAGGAAGAGAGTACAGGATCAGGAGGATTGTCAGAGTCTGTCACATTAGTCTGGGTTGGAACATCATTATCATCACATACTAACTTCATATGATCTAAATGCGATTCTTTATACTGACCAGGACTAATTTCTCTAACCTTATACTTATTACCAGTGATATGTTCAACTACTCGATAAGGACCAACAAACTTTTGATCAAGCTTAGGCATTGCAGACGTTTTGTTAAAGTTAGTCAGCATAACTCTCGAACCTACTTTGATTTTGGATGGCTTTGCTCGAGTGTTTGCGACTCTTGTAAATTCTGCTGTTGATTTATGAAGTGTTTCACGGATTCTTCTAAAAACACTTTGAGCTAAGCTGGTATGAGTGGCTATGAAATCATCAGGGTTGTAATTTGGTTTTGGATTAGAATATAACAACTCATAAGGCAAACGTTTATCTACACCATACAATGCATAATGTGGAGTGTCACCTATAGAAACATTGTAAGCAGAATTTATAGCACACTGCACATCAGGTATAACTTCATCCCAAGTTTCACTGTTGGGATTGATAGTGGCTCTCAAGACATCAAGTACTTTCTTATTGGTACGTTCCGCTAACCCATTGCTGGCAGGATGATGAGGAACAATGGTGGATTTAGAGATCTTGTACAAGGTGCACAAATTTTCAAGAATCTCATTACAGAATTCACCTCCATTATCTGTTACTAGGGACATAGGGGTGGTATGCCTGCAGATAATGCGTTCTTTAAATGCTTTAGCTACTGTCTCGGCAGTCATATCTGCAATAGGAACTAACTCACAATATCTGGTGAAATGGTCTACCATAACACATAGATGTTTGTTGCCCTGGAGGGAACATTGGAAATTAGTTAACAAATCTAGTGCAACTCTTTCCCACGGTTCGCTAGTAGTTGGATACACTTGGATTGGATTAGGACCATTAGCATTACCTTTATGTTGCATGCAGACACTACATTTCTTAACATACTCAGAAATATCAGTTGCCATACGAGGCCAAAAGTATTTCAATCTGGCTTGTTTTACTGAACGATCCATACCAGGGTGCGCAACACCTGGTACATCGTGAACTAGCTGTAAGGCTACATTCACTAGTGACTGTGGAATTACTAACTGGTAAACTCTTCTGCTAGGAGTACCCAACTCGGCTGTTCGATACAGTAATTCTTGGTTCATGACAAAGTCACTGATGGGTGCTGGTGGCTTCACAGTCAGAATAAGATCTTCCTGGAGCAGGAATCGAATCACACCAGACCACATGGGATCTGTTCGTTGAGCATTCTTTACATCTTCAGCACTAAATGTAGGGTCTGCAGTTACTATACTAACATGTCGCGATAAGGCATCTGCGACTACATTTGACTTGCCAGGTAAGTGTTCAAAGGTGGGATTGAACTCTTGGATAGTCAAGGTCCATCTGGCTAACCTTCCAGTAGGTTGTTCTGGAATAAAGGTATCAGTGGAACGTGGTCTGTCAAGACATGAACAGAGTACTGATAAATAATGTCTCGGAAGTGCTTTAAAGACCATACTATTGCTAAAGCTTCTTGCTCAGTTACTGTATAATTACGTTCAGCCTTTGTAAGGACTCGGCTAGCAAATGCAACTGCGTTGTACTTTCCATCAGTCTTCTGAGCTAGTACGGCACCTATGCCAATAGAACTAGCATCAGTTGTCAGATAGAAGGGCTTAGAAAAATCTGGAAATTTCAAAATTGGAGCAGATGTTAGCTTTTCTTTTAAAGTTTGGAATGCTCTTTCTTGACAGAAGGTCCAAACAAAAGGAGCATCTTTCTTAAGCAACTCAGTTAGAGGAGCAGCTATGGAAGAAAAATTGGCAATGAAAGATCTATAAAAACCTGCTAAGCCCACAAAGGATCTTACGGCATCAGCAGTTTTGGGTGTTGGAAAATTTAGTACTGCAGTTACTTTACTTTGGTCAGTCGTAACCCCTCTAGGAGTGACTACGTGACCAAGAAACTTGATTTCTGATCTGAAAAATTGACATTTAGACAGTTTGATCTTTAAATTGGCTTCTTCAAGCTTAGCAAGTACTACATCAAGTCTTTTCAAGTGTGTATCCACGTCTTTAGACATGACGATTACGTCATCTAAGTACACCATAAGTGCATTACCTATGAGACCTCTAAAGATATTAGTCATGAGCCTTGAGAACGTGATAGGGGAGGATCGTAATCCAAACGCCATATGGAGGAAGTGATAATGACCTGTAGGAGTGGAGAATGCAGTTAGCTCTTGGCTGTCCTCGTGAAGAGGGACTTGCCAAAACCCTTGTAACAAGTCCAGGGTTGAAAAGACTTTGTTATCTCCGATGTTACGTAAAAGATCACCCAGTACAGGGAGTGGGAAGCGATCTGGAATAGTTTTCGCATTTAACTTCCTAAAGTCAATCACTGAGCGCCAAGTACCATTCTTCTTAGGTACTAGGATCAAGGGCGCATTCCAAGGTGAATTGCTAGGTGCAATAACTCCATCATCAAGCATTTGATTGATCAATTCTTCTGCGACAGCAACTTGTGAATGAGGCATTCTGTACGCAGGTATGTAGATAGGTCTAGTACCAGGTTCAAGTGGTATACGATGGGACAATAAGTTCGTTATACCCATCTTCTCACCTGGTAAGGCAATGGCCTTACGACGTTTGTTCAACAGAGTCAACAAACGCTTGACTTCATCTGGGAAGTCAGTGGGAGCTAAGTCTTTCTCCTCAACTGGTGGAACAGATTGATCCAGTGAAGTGGATGAGGTCTCCCCGGTAGAAATAACACCGACCCACTGGTCAGGTGACAACTCATCCTCTACCTGAACAGGGTAAGGATAGTGAACAAGGTCAACAAGATTGGTATTTGCTCTGAGATGAACACTGTGACCAGAAGTGTTAGCTAGGAAGAAATGAATCTTGCTATCTCTTACAACATGTAAGGATGGTTCAACAAATAGACCTTTTACTTTGCAGGAATCACTGTCAACTAGGACGTTATCACCATCTGGAACACTAGGAACAACAACAGACACTCTAGTGAGGGCACTAGCTGCGACAGAAACGTCTTTCTGCAGACGGCATGTGACATCAACAAGAGATGGCATTACTAGTTGCAAGTAATTGTTTTCCGACAAGGCGTCCCCTGTGGAGAAACTACTACTTGAACTAGCAGACATTGCAGGGATAGGCTCAGCACTCAAGGTAGTCAGAGCGTCCTCGGACACTTGAGGTAACTGGACACTATCTTGCAAGTCTGAAGTTGCAGGAACACAGACAGGAGTGACAGGATCATCAGTGCCTGACCGCTTGGGTACGCTACTGGAAAATGCACTGGCCTGTAAGGACTTAATTCGAATGTCATACTCTGCGGCAGTATGGCAGATCTCGGATCCAAGCTGGTAACCCCAAAATGGTACGATCAAGTCATCAATTTGGGCATGCCATCGATAAGGGTCGAGCACAATGCGTAAGTCTCGCATGGAAGCAAATCCCAGTAGGTCACCAGGGAAAGTAATCTGGTCGACAACAAGGAAGGAAGCAGTGAAGTCTCTACCTTGGATAGAAAAAGTGAGGGAAGTCCGACCTCGGACACGCAGGAGAGAACCAGCTACTCCACTAAGGGAGGACACATGAGTCGGTTCTACGAGAAGGACATGTCGCAACTGCTTATCCCTAAACAAACTAGACCTGATAATATTGACTTGCGCACCAGAGTCCATGAACAAATGAACGGGCGCATTATGAACAGAAGCTTGCACTATAGGGCCTATGGTTGCATTGGAAGTTATGTGCAAACAAAAAGGTGGATTGTCATCAGCAAAGATTTGTTCCACTTCATCCCCAAAATCATCTATGTCAGAGACATGTGAAGCAACATCCTCCAACTGTGACGATGGAACCACTTACAGCCCTAAATCATGTACGTTCCTTGTGCCCCCAGGGTACTTTCCCATGTATCAAAAGTAATTTCACACCTATGCCTCAGTCTGCACCACCTCTTGTTTGCGCCACAGCGACAAATCGTGGTCGTCAACCATCTCAGCGATCACCAAGGACCAGTGTGCAGAGTCATTATAAACCTCGTAGTATTCATAGTACATTCAGTAACCATAGTCGGCGGACTTGTTACAACTGTGGTTTCCGTGGCCATATTGCAATTAATTGTCCTGATAGTTACCCTAAGAGGCGTCGTACTGATGATGAGTACCAGTCAGATCTTCCCTACTGTACTTATCATAGAATACATGGACATGACACATCCGAGTGCAATGCTCTCTACAACCTTCAGTACTCTAGGTCTTTCCGTGGCCGTTCCAACCGCAGAACCCGTAGAGGAAACAGACATCGTGGTTCTCAAAATAACCAGAACCAGACTCATTCTTCCAATTCGGGGGAATTCGAGCGCCCCAGTCAAACCGTCCCATGGTGACAGTAGGTGATAATGAGTACACCATCCCCGTTCACAATTCCTTTGAAGCCTTAAGCAGTCTCGAGATGACAATCCTGCTGATGATGTTGTCAGTCCTCACAGTTCCTTAGCGACTGACAGACCGACCCAGACACTGAGATACTTCAGTTTTACTCGTGATTCCCTTGATGCCTTACCTTTATTCAATAGCCATGTACATAGTCTTGAAGCATGGTTTACTGCCATTCGTTCTCGTGTTAATGCTCTAGTTGAAGGTCCTCCTTCAGAGGGAAGTCTTATCAGACTTGCTAAAGAAGCTCTTCATCGATCCCCTGCTGCTGTTCACGTTGTTGATCTCCTTGATATGCGAGACTTCAGGAATCTTACTAAGTGGTCACAATATGAGGAACTGATTCGTTCTTTCCTTGTACCAGTAAAAACAGCTGATCCATATGTCGTTCTTCGGGAACTAGTGAATGCTACACCCATGACTACTGAATCGTTGAGTGCCTTTGCTGTTAGATTAGACAAACTTTTATCGTCATTTATCAATGCTGTCCAGTCCTCAGCTTTTGTCCCTGAGGAGGATAAATCATTCACAGCGTCATTTGCTAAAATAGCAGCTTTTGGAGCAAATGACGCTGTGGATGGTTTATCCTCGTCAGGGACAAAAGCTGAGGACTGGACAGCATTGATAAATGACGATAAAAGTTTGTCTAATCTAACAGCAAAGGCACTCAACGATTCATTAGTCATGGGTGTAGCATTCACTAGTTCCCGAAGAACGACATATGGATCAGCTGTTTTTACTGGTACACTGGTTACTGGTAACTGGTTACTAGGAACTGGTACTACTACTGAGACCCCAGCCCGAGCCCCATATCTGGAGTATACCTGGAGAGTGTTAGGGGGGGTCAATACATAATGACTGACACAAGTCCGTGTGGGCCGGTGTAACCAGCTGGGTTTTCTGAATTACAGGTTAAACTGAAGCTACTGTAGCAGGGAGAAGAAGACACTCTGGTAGTGCAAGTTAACACAAGCCTGGGCCCTCTGTGTTACTCTAGAACGAGAGAGTTGCGAGAACACGTCGCTCCTCAGACACCATCCAGACTTCATTTACTGACTGAACACTCAGCACAAAGCTCACTACGCTGTCACACTTGGACTCACCAGTAAATCATCCTGATACTCGGAGCATTAACCACACCGTACTTGAGAAAGTTCATCAGAATCATTTCTCAGAGGAAGAGAGAGAGAGAGAGAGAGAGAGAGAGAGAGAGAGAGAGAGAGAGAGAGAGAGAGAGAGAGAGAGAGAGAGAGAGAGAGAGAGAGAGAGAGAGAGAGAGAGAGAGAGAGAGAGAGAGAGAGAGAGAGACAAAAATAAAAGTAAAATATTGAACGACTGATGTAATGATAGAACTGAATATAAATTAGTGACACACAACAGTGGCCAATAATAAATTTGCTATGTATACGAATGAAACTATCTTAGAATATTTTTGACAAACTGAAACTGAATCTGAAGTCAGAATTAACCCATCACGTATGATACCGGCAATACAAGTGTTCTGTCTTACTTGTATAAACTGGATTACACCTTCGAGGAAAACCTTGTGGTTGTGTGTTTACTAGTACGGACATGAACCCTCGCATCACTTCTGCTTGTCACAAGTCAGACATCAGTTGTGCTCAGTGGCAGACTTATATTTTGGAGGCCGTGAATCATGAGTTGTTATGGAGGCCCCTATCGCAACTCCTTCTCATACAGCAGACCCAACATTTTTAAGCAACGCGGACAAAAGTGGCTTCTGGGGCCCTTCCGGGTTGTGCTCCGGTTGTTCCAGTATTCACACATATTTGCATAACGTTATTATTCATTGTATATATTGGTGTTTATTATGCTTTGACTTTATTTCTCTGCCACAGATAAACATCCATATTTACATTCAATTTCCATTCATCTCTTAAATGAAAATCTGTTTTTCAGATTAACACGAACAGACGAAGATGTTTGTAAATAAGACTGCCATCCTCACGAGCCTCTTTGTGGCGGGGCAGATGGCAGACCAGAGGCCTAGCTTCTCCCTACGAGCCCCGTGAGGGCGGGGACCGTGGCCAGGCCTGGGGACAGTTGGTCCCAAAGATGAGGGGGGTACTTGTATCTCCTCCCATGGGAGACTTAGGTCTCGAGATACTCCCCAGATAGGGAGCCAAGGCCGGGTCACCACTACTTGGAAAAGACCCGGGCCGGGAGAGTACTGGCGAATAAAAAAAAAAGAAAAAGATATCTGAACAGTGCAGAGAACTTTTGCCACGTATGTGGCAAGTATCCACCACCTGATCAACAAAAAAATATAAATCATGATCATTATACAACACGAACCCCACACACACGCGTGGCTGCAGAGGTTGAGTCACAGCTCCTGACCCCAACTCTTTGCTGGTCACTACTAGATTCACTCCTGATTTCGAGTACCTAATCGTATTTCTTCCCCTTAGCTCCGGGACCAGTCTCATTACAAACCTCTGCACTGTCTCCCATTTCTTGATGTGCTTGATCAGGTATGGATTCTATACTGGTGCTGCATACTCCAGTATATGTCTGATGTCCACGGTATATATTGTCGTGAATGACTTCTTACTTAGATATCTGAAAACAAGTCTTAGATTTGCCAGACGTGCATTTGTTGTCACAGTTGTTTTGATGATGCGCACCTCAAGGGATATGCTCGGTACAATACTCACGTAAAGGTTCATCTTCAGAAAAGTTTGCAGCTTTTGCTCCCTGAGCCTGTACGCCATTTGTGGTCTTCTTTGTCACTCCAGAAACTTCGTAACTTTGCACTTGGTAGGATTAAACTTCAGCAGCTACTTATCAGATCTGATCTGCAGTCTGTCCGGATCCGTTTGTAGCCTTCCCTGGTCCAAGTCTGTATATACCCAGTTGGGGTTTACATTTTGCGTTGTGTCGCCTTCATATTTCGTGACACGCTGGTGCTGACATCTACCGGGCGAAGGCCTACCAAGCTAAGCTCACGAGATGATGTATCTCTCTCACTCGGCAGCACTCCAACCTAGAGAAGAGTGTACTCCACTCTATCTCTTTCTCTCTCGAGGGCATGGCCCTCTGGGCCGCCATAACACACTGCCTGTACTAAGAACCCAGCACTGACAATGTGGATTACGGTGGGCTTCCTTGATCGTTCCTGTGGCAATCTCCCTCACCTTGACTTCCGTAGCTTGGATGGGTGTAGGGACGCTGTAGAAGGGCTGAAGAAGGCTGCAGGCAAGTGCTAAGGTGCTGCAGGGCAGGATATGAAGTGCACACTTGACCGGTGGGCCCAGAATGACGTTGTGACGATAATGTCTAAATACTGCGGAAAATTCAAAGGACAAGGTTTCGTCTCTGTCACCGACGAGACTCTGTGAGCAACTGTGGATGCTGTAAGGAAGGAATGAATTTGAAGAGATTGACTGCTTCATCGCCCCGTACAAGTAGCATCCGTCTCTCTGCGAGTTGTCCTGATGTCGTGTCTGCAAGTCTCATCATTCAGACATACAATCAGCAGGATCCAGGCCGAAATTTGCCAAATTTCTTCGAGAAATCTTAGTGGCGTCCCCTGCGATGGCACAACATCCCACGCTGTTCTCAGTCACATACCAGTCACCTGTACACAAATAACCCGCACATAAAAGAGAGAAGCTTACTACGACGTTTCGGTCCGACTTGGATCATTGACAAAGTCACACTAACAGAGGTGGAGCAGGACGGCTATATATAGGCAGGAAGAGGTGGAGGTAGCAGTAGTAGTAGTAGTACAAGAATTGTATATAATAAGTCGGACCGAAACGTCGTCGTAAGCTTCTCTCTTTTATGTGCGGGTTATTTGTGTATCGTTCCAGTCACGGTATTGTGCCTTTTTGTTATTTATTCAGTCACCTGTATGTTGCTGTTGTTGTTTCAGCTCGGCACAGCTTTTTCATTAAGTCAGAGGTGCTTGTATTCTCCTTATGGTCGTTCACATCACCTGTGATCAGGAATACCTCTGATTTTATTCTTTCCGTTATGTCATTCACATATACGAACCTCACTCGTCACATGCACCCATTCAAACACCTGTCACCGACAATCACTCGTTATTGTTCTGGTTTGTGTGTGTAATGGATACTAACCTGTGGTTGACGCGAGCACCCAGAAACACCCACGCCAGCTTCTGCATGGAGACCACTACAGTAGGCAGTGAGAGGAGCAGGAAGAGTCTCCTCTGGTACCTGCCAAACTCCCCGATGTACGCCAGGAACGTGTCCATGATGCTACCTACTGATGCTTTACCCTCTCTGCCTCCTCCTCCTCTCTTGTGTTTCACTCTAATTTATTTTCTGCGTGTTGTAGTACACCGGAAGAAGCAACACCCATGCAGTTGACAGTACACCGTCACCCTGTTGGAAAGTCATTGTTTCAATTATTATTCTCATCATTAGTGTTAATTTTATTAATTAAAAACTGGGCATGTGGCACGTTTTATGTAATTCTTATAATCACAGATAAGTGTGTACAACACTGGTCTGAGACCGGGCCACAGGGGCGTTGACCCCCCAAAACCCTCTCCAGGTAAACTCCAGGTAAACAATTGGGTATCTTCACCGAAAAAGATCATACATGTGTCTCAGTTACAACTTGATCTATTATACAGTATACCTTTCTTATAAGAACATAGGGACATAAGAAAGAAGGAACACTGCAGCAGGTCTACTGACCCATGCGAAGCAGGTCCATGCCACGCCCCGGCTTAGACCAATGACCCACCTAGTTAGGCCACTTCCACTTAAGGAAGGAGCACGGCACCAGACCTGGTAGCACAAGCTAGTCACGTCCAACTCACACCCACCCACACCCACTCATGTATTTATCTAACCTATTTTTAAAACTACACAACGTTTTCGCTTCTATAACAGTACTCAAGAGTTTGTTCCACTCATCCACAACTCTATTACCAAACCAGTGCTTTCCTATATCCTTCGTGAATCTGAATTTTTCCAACTTGAAACAATTGCTGCGAGTCCTGTCTTGGCTGGATATTTTCAGCACACTATTTACATCCCCTTTATTTATTCCTGTTTTCCATTTCTACACCTCAGTCATATCCTCCCTAATTCTACGTCTTTCGAGAGAGTGCAGATTCAGGGCCTCAGTCTATCTTCATAGGGAAGATTTCTGATACATGGGATCAACTTCGTCATCCTCCTCTGTACGTTTCCCAGAGCATTTATATCCATTCTGTAAAACGGTGACCAGAACTGTACAGCATAATCTAAATAAGGCCTAACCAATGATATAAGAACATAAGAACATAAGAACGAAGGAACACTGCAGAAGGCCTACTGGCCCATGCGAGGCAGGTCCAAGCCTCCTACCGGCTTAAGCCAATGCACCCAACCTAGTCAGGTCAGGTCACATTGACTTAAGGTAGGAACACGGCAACCGACCTGGTAGCACAAGCTATCAGGTCTAACTCACACCCACCCACATCTACTCAAACCAGTGCTTTCCTATATCCTTCGTGAATCTGAACAACCTGAGGACTTCTATTATTTATACTTCTTGATATGAAGCCAAGGATTCTGTTAGCTTTATTGCGAACGCAAAGGCACTGTTGTATCGGTTTTAGATTACTGCTAACCAGAACTCCTAAATCCTTTTCGCAATCAGTAGTATTAAGATCTACATTATTTAGTTTATACCAACTAAGACATAACATGAATGTGTACCTAACACACACAATCACTTAGAACAACATGATCAACACCAACTAAAACATATCACGTACACAAAAACTCTAGGACTTATTCACCAACATGACATGATCAAAAAATTTAAGACATGCAAGCCAAAAACTAAAACACTTGAAACATTCCACAAAATGCCGCACCCACGTGACAGCAGGAGAGTGCAACTTCCCCTCCTGTAACATATTTCACCCAGAAATGTGTCACTCGTCAATCCATGAAAGAAAATGCTACAGTGCATACTGCCAGGCACATCATGAAAAGGGGACTAGAAGACACAGACCAGCCAGACCATGGGAAACAAAAGAGAGGAGCCACAACCTCTCCAGGGACGGAGGTTTTTCAGGGCCAGGAGGGAAAAAAGACTGGCAAGAAATAATAATACTCCTACACCAACCGAAAACACTTCTGGAGCAGAGGCACGGTCGTTGGCGTCTATTCCAGAACAACAGATATTAGAGCCAGCAAATAAAACCCCCCTAATTTCATAAATACAACGACATTTGTCTTTGCAAACATACAAGGTGTAATGCTGCCAAAAAACAACAAAATTCTTACAATTCTGCAATGTTTGCAGCATTCACAGAGACCCACATAAAGGATCATTATGACAACGAAATATGGATCCCATGTTATAACCTATTCCGATGCGACGGACTAAACAGGCAACAAGGGAAGGTTAGTCTGTATGTCAAATGATGTAGTTGAAGTTTTCGTGGTAAAGAATGAAAACAAAACCTTGTCATTGTGGTAGTCTACAAGTCTCCAGATGCAACTTCCCAGCAATTCCAGGAGCAGCTTAAGAAAATTGACCACTGTCTGGAAAATCTAACAACTCCTGCCCTACACATCTTACTACTAGGGGATTTCAACTTGAGACACCTAAAATGGAGGAGTATAGAAAACATTTCCAAGGAGGAAATGGTCACCAGCAGTGATAGTGGCAGCCGCTTTAAGTGACAAGTGGTTCACAATAAAATGGTATAAAATACCGACAGGTTGTTAAGTAAGACACATATGCAACAGTTAGGTATCTTTATTTCGAAACGTTTCAAAATAAAGATACCTAACTGTTGCATATGTGTCTTACCTAACAACCTGTCGGTATTTTATACCATTTTAATGTTCAATCTGTCAGACACTGCAACACAAGGGTATCTTGGTACAGACCTGAAATCAACTTCGACAACCTCTACTAGTGAGAACGGATGGATTTGAGAGGGACCTGACCTCCCAACATCTGCGTTCTTACCTACCTGCTCTTCTCCAGACTGAGGGACTGACCACCTCAAAACTTTAAGGGTGATGGACTGATTACATCGTCTTCAAGTCTCTTCTGCTTCTATCAGCTTTTCTGTACTCGACTGAAGAAGCCTACTGTGTAGGCGAAGCGTTTCGAAATAAAGATACCTAACTGTTGCATATGTGTCTTACCTAACAAGTGGTTCACAGTTCAGGAAGAAGGAAGATGAGGACAGTTAACAGAGAAAATGTGAAGGTAGGAAATCGATTCTCTGTTCTCCAAGACGAGTGTACTTCAGTGGTTAATGAGGTTGAAAGTACCACTGATTCCCCTGCTAATCAAGGTAAGAATATTTTAATAGTAGGCAATTCTCAGGTAAGATATATGGACCATGCATTCTGTAACAGGGACAGAAAGGTCAGACAGAGAGTGTGCCTTCCTGGAGCTGGTGTTGGTAACATAGTCAGCAGGTTGGATAATATTATGACAGGTAATGGGAACAAGCCCATTATCTGTCTTAGTGCTGGGGGTAATGACACTGGGAAGGGCAGGAGAGAGGAGCTGCTTGATAAGTACAGGTTAGCCATAGAAGTAGTTAGGTCTAAGGGAGGGATCCCAGTCATATGTAGCATCTTGCCTAGAAAGAGAGTGAGCAGTGAATGGTTGTCTAGGGCAATTGGTATAAATCGCTGACTAGACAGGTACTACAAGGAACTTGCAATTCCATTCATTGATAACTGGGACCTATTCTTTGGCGAACGTGATATGTATGCAAGGGATGGGGTTCATCTCTCTGGGGATGGAGTGGTTGCATTAGCCAATTCAAATGAGAGGGTAATTGATGACTTGTCTAGGAATTTAAATTGATAGATTATAGAGGTATGGGTGTTTGTGGGAAACAATCAGGCTGCAGCATTAGGGTTAAAAACAGCAGTTATTACCGGGATACCTCAGGGATATGTTTAAAAGACAATTTTCAAAATAAAGTTGCTAGTAATGGCAAATCAATTGATCAACAAACAAAGAGAGATAGTAGAGGGCAACGAGTGACTAGCTCCCTTAAGGTTTACTATACAAATAGTAGGAGTCTAAGAAATAAGATAGATGAGCTAAGATTACTTGCAAGTGTAGGTAATATAGATATTATTGGTATAACAAAGACCTAGTTCAACCTGAAAGATAGAGAAATGCCTTCTGAATGCAACATACAAGGTTATAAACTATTCCACACTGACAGGGTCAACAGGAAGGGTAGTGGAGTGGCGATGTATGTCAGAGAAAATTTAAATTGTTGTCTTAGACATGATATAAGATTAGAAACATTGAACACAGAATCTGTTTGGCTACAGTTTCTCGAGGGTCGTGAAAAATTAATTTTGGGTGTGATTTATAGGCCCCCAAACCTTGATAGGGAGTGCAATAAGCTGTTATGGGACGAAATTCATAAGGCATCTAGATATGAAAATGTTGTGATAATGGGAGATTTTAACTTTAGACAAATTGATTGGAACAATATGACAGGAAATCTTGAGTCTAGTGACTTTCTTGATACAGTTCAGGATTGCTTTTTAGAACAGGGTGTGACAGAACCAACTAGAGGAAACAATCTGCTTGACTTGGTTCTTGCCAACAAAGATTCACTAATTAATAATCTTGAGGTTAATGATGAGCTTGGAGAAAGTGATCACAAATCACTTAGTTTCAATATATCATGGAATTACCCAGATAACTGCAATCAAATCTCTGTCCCAGATTTTCGCTTGGTCGACTTCATAGGAGTGAAAAATTACCTGGGTGGGCTAAATTGGATGTCTTGACTATGGGTCAGGTAGGTGATCTTGGTTGCCAATATGACGTTTTTCAGACAACTTTTGTTCCGAGTAGAGAAATTAGATCTAACAAAAATTATCCCAAATGGATGATCAATAGATTAAAACATCTCATTGGTCAAAAGAGAGGCATATATAGGCGTATCAAAAGAGGGGATGGGCAGTTAAGAAATCAATATATTCAATTAAAGAGAGAAATAAAGAAAGGAATAAGAAAAGTAAAAAGGGATTATAAGGCTAAGGTAGCAAGGGATTCAAAGACTAACCCAAAAGGGTTCTTTCAGGTATACAGAAGTAAAATTAGGGACAAGACTGGCCCACTTAAGAGTAACTCTGGTCAGATCACTGACAGTGATAAGGATATGTGTGTGAAATTCTCAATACCTGCTTCCTCTCAGTTTTCACCCAGGAAAATACTAGCGATATTCCTGAAATAATAAATAATGTAGAACAGGATAATAAACTATGTACGATTGCAGTAACTAGTGACATGGTCCTCAGACAAATAGAGAAACTAAAACCTAACAAATCCCCAGGTCCTGATGAACTGTTTGCAAGGGTGTTAAAGGAATGTAAAGAGGAACATAGCATACCTTTGGCTAATCTTTTTAACATATCACTACAAACTGGCATAGTGCCTGATAAGTGGAAAATGGCAAATGTGATACCTATTTACAAGGCAGGTGACAGGTCCTTGGATTCGAACTATAGACCAATAAGCCTTACATCCATAGTGGGAAAATTTATGGAATCAATAATTGCCGAAGCAATTCGTAGCCATCATGACAGGCACAGATTGATTAATGAATCTCAACACGGTTTTACAAAGGGGTGTTCTTGTCTTACGAATTTACTAGCTTTTTTCACTAAGGTGTTTGAGGAGGTAGATCATGGTAATGAATATGATATTGTGTATATGGACTTCAGTAAGCCTTTCGATAGAGTTCCACATCAGAGGCTATTGAGGAAACTTAAGGCACGCGGAACAGGAGAATTTTTTTCCTGGGTAGAGGCATGGCGGACAAATAGACAGCAGAGAGTTTGCATAAATGGGGAGAAATCAGAATGGGGGCACGTCACAAGCGGTGTTCCTCAGGGGTCAGTGTTGGGCCCGTTGTTGTTCACAATTTACATAAACGACATAGATGAGAGAATAAATAGCGACATAAGCAAATTTGCTGATGACACCAAAATAGGCTGTCTAATTCATTCTAATGAGGACACTAGAGCACTCCAGGATGATTTGAATAGACTGATGCAATGGTCGGAGAAGTGGCAGATGCAGTTTAATATTGACAAATGCAAAGTTCTAAATGTTGGACAGCTAAATAACCATGCCACATATAAACTAAATAATGTAGATCTTAATACTACTGATTGCGAAAAGGATTTAGGAGTTCTGGTTAGCAGTAATCTAAAACCAAGACAACAATGCATTATTGTTCGCAATAAAGCTAACAGAATTCTTGGCTTCAACTCTATATATCCTTGGTTAGGCCTCATTTAGACTATGCTGCTCAGTTCTGGTCACCATATTACAGAATGGATATAAATGCTCTGGAAAACGTACAGAGGAGGATGACAAAGATGATCCCATGTATCAGAAATCTTCCCAATGAGGATTGACTGAGGGCCCTGAATCTGCACTCTCTCGAAAGGCATAGAATTATGGGGGATATGATCGAGGTGTATAAAAAATGGAAAACAGGAATAAATAAAGGGGATGTAAATAGCGTGCTGAAAATTTCCAGCCAAGACAGGACTCGCGGCAATGGTTTCAAGTTGGAAAAATTCAGATTCAGGAAGGATATAGGAAAGCACTGGTTTGGTAATAGAGTCGTGGATGAGTGGAACAAACTCCCGAGTACAGTTATTCAGGTTAAAACGTTGTGTAGTTTTAAAAATAGGTTAGATAAATACACGAGTGGGTGTGGGTCGATGTGAGTTGGACATGACTAGCTTGTGCTGCTGGGTCTGGTGCCGTGCTACTTCCTTGAGTGGGGTGACCAGATTGGGTGGGTCATTGGGCTAATCCGGGGGGTGGGTCATTGGGCTAATCTGGGGGGAACATGGACCTGCTCCGCATGGGTCAGTAGGCCTGTTGCAGTGTTCCTTCTTTCTTATGTTCTTATGTTCTTAAATAGTTGAGCCTACAAGACTAGAAAATACGCTGGACCTCATCTTCACTAAAAATGACGATCTGATATGTAATATAACTGTATCAAAGACAATACACTTAAATCACAACATAACAGAGGTACAGACATGTATACACAGGTCTCGTGACCAGCAAAATGTGAGCAGTCATGAAGGTCCCTTCACGAAATTCAATTTTAATAACAAAAAAATACAATGGGATCAAATAAACCATGTCCTAAATGAAACAAGCTGGGAAGATATCCTAAACAACGCGAATCCGAACATTTGCCTTGAAAAAATAATTTCTGTGGTTCTTGAGATCTACTCAAGACACATTCCATTAAGAAAAAGAAAGAGAAGATGTAAACTAGAAAGAGAAAGACGTTCCCTATACAGATGAAGGCAAAGAGTCACAGAGCTGCTGAGTGGGGCCAATATATTTGAAATACGAAGGACGCACTAGTCAATGACATTGCAAATATCGAACTTAAGCTGAAGGAATCTTACAGGCGACAAGAATCACAGGAAGAACTAAAAGCCATAAAGGAAACTGAAAAAAAAAAACTTCTTCTCTTATGCCAAATCTGAAAGAAAAACAACATCCAGTATTGGACCCCTGCTTAGGTGGGATGGGACATACACAGATTATAGCCAATATATGAGTGAGATATTAAAGTTCCAATATGACTCAGTGTTCAGCGAGCCACTGCTCAGGCTAAGGGTCGACAATCCAAATGAATTCTTTATGAACGAAACCAAAAATTTGGTCATCTCAAAAATCTCGGATATTATTCTAACTCCACAAGACTTTGAAGAGGCAATAAATGACAAGCCATGCACTCTGCCCCATGCCCAGACTCATGGAACTCTGTGTTCATCAAAAATTGCAAGAAGTCCCTATCGCATGCCTTCAGCATTTTATGGAGAGGGATCATGGACACAGGGGTCATCCCACACACACTAAAAACAATAGACATAACCCCACTCCACAAAGGTGGCAGTAAAGCAATTGTAAAGAACTACAGACCGATAGCACTAACATCCTATATAATACAAATCTTTGAGAGGGTTCTAAGAAGCAAGATCGCCAACAACCTAGGTACCCATCAATTACACAACCCAGGGCAACACGGGTTTAGAGCAGGTCGGTCCTGCCTGTCCCAGCTACTGGACCACTATGACAAGGTCCTGGATGTTGTAGAGGATAAACAAAAGGCAGATGTAGCACACACAGACTTTGCAAAAGCTTTCAACAAGTGTGATCATGGTGTAATAGCACACAAAATGCGTGATAAAGGAATGACGGGGAAAGTTGGTAGATAGATCTATAATTTCCTGACAAATAGAACACAAAAAGTAATAGCAAACAGTAAAGTCCCAGACAGCCTAGGTAAAAAACTCTGTTACACAAGGCACAGTACCCGCTCCCATTCTATTCTTCATCCTCATTTCTGACATAGACGGAACTGTAAGCCATAGCTCCGTGTCTTCCTTTGCGGGTGACACCCAGATTACCATGGCAGTGACCTCCATCGAAGACACCGCGAGACTCCAAGCGGACATCAACCAAATCTTCGAATGGGCCACTCAAAACAATATGAAGTTCAACGAGGAGAAATTTCAACTAATCAGTTATGGAAAACTTGAAGAAATTAAAAATGTGTCAGGGTATACCACAAATTCTAACCATACAACAGAGCGAAAAAGTAATGTGAAGGACCTGGGAGTGATAATGTCAGAGAACCTCACTTTCAAAAACCACAATGTATCTACCTCATCCGCTAGGAAAATGATAGGATATATAAAGGGAACCTTCAAAACTAGGGATACCAAGCCAATGATGATTCTCTTCAAATCGCTTGTGCTCTCTAGGCTGGAATACTGCTGTACACAGCCTTGAAGGCTGGCGACATTGCAGACCTGGAGAGTGTACAAAAAGCTTTCACAGCACACGTAAGTGCGATAAGGCACTTAAACTATTGGGAATGGTTGAAGGTCCTTGATCTGTATTCCATCGAACGCAGGCGAGAGAAATACAAGATAATATACACTTGGAAGGTCCCGGAGGGATTGGCACCAAACTTGCACACGAAAATCACTCCCTATGGAAGCAAAAGACTCAGCAGGAGATGCAACATTTCCCTGATGAGAAGCAGGGGCGCCACGAGTACACTGAGAGACAACACAATAAGCGTCCGGGGGCCTAAGACTCTTCAATTGCCTCCCAGCATACATAAGGGGGATTACCAATTGTCCCCTGGCTGTCTTTATGAAGGCACTGGACAGGCACCTAAAGTCAGTACCTGACCAACCGGGCTGCGGTTCGTATGTCAGCTTGTCTACGGCTAGCAGTAACAGCCTGGTTGATCAGGCCCTGATCCACCATGAGGCCTGGTCTCAGAACGGGTCGCGGGGGTGTTGACCCCAGAAACTCTCTCCAGGTAAACTCCAGGTAAACATGATGACCACCAACTAAGTCATATGTACACCAAAATCTAAGACATGTGAACCAAAAACTAAAATTATATGAACATGATGATCAACTAAGACATAACATGAATGTATAACTAACACACACACACACACACACACACACACACACACACACACACACACACACACACACACACACACACACAAAACACACACACACTGGTATTTGTGAACGACATGACGGAAGGAATAGACTCTGAGGTGTCCCTGTTTGCAGATGACGTGAAGTTGATGAGAAGAATTCACTCGATCGAAGACCAGGCAGAACTACAAAGGGATCTGGACAGGCTGCAGACCTGGTCCAGCAATTGGCTCCTGGAGTTCAATCCCACCAAGTGCAAAGTCATGAAGATTGGGGAAGGGCAAAGAAGGCCGCAGACGGAGTACAGTCTAGGGGGTCAGAGACTACAAACCTCACTCAAGGAAAAAGATCTTGGGGTGAGTATAACACCAGGCACATCTCCTGAAGCGCACATCAACCAAATAACTGCTGCAGCATATGGGCGCCTAGCAAACCTCAGAACAGCATTCCGACATCTTAATAAGGAATCATTCAGGACCCTGTACACCGTGTATGTTAGGCCCATATTGGAGTATGCGGCACCAGTTTGGAACCCACACCTAGCCAAGCACGTGAAGAAACTAGAGAAAGTGCAAAGGTTTGCAACAAGACTAGTCCCAGAGCTAAGAGGTATGTCCTACGAGGAGAGGTTAAGGGAAATCAACCTGACGACACTGGAGGACAGGAGAGATAGGGGGGACATGATAACGACATACAAAATACTGAGAGGAATTGACAAGGTGGACAAAGACAGGATGTTCCAGAGATTGGACACAGTAACAAGGGGACACAGTTGGAAGCTGAAGACACAGATGAATCACAGGGATGTTAGGAAGTATTTCTTCAGCCACAGAGTAGTCAGTAAGTGGAATAGTTTGGGAAGCGATGTAGTGGAGGCAGGATCCATACATAGCTTTAAGCAAAGGTATGATAAAGCTCACGGCTCAGGGAGAGTGACCTAGTAGCGATCAGTGAAGAGGCGGGGCCAGGAGCTCGGACTCGACCCCCGCAACCTCAACTAGGTGAGTACAACTAGGTGAGTGCACACACAATCACACAATCACTTAGAACATGATCAACACCAACTAAAACATATCACACATCAATCACCACAATCACTTAGAACATGATCAACACCAACTAAAACATATCAGGCATACAAAAAATCTAAGACATGACCACCATCTAAGATATAACTTGCACATCAAAATCTATGACATGACCACCATCTAAGATATAACTTGCACATCAAAATCTATGACATGACCACCATCTAAGATATAACTTGCACATCAAAATCTATGACATGACCACCATCTAAGATATAACTTGCACATCAAAATCTATGACATGACCACCATCTAATATATAACTTGCACATCAAAATCTAAGACATGACCACCATCTAAGATATAATCTAAGATATAACTTGCACATCAAAATCTAATGACCACATAAGACCACCATCTAAGATATAACTTGCACATCAAAATCTAAGACATGACCACCATCTAAGATATAACTTGCACATCAAAATCTAAGACATGACCACCATCTAAGATATAACTTGCACATCAAAATCTAAGACATGACCACCATCTAAGATATAACTTGCACATCAAAATCTAAGACATGACCACCATATAAGATATAACTTGCACATCAAAATGTAAGACATGACCACCATCTAAGATATAACTTGCACATCAAAATCTAAGACATGACCACCATCTAAGATATAACTTGCACATCAAAATCTAAGACATGACCACCATCTAAGATATAACTTGCACATCAGAATCAAAGACATGACCACCATCTAAGATATAACTTGCACATCAAAATCTAAGACATGACCACCATCTAAGATATAACATGCACATCAAAATCTAAGACATGACCACCATCTAAGATATAACTTGCACATCAAAATCTAAGACATGACCACCATCTAAGATATAACTTGCACATCAAAATCTGACACACACCATCCCCAAAAAACTACGACATGATCACTTTGTTGACCAAAAATCAAAGACATAACTAAAATCTAAGACATGTACACTTTATATCCAACAAAATTTGAAGTTATAATCAGCAAAATATTAACTTGATCATCACAAACATCTCAGACAAAGTTATTCACCACATTTTCATTTCTTATCTTTACTAAATATTATTGTTTCCTGTGCACACTTACGATCATCCACGAGTTATTACCGAGTGTAGGTGGTGTTAAGAGTGTAGGTGGTGTTAAGAGTGTAGGTGGTGTTAAGAGTGTAGGTGGTGTTAAGAGTGTAGGTGGTGTTAAGAGTGTAGGTGGTGTTAAGAGTGTAGGTGGTGTTAAGAGTGTAGGTGGTGTTAAGAGTGTAGGTGGTGTTAAGAGTGTAGGTGGTGTTAAGAGTGTAGGTGGTGTTAAGAGTGTAGGTGGTGTTAAGACTGTAGGTGGTGTTAAGAGTGTAGGTGGTGTTAAGACTGTAGGTGGTGTTAAGAGTGTAGGTGGTGTTAAGAGTGTAGGTGGTGTTAAGAGTGTAGGTGGTGTTAAGAGTGTAGGTGGTGTTAAGAGTGTAGATGGCGTTAAGAGTGTAGGTGGTGTTAAGAGTGTAGGTGGTGTTAAGACTGTAGGTGGTGTTAAGAGTGTAGGTGGTGTTAAGAGTGTAGATGGTGTTAAGAGTGTAGGTGGTGTTAAGAGTGTAGATGGTGTTAAGAGTGTAGGTGGTGTTAAGAGTGTAGGTGGTGTTAAGAGTGTAGGTGGTGTTAAGACTGTAGGTGGTGTTAAGAGTGTAGGTGGTGTTAAGAGTGTAGGTGGTGTTAAGAGTGTAGGTGGTGTTAAGAGTGTAGGTGGTGTTAAGAGTGTAGGTGGTGTTAAGAGTGTAGGTGGTGTTAAGAGTGTAGGTGGTGTTAAGAGTGTAGGTGGTGTTAAGAGTGTAGGTGGTGTTAAGAGTGTAGGTGGTGTTAAGAGTGTAGGTGGTGTTAAGAGTGTAGGTGGTGTTAAGAGTGTAGGTGGTGTTAAGAGTGTAGGTGGTGTTAAGAGTGTAGGTGGTGTTAAGAGTGTAGGTGGTGTTAAGAGTGTAGGTGGTGTTAAGAGTGTAGGTGGTGTTAAGAGTGTAGGTGGTGTTAAGAGTGTAGGTGGTGTTAAGAGTGTAGGTGGTGTTAAGAATGTAGGTGGTGTTAAGAGTGTAGGTGGTGTTAAGAGTGTAGGTGGTGTTAAGAGTGTAGGTGGTGTTAAGAGTGTAGGTGGTGTTAAGAGTGTAGGTGGTGTTAAGAGTGTAGGTGGTGTTAAGAGTGTAGGTGGTGTTAAGAGTGTAGGTGGTGTTAAGAGTGTAGGTGGTGTTAAGAGTGTAGGTGGTGTTAAGAGTGCAGGAGGTGTTAAGAGTGTAGGTGGTGTTAAGAGTGTAGGTGGTGTTAAGAGTGTAGGTGGTGTTAAGAGTGTAGGTGGTATTAAGAGTGCAGGTGGTGTTAAGAGTGTAGGTGGTGTTAAGAGTGTAGGTGGTGTTAAGAGTGTAGGTGGTGTTAAGAGTGTAGGAGGTGTTAAGAGTGTAGGTGGTGTTAAGAGTGTAGGTGGTGTTAAGAGTGTAGGTGGTGTTAAGAGTGTAGGTGGTGTTAAGAGTCCAGGTGGTGTTAAGAGTGTAGATGGTGTTAAGAGTGTAGGTGGTGTTAAGAGTGTAGGTGGTGTTAAGAGTGTAGGTGGTGTTAAGAGTGTAGGTGGTGTTAAGAGTGTAGGTGGTGTTAAGAGTGTAGGTGGTGTTAAGAGTGTAGGTGGTGTTAAGAGTGTAGGTGGTGTTAAGAGTCCAGGTGGTGTTAAGAGTGTAGATGGTGTTAAGAGTGTAGGTGGTGTTAAGAGTGTAGGTGGTGTTAAGAGTGTAGGTGGTGTTAAGAGTGTAGGTGGTGTTAATAGTGTAGGTGGTGTTAAGAGTCCAGGTGGTGTTAAGAGTGTAGATGGTGTTAAGAGTGTAGGTGGTGTTAAGAGTGTAGGTGGTGTTAAGAGTGTAGGTGGTGTTAAGAGTGTACGTGGTGTTAAGAGTGTAGGTGGTGTTAAGAGTGTAGGTGGTGTTAAGAGTCCAGGTGGTGTTAAGAGTGTAGATGGTGTTAAGAGTGTAGGTGGTGTTAAGAGTGTAGGTGGTGTTAAGAGTGTAGGTGGCGTTAAGAGTCCAGGTGGTGTTAAGAGTGTAGATGGTGTTAAGAGTGTAGGTGGTGTTAAGAGTGTAGGTGGTGTTAAGAGTGTAGGAGGTGTTAAGAGTGTAGGTGGTGTTAAGAGTGGAGATGGTGTTAAGAATCCAGGTGGTGTTAAGAGTGTAGATGGTGTTAAGAGTGTAGGTGGTGTTAAGAGTGTAGGTGGTGTTAAGAGTGTAGGTGGTGTTAAGAGTGTAGGTGGTGTTAAGAGTGTAGGTGGTGTTAAGAGTGTAGGTGGTGTTAAGAGTCCAGGTGGTGTTAAGAGTGTAGGTGGTGATAAGAATGTAGGTGGTGTTAAGAGTGTATGTGGTGTTAAGAGTGTAGGTGGTGTTAAGAGTGCAGGTGGTGTTAAGAGTGTAGGTGGTGTTGAGAGTGCAGGTGGTGTTAAGAGTGTGGTGTTAAGAGTGTAGGTGGTGTTAAGAGTGTAGGTGTTAAGAGTGTAGGTGGTAAGAGTGTAGGTGGTGTTAAGAGTGTAGGTGGTGTTAAGAGTGCAGGTGGTGTTAAGAGTGTGGTGTTAAGAGTGTAGGTGGTGTTAAGAGTGCAGGTGGTGTTAAGAGTGTAGGTGGTGTTAAGAGTGTAGGTGGTGTTAAGAGTGTAGGTGGTGTTAAGAGTGCAGGTGGTGTTAAGAGTGTAGGTGGTGTTAAGAGTGCAGGTGGTGTTAAGAGTGTAGGTGGTGTTAAGAGTGCAGGTGGTGTTAAGAGTGTAGGTGGTGTTAAGAGTGCAGGTGGTGTTAAGAGTGTAGGTGGTGTTAAGAGTGTAGGTGGCGTTAAGAGTGTAGGTGGTGTTAAGAGTGTAGGTGGTGTTAAGAGTGTAGGTGGTGTTAAGAGTGTAGGTGGTGTTAAGAGTGTATGAGGTGTTAAGAGTGTAGGTGGTGTTAAGAGTGTAGGTGGTGTTAAGAGTGTAGGTGGTGTTAAGAGTGTAGGTGGTGTTAAGAGTGTAGGTGGTGTTAAGAGTGTAGGTGGTGTTAAGAGTGTAGGTGGTGTTAAGAGTGTAGGTGGTGTTAAGAGTGTAGGTGGTGTTAAGAGTGTAGGTGGTGTTAAGAGTGTAGGTGGTGTTAAGAATGTAGGTGGTGTTAAGAGTGTAGGTGGTGTTAAGAGTGTAGGTGGTGTTAAGAGTGTAGGTGGTGTTAAGAGTGTAGGTGGTGTTAAGAGTGTAGGTGGTGTTAAGAGTGTAGATGGTGTTAAGAGTGTAGGTGGTGTTAAGAGTGTAGGTGGTGTTAAGAGTGTAGGTGGTGTTAAGAGTGTAGGTGGTGTTAAGAGTGCAGGAGGTGTTAAGAGTGTAGGTGGTGTTAAGAGTGTAGGTGGTGTTAAGAGTGTAGGTGGTGTTAAGAGTGTAGGTGGTGTTAAGAGTGTAGGTGGTGTTAAGAGTGTAGGTGGTGTTAAGAGTGTAGGTGGTGTTAAGAGTGTAGGTGGTGTTAAGAGTGTAGGTGGTGTTAAGAGTGTAGGTGGTGTTAAGAGTGTAGGTGGTGTTAAGAGTGTAGGTGGTGTTAAGAGTGTAGGTGATGTTAAGAGTGTAGGTGGTGTTAAGAGTGTAGGAGGTGTTAAGAGTGTAGGTGGTGTTAAGAGTGTAGGTGGTGTTAAGAGTGTAGGTGGTGTTAAGAGTGTAGGTGGTGTTAAGAGTGTAGGTGGTGTTAAGAGCGTGGGTGGTGTTAAGAGTGTAGGTGGTGTTAAAAGTGTAGGTGGTGTTAAGAGTGTAGGTGGTGTTAAGAGTGTAGGTGGTGTTAAGAGCGTGGGTGGTGTTAAGAGTGTAGGTGGTGTTAAGAGTGTAGGTGGTGTTAAGAGTGTAGGTGGTGTTAAGAGTGTAGGTGGTGTTAAGAGTGTAGGTGGTGTTAAGAGTGTAGGTGGTGTTAAGAGTGTAGGTGGTGTTAAGAGTGTAGGTGGTGTTAAGAGTGTAGGTGGTGTTAAGAGTGTAGGTGGTGTTAAGAGTGTAGGTGGTGTTAAGAGTGTAGGTGGTGTTAAGAGTGTAGGTGGTGTTAAGAGTGTAGGTGGTGTTAAGAGTGTAGGTGGTGTTAAGGGTGTAGGTGCTGTTAAGAGTCCAGGTGGTGTTAAGAGTGTAGGTGGTGTTAAGAGTGTAGGTGGTGTTAAGAGTCCAGGTGGTGTTAAGAGTGTAGATGGTGTTAAGAGTGTAGGTGGTGTTAAGAGTGTAGGTGGTGTTAAGAGTGTAGGTGGTGTTAAGAGTGTATGTGGTGTTAAGAGTGTAGGTGGTGTTAAGAGTGTAGGAGGTGTTAAGAGTGTAGGTGGTGTTAAGAGTGTTGGTGGTGTTAAGAGTGTAGGTGGTGTTAAGAGTGTAGGTGGTGTTAAGAGTGTAGGTGGTGTTAAGAGTGTAGGTGGTGTTAAGAGTCCAGGTGGTGTTAAGAGTGTAGATGGTGTTAAGAGTGTAGGTGGTGTTAAGAGTGTAGGTGGTGTTAAGAGTGTAGGTGGTGTTAAGAGTGTACGTGGTGTTAAGAGTGTAGGTGGTGTTAAGAGTGTAGGTGGTGTTAATAGTCCAGGTGGTGTTAAGAGTGTAGGTGGTGTTAAGAGTGTAGGTGGTGTTAAGAGTGTAGGTGGTGTTAAGATTGTAGGTGGTGTTAAGAGTGTAGGTGGTGTTAAGAGTGTAGGTGGTGTTAAGAGTGTAGGTGGTGTTAAGAGTCCAGGTGGTGTTAAGAGTGTAGATGGTGTTAAGAGTGTAGGTGGAGTTAAGAGTGTAGGTGGTGTTAAGAGTGTAGGTGGTGTTAAGAGTGTAGGTGGTGTTAAGAGTGTAGGTGGTGTTAAGAGTGTAGGTGGTGTTAAGAGTGTAGGTTGTGTTAAGAGTCCAGGTGGTGTTAAGAGTGTAGATGGTGTTAAGAGTGTAGGTGGTGTTAAGAGTGTAGGTGGTGTTAAGAGTGTAGGTGGTGTTAAGAGTGTACGTGGTGTTAAGAGTGTAGGTGGTGTTAAGAGTGTAGGTGGTGTTAATAGTCCAGGTGGTGTTAAGAGTGTAGGTGGTGTTAAGAGTGTAGGTGGTGTTAAGAGTGTAGGTGGTGTTAAGAGTGTAGGTGGTGTTAAGAGTGTAGGTGGTGTTAAGAGTCCAGGTGGTGTTAAGAGTGTAGATGGTGTTAAGAGTGTAGGTGGTGTTAAGAGTGTAGGTGGTGTTAAGAGTGTAGGAGGTGTTAAGAGTGTAGGTGGTGTTAAGAGTGGAGGTGGTGTTAAGAATCCAGGTGGTGTTAAGAGTGTAGATGGTGTTAAGAGTGTAGGTGGTGTTAAGAGTGTAGGTGGTGTTAAGAGTGTAGGTGGTGTTAAGAGTGTAGGTGGTGTTAAGAGTGTAGGTGGTGTTAAGAGTGTAGGTGGTGTTAAAAGTCCAGGTGGTGTTAAGAGTGTAGGTGGTGATAAGAGTGTAGGTGGTGTTAAGAGTGTATGTGGTGTTAAGAGTGTAGGTGGTGTTAAGAGTGCAGGTGGTGTTAAGAGTGTAGGTGGTGTTAAGAATGCAGGTGGTGTTAAGAGTGTGGTGTTAAGAGTGTAGGTGGTGTTAAGAGTGTAGGTGGTAAGAGTGTAGGTGGTGTTAAGAGTGTAGGTGGTGTTAAGAGTGTGGTGTTAAGAGTGTAGGTGGTGTTAAGAGTGTAGGTGGTGTTAAGAGTGTAGGTGGTGTTAAGAGTGTAGGTGGTGTTAAGAGTGCAGGTGGTGTTAAGAGTGTAGGTGGTGTTAAGAGTGCAGGTGGTGTTAAGAGTGTAGGTGGTGTTAAGAATGCAGGTGGTGTTAAGTGTGTAGGTGGTGTTAAGAGTGCAGGTGGTGTTAAGAGTGTAGGTGGTGTTAAGAGTGTAGGTGGTGTTAAGAGTGTAGGTGGTGTTAAGAGTGTAGGTGGTGTTAAGAGTGTAGGTTTTGTTAAGAGTGCAGGTGGTGTTAAGAGTGTAGGTGGTGTTAAGAGTGCAGGTGGTGTTAAGAGTGTGGGTGGTGTTAAGAGTGTAGGTGGTGTTAAGAGTGTAGGTGGTGTTAAAAGTGTAGGTGGTGTTAAGAGTGTAGGTGGTGTTAAGAGCGTAGGTGGTGTTACGAGCGTAAGTGATGTTAAGAGTGTAGGTGGTGTTAAGAGTGCAGGTGATGTTAAAAGTGTAGGTAGTGTTAAGAGTGCAGGTGGTGTTAAGAGTGTAGGTGGTGTTAAGAGTGTAGGTGGTGTTAAGAGCGTAGGTGGTGTTAAGAGTGTAGGTGGTGTTAAGAGTGCAGGTGGTGTTAAGAGTGTAGGTGGCGTTAAGAGTGCAGGTGGTGTTAAGAGTGTAGATGGTGTTAAGAGTGTAGGTGGTGTTAAGAGTGCAAGTGGTGTTAAGAGTGTAGGTGGTGTTAAGAGTGCAGGTGGTGTTAAGAGTGTAGATGGTGTTAAGAGTGTAGGTGGTGTTAAGAGTGAAGGTGGTGTTAAGAGTGTAGGTGGTGTTAAGAATGTAGGTGGTGTTAAGAGTGTAGGTGGTGTTAAGAGTGTAGGTGGTGTTAAAAGTGTAGGTGGTGTTAAGAGTGTAGGTGGTGTTAAGAGCGTAGATAGTGTTAAGAGCGTAGGTGATGTTAAGAGTGTAGGTGATGTTAAAAGTGTAGGTGGTGTTAAGAGTGTTGGTGGTGTTAAGAGATTAGGTGGTGTTAAGAGTGTAGGTGGTGTTAAGAGTGTAGGTGGTGTTAAGAGTGCAGGTGGTGTTAAGAGTGTAGGAGGTGTTAATTAATAGTGTAAGTGGTGTTAAGAGCGTAGGTTGTGCTAAGAGTGTACGTGGTGTTAAGAGTGCAGGTGGTGTTAAGAGTGTAGGTGGTGTTAAGAGCGTAGGTGGTGTTAAGAATGTATGTGGTGTTAAGAGTGTAGGTGGTGTTAAGAGTGTAGGTGGTGTTAAGAGTGTAGGTGGTGTTAAGAGCGTAGGTGGTGTTAAGAGTGTAGGTGGTGTTAAGAGTGTAGGTGGTGTTAAGAGTGTAGGTGGTGTTAAGAGCGTAGGTGGTGTTAAGAGTGTAGGTGGTGTTAAGAGTGTAGGTGATGTTAAGAGTGTAGGTGGTGTTAAGAGTGTAGGTGGTGTTAAGAGTGTAGGTGGTGTTAAGAGTGTAGGTGGTGTTAAGAGTGTAGGTGGTTTTAAGAGTGTAGGTGGTGTTAAGAGTGTAGGTGGTGTTAAGAGTGCAGGTGGTGTTAAGAGCGTAGGTGGTGTTAAGAGTGTAGGTGGTGTTAAGAGTGTAGGTGGTGTTAAGAGTGTAGGTGGTGTTAAGAGTGTAGGTGGTGTTAAGAGTGTAGGTGGTGTTAAGAGTGTAGGTTGTGTTAAGAGTCCAGGTGGTGTTAAGAGTGTAGATGGTGTTAAGAGTGTAGGTGGTGTTAAGAGTGTAGGTGGTGTTAAGAGTGTAGGTGGTGTTAAGAGTGTAGGTGGTGTTAAGAGTGTAGGTGGTGTTAAGAGTGTAGGTGGTGTTAAGAGTGTAGATGGTGTTAAGAGTGTAGGTGGTGTTAAGAGTGTAGGTGGTGTTAAGAGTGTAGGTGGTGTTAAGAGTGTAGGTGGTGTTAAGAGTGTATGTGGTGTTAAGAGTGTAGGTGGTGTTAAGAGTGCAGGTGGTGTTAAGAGTGTAGGTGGTGTTAAGAGTGGTGTTGGTTACTCTGACTTTAGCAGTATAATGGGTCATCGGGTTAAATATCAGTAGGTGATAATCCGCGGATGTGTTCATGTCATGTATTAGTTGGATGACATGTTATAGTGTGCATTTTATGGATTTTGTGAATGTCTTATTTTTTTTAAATATATCATAAGTCTTAGATTTTGGCTGTCTTAGATTTTAGTAGACATGTTATGTGTTAGTTGGAGATGTCTATGACTTAATTTTGGTGATCATCTTAGTCTTAGTTCGCGGTTATGTCTTAGATTTTTGCATAAATGACATGTTTTAGTTAGTCGTGAACATGTTCTGAGAGTTTGTGTGATACGTTGTGCTCATGTCATAAGTGTATGTCTTAGTTATTGGTGCTCATGTTATGATTTAGTTGGTGGTGTCTCACAATGGCATCTGGCAGCTCACAATGGTAACTGGCAGCTCACAATGGTATCTGGCAGCTCACAATAGTATCTGGCAGCTCATAATGGTATCTGGCAGCTCACAATAGTATCTGGAACCTCACAATGGTATCTGGCAACTCACAATGGTATCTGGCAGCTCACAATGGTATCTGGCAGCTCACAATGGTATCTGGCAGCTCACAATGGTATCTGGCAGCTCACAATAGTATCTGGCAGCTCACAATGGTATCTGGCAGCTCACAATGGTATCTGGCAGCTCACAATGGTATCTGGCAGCTCACAATGGTATCTGGCAGCTCACAATGGTATCTGGCAGCTCACAATGGTATCTGGCAGCTCACAATGGTATCTGGCAGCTCACAATGGTATCAGGAAGCTCACAATCGTATCTGGCAGCTAACAATGGTATCAGGAAGTTCACAACAGTATCTGGCAGCTGACAATAGTATCTGGAAGCTCACAATGGCATCTGGCAGCTCACAATGGTATCTGGTAGCTCACAATGGTATCTGGCAGCTTACAATGGTATCTGGCAGCTCACAATGGTATGTGGCAGCTCACAATTGTATCAGGCAGCTCACAATGGTATCTGGCAGCTCACAATGGTATCTGTAAGCTCATAATAGTATCTGGCAGCTCACAATTGTATCTGGCAGCTCATATTGATATCTGACAGCTCACAATGGTATCTGGCAGCTCACAATAGTATCTTGCAGCTTAAAATGGTATCTGGCAGCTTACAATGGTGTCTGCGAGCTCATAATAGTATCTGGCAGCTCAGAATGGTATCTGGCAGTTCGCAATGGTATCTGGCAGCTCACAATGGTATCAGGAAGCATACAGTAGTATTTGGCAGCTCACAGTGGTATCTGGCAGCTCACAATGATATCAAGAAGCTCACAATAGTATCTGGCAGCTCACAATGGTATCAGGAAGTTCACAATAGTATCTGGCAGCTGGCAATGGTATCTGGAAGCTCACAATAGTATCTGGCAGCTCACAATGGTATCTGGCAGCTTACAAGGATATCTGGCAGCTCACAATAGTGTTTGGCAGCTCACAATGTTATCTGGCAGCTCACAATGGTATCTGGCAGCTCACAATGGTATCAGGAAGCTCACAATAGTATCTGGCAGCTCACAATGGTATCTGGCAGCTTACAATGGTATCTGACAGCTGACAATGGTATCTGGCAGCTGACAATGGTATCTGGTAGCTGACAATGGTATGTGGGAGCTCACAATAGTATCTGACAGCTGACAATGGTATCTGGCAGCTGACAATGTTATCTGGCAGCTGACAATGGTATCTGGCAGCTGACAATGGTATCTGGCAGCTCACAATAGTATCTGGCAGCTGACAATGGTATCTGGCAGCTGACAAAGGTATCTAGCAGCTGACAATGGTATCTGGCAGCTAACAATGATATCTGGCAGCTCACAATAGTATCTGGCAGCTGACAATGGTATCTGGCAGCTGACAATGGTATCTGGCAGCCGGCAATGGTATCTGGCAGCTCACAATGGTATCTGGCAGCTCACAATAATATCTGGAAGCTGACAATGGTATCTGGCAGCTGACAATGGTATCTGACAGCTGACAATAGTATCTGACAGCTGACTATGGTATCTGGCAGCTGACAATGGTATCTGGTAGCTGACAATGGTATTTGGCAGCTGACAATGGTATCTGGTAGCTGACAATGGTATCTGGCAGCTCACAATGGTATCTGGCAGCTGACAATGGTATCTGGCTGCTGACAATGGTATCTGGCAGCTGACAATGGTATCTGACAGGTGACAATGGTGTCTGGCAGCTGGCAATAGTATCTGGCAGGTGACAATGGCATCTGGCAGGTAACAATGGTATCTGGCAGCTGACAATGGTGTCTGGCAGCTGACAATGGTATCTGGCGGCTGACAATAGTATCTGGCAGGTGACAATATTATCTAGCAGCTGACAATGGTATCTGGCAGGTGACAATGGTATCTGGCAGCTGACAATAGTATCTGGCAGGTGACAGTGGTATCTGGCAGCTGACAATGGTATCTGGCAGCTGACAATGCTATCTGGCAGCTGACAATGGTATCTGGCAGCAGACAATAGTATCTGGCAGGTGACAATGGTATCTGGCAGCTGACAATGGTATCTGGCAGCTGACAATAGTATCTTGCAGGTGACAATGGTATCTGGCAGCTGTCAATGGTATCTGGCAGCTGACAATGGTATCTGGCAGCTGACAATAGTATCTGGCAGGTGACAATGGTATCTGGCAAGTGACAATGGTATCTGGCAGGTGACAATGGTATCTGGCAGCTGACAATGATATCTGGCATCTGACAATAGTATCTGGCAGGTGACAATAGTATCTGGCAGTTGACAATGGTATCTGGCAGTTGACAATGGTATCTGGCAGCTGACAATAGTATCTGGCAGGTGACAATGGTATCTGGCAGCTGACAATGGTATCTGGCAGCTGACAATAGTATCTGGCAGCTGACAATAGTATCTGGCAGGTGACAATGGTGTCTGGCAGGTGACAATGGTATCTGGCAGCTGACAATGGTATCTGGCAGCTGACAATGGTATCTGGCAGCTGACAATAGTGTCTGGCAGTTGACAATAGTATCTGGCAGCTGACAATGGTACCTGGCAGCTGACAATGGTATCTGGCAGCTGACAATAGTATCTGGCAGGTGACAATGGTATCTGGCAGGTGACAATGGTATCTGGCAGGTGACAATGTTATCTGGCAGGTGACAATGGTATCTGGCAGGTGACAATGGTATCTGTCAGGTGACAATGGTATCTGTCAGGTGACAATAGTATCTGGCAGCTGACAATGGTATCTGGCAGGTGACAATGGTATCTGGCTGCTGACAATAGTATCTAGCAGGTGACAATGGTATCTGGCAGGTGACAATGGTATCTGGCAGGTGACAATGATATCCGG
Organism: Cherax quadricarinatus; assembly: GCF_038502225.1. Classification (NCBI taxonomy): domain Eukaryota; kingdom Metazoa; phylum Arthropoda; class Malacostraca; order Decapoda; family Parastacidae; genus Cherax; species Cherax quadricarinatus. Next base: position 36,821,063 of record NC_091301.1, on the reverse strand, counting down.
CAGCTGACAATGGTATCTGACAGGTGACAATGGTATCTGTCAGGTGACAATGGTATCTGGCAGCTGACAATAGTATCTGGCAGGTGACAATGGTATCTGGCAGGTGATAATGGTATCTGGCAGGTGACAATAGTGTCTGGCAGGTGACAATGGTATCTGGCAGCTGACAATGGTATCTGGCGGCTGACAATGGTATCTGGCAGCTGACAATGGTATCTGGCAGCTGACAATGGTATCTGGCAGCTGACAATGGTATCTGGCAGGTGACAATAGTATCTGGCAGATGACAATGGTATCTGGCAGGTGACAATGGTATCTGGCAGCTGACAATGGTATCTGGGGTGGTGACAATGGCATCTGGCAGGTGACAATGGTATCTGGCTGCTGACAATGGTATCTGGCAGGTGACAATGGTATCTGGCAGGTGACAATGGTATCTGGCAGCTGACAATGGTATCTGGCAGGTGACAATGGTATCTGGCAGCTGACAATAGTATCTGGCAGGAGACAATGGTATCTGGCAGGTGACAATGGTATCTGGCAGGTGACAATGGTATCTGGCAGCTGACAATGGTATCTGGCAGCTGACAATGGTATCTGGGAGGTGACAATGGTATCTGGCAGCTGACAATAGTATCTGGCAGGTGACAATGGTATCTGGCAGGTGACAATGGTATCTGGCAGGTGACAATGGTATATGGCAGCTGACAATGGTATCTGGCAGGTGACAATGGTATCTGGCAGCTGACAATAGTATCTGGCAGCTGACAATGGTATCTGGCAGATGACAATGGTATCTGGCAGCTAACAATGGTATCTGGCAGCTGACAATGGTATCTGGCAGGTGACAATGGTATCTGGCAGCTGACAATGGTATCTGGCAGCTGACAATGGTATCTGGAAGCTGACAATGGTATCTGGCAGGTGACAATGGTATCTGGCAGCTGACAATGGTATCTGGCAGCTGACAATAATATCCGGAAGCTAACAATGGTATCTGGCAGCTGACAATGGTATCTGGCAGCTGACAATGGTATCTGGCAGCTGACAATGGTATCTGGCAGCTGACAATAATATCTGGCAGCTAACAATGGTATCTGGCAGCTGACAATAATATCTGGCAGCTAACAATGGTATCTGGCAGCTGACAATGGTCACCGTACAGAGGTTACCATAGTTACAATATATTACTCATTACAAACAAGAAACTTCAAACATTTGTTTAAATATTTTATAATAAACAGAAAAAATCTGAAAATTTGTAAGATAATTTTTTCACAATTTGTTCAAATTTGTTTATTAGTTTATAAGTGAAGAGTCTGACTAATATTTTTATTATTTGTGCAGTTTATACTCTGAGTTACAGTGGTAACTCGTCAAGGAAACATTCGACAGTTTATACTCTGAGTTACAGTGGTAACTCGTCAAGGAAACATTCGACAGTTTATACTCTGAGTTACAGTGGTAACTCGTCAAGGAAACATTCGACAGTTTATACTCTGAGTTACAGTGGTAACTCGTCAAGGAAACATTCGACAGTTTATACTCTGAGTTACAGTGGTAACTCGTCAGGGAAACATTCGACAGTTTATACTCTGAGTTACAGTCGTAACTCGTCAAGGAAACATTCGACAGTTTCTACTCTGAGTTACAGTGGTAACTCGTCAAGGAAACATTCGACAGTTTATACTCTGAGTTACAGTCGTAACTCGTCAAGGAAACATTCGACAGTTTATACTCTGAGTTACAGTGGAACTCGTCAAGGAAACATTCGACAGTTTCTACTCTGAGTTACAGTGTTAACTCGTCAAGGAAACATTCGACAGTTTATACTCTGAGTTACAGTCGTAACTCCTCAAGGAAACATTCGACAGTTTATACTCTGAGTTACAGTGGTAACTCGTCAAGGAAACATTCGACAGTTTATACTCTGAGTTACAGTGGTAACTCGTCAAGGAAACATTCGACAGTTTATACTCTGAGTTACAGTGGTAACTCGTCAAGGAAACATTCGACAGTTTATACTCTGAGTTACAGTGGTAACTCGTCAAGGAAACATTCGACAGTTTATACTCTGAGTTACAGTGGTAACTCGTCAAGGAAACATTCGACAGTTTATACTCTGAGTTACAGTGGTAACTCGTCAAGGAAACATTCGACAGTTTATACTCTGAGTTACAGTGGTAACTCGTCAAGGAAACATTCGACAGTTTATACTCTGAGTTACAGTGGTAACTCGTCAAGGAAACATTCGACAGTTTATACTCTGAGTTACAGTGGAAACTCGTGAAGGAAACATTCGACAGTTTATACTCTGAGTTACAGTGGTAACTCGTCAAGGAAACATTCGACAGTTTATACTCTGAGTTACAGTGGTAACTCGTCAAGGAAACATTCGACAGTTTATACTCTGAGTTACAGTGGTAACTCGTCAAGGAAACATTCGACAGTTTATAGTCTGAGTTACAATGGTAACTCGTCAAGGAAACATTCGACAGTTTATACTCTGAGTTACAGTGGTAACTCGTCAAGGAAACATTCGACAGTTCATACTCTGAGTTACAGTCGTAACTCGTCAAGGAAACATTCGACAGTTTATACTCTGAGTTACAGTGGTAACTCGTCAAGGAAACATTCGACAGTTTATACTCTGAGTTACAGTGGTAACTCGTCAAGGAAACATTCGACAGTTTATACTCTGAGTTACAGTGGTAACTCGTCAAGGAAACATTAGACAGTTTATACTCTGAGTTACAATGGTAACTCGTCAAGGAAACATTCGACAGTTTATACTCTGAGTTACAGTGGTAACTCGTCAAGGAAACATTCGACAGTTCATACTCTGAGTTACAGTCGTAACTCGTCAAGGAAACATTCGACAGTTTATACTCTGAGTTACAGTGGTAACTCGTCAAGGAAACATTCGACAGTTTATACTCTGAGTTACAGTGGTAACTCGTCAAGGAAACATTCGACAGTTTATACTCTGAGTTACAGTGGTAACTCGTCAAGGAAACATTAGACAGTTTATACTCTGAGTTACAGTGGTAACTCGTCAAGGAAACATTCGACAGTTTATACTCTGAGTTACAGTGGTAACTCGTCAAGGAAACATTCGACAGTTTATACTCTGAGTTACAGTGGTAACTCGTCAAGGAAACATTCGACAGTTTATACTCTGAGTTACAGTGGTAACTCGTCAAGGAAACATTCGACAGTTTATACTCTGAGTTACAGTCGTAACTCGTCAAGGAAACATTCGACAGTTTATACTCTGAGTTACAGTGGTAACTCGTCAAGGAAACATTCGACAGTTTATACTCTGAGTTACAGTGGTAACTCGTCAAGGAAACATTCGACAGTTTATACTCTGAGTTACAGTCGTAACTCGTCAAGGAAACATTCGACAGTTTATACTCTGAGTTACAGTGGTAACTCGTCAAGGAAACATTCGACAGTTTCTACTCTGAGTTACAGTGGTAAATCGTCAAGGAAACATTCGACAGTTTATACTCTGAGTTACAGTCGTAACTCGTCAAGGAAACATTCGACAGTTTATACTCTGAGTTACAGTGGTAACTCGTCAAGGAAACATTCGACAGTTTATACTCTGAGTTACAGTGGTAACTCGTCAAGGAAACATTCGACAGTTTATACTCTGAGTTACAATGGTAACTCGTCAAGGAAACATTCGACAGTTTATACTCTGAGTTACAGTGGTAACTCGTCAAGGAAACATTCGACAGTTTATACTCTGAGTTACAGTGGTAACTCGTCAAGGAAACATTAGACAGTTTATACTCTGAGTTACAGTGGTAACTCGTCAAGGAAACATTCGACAGTTTATACTCTGAGTTACAGTGGTAACTCGTCAAGGAAACATTCGACAGTTTATACTCTGAGTTACAGTGGTAACTCGTCAAGGAAACATTCGACAGTTTATACTCTGAGTTACAGTGGTAACTCGTCAAGGAAACATTCGACAGTTTATACTCTGAGTTACAGTCGTAACTCGTCAAGGAAACATTCGACAGTTTATACTCTGAGTTACAGTGGTAACTCGTCAAGGAAACATTCGACAGTTTCTACTCTGAGTTACAGTGGTAAATCGTCAAGGAAACATTCGACAGTTTATACTCTGAGTTACAGTCGTAACTCGTCAAGGAAACGTTCGACAGTTTATACTCTGAGTTACAGTGGTAACGCGTCAAGGAAACATTCGACAGTTTATACTCTGAGTTACAGTCGTAACTCGTCAAGGAAACATTCGACAGTTTATACTCTGAGTTACAGTCGTAACTCGTCAAGGAAACATTCGACAGTTTATACTCTGAGTTACAGTCGTACCTCGTCAAGGAAACATTCGACAGTTTATACTCTGAGTTATAGTGGTAACTCGTCAAGGAAACATTCGACAGTTTATACTCTGAGTTACAGTGGTAACTCGTCAAGGAAACATTCGACAGTTTCTACTCTGAGTTACAGTGGTAACTCGTCAAGGAAACATTCGACAGTTTATACTCTGAGTTACAGTGGTAACTCGTCAAGGAAACATTCGACAGTTTATACTCTGAGTCACAGTCGTAACTCGTCAAGGAAACATTCGACAGTTTCTACTCTGAGTTACAGTGGTAACTCGTCAAGGAAACATTCGACAGTTTCTACTCTGAGTTACAGTCGTAACTCGTGAAGGAAACATTCGACAGTTTATACTCTGAGTTACAGTGGTAACTCGTCAAGGAAACATTCGACAGTTTCTACTCTGAGTTACAGTGGTAACTCGTCAAGGAATCATTCGACAGTTTATACTCTTAGTTACAGTGGTAACTCGTCAAGGAAACATTCGACAGTTTCTATTCTGAGTTACAGTGGTAACTCGTCAGGGAAACATTCGACAGTTTATACTCTGAGTTACAGTGGTAACTCGTCAAGGAAACATTCGACAGTTTCTACTCTGAGTTACAGAGGTAACTCGTCAAGGAAACATTCGACAGTTTATACTCTGAGTTACAGTGGTAACTCGTCAAGGAAACATTCGACAGTTTATACTCTGAGTTACAGTGGTAACTCGTCAAGGAAACATTCGACAGTTTATACTCTGAGTTACAGTCGTAACTCGTCAAGGAAACATTCGACAGATTCTACTCTGAGTTACAGTGGTAACTCGTCAAGGAAACATTCGACAGTTTCTACTCTGAGTTACAGTGGTAACTCGTCAAGGAAACATTCAACAGTTTATACTATGAGTTACAGTGGTAACTCCTCAAGGAAACATTCGACAGTTTCTACTCTGAGTTACAGTGGTAACTCGTCTAGGAAACATTCGACAGTTTATACTCTGAGTTACAGTGGTAACCCGTCAAGGAAACATTCGACAGTTTATACTCTGAGTTACAGTGGTAACTAGTCAAGGAAACATTCGACAGTTTATACTCTGAGTTACAGTCGTAACTCGTCAAGGAAACATTCGACAGTTTCTACTCTGAGTTACAGTGGTAACTCGTCAAGGAAACATTCGACAGTTTATACTCTGAGTTACAGTCGTAACTCGTCAAGGAAACATTCGACAGTTTATACTCTGAGTTACAGTGGTAACTCGTCAAGGAAACATTCGACAGTTTCTACTCTGAGTTACAGTGGTAACTCGTCAAGGAAACATTCGACAGTTTATACTCTGAGTTACAGTGGTAACTCGTCAAGGAAACATTCGACAGTTTATACTCTGAGTTACAGTGGTAACTCGTCAAGGAAACATTCGACAGTTTATACTCTGAGTTACAGTGGTAACTCGTCAAGGAAACATTCGACAGTTTATACTCTGAGTTACAGTGGTAACTCGTCAAGGAAACATTCGACAGTTTATACTCTGAGTTACAGTGGTAACTCGTCAAGGAAACATTCGACAGTTTATACTCTGAGTTACAGTGGTAACTCGTCAAGGAAACATTCGACAGTTTATACTCTGAGTTACAGTGGTAACTCGTCAAGGAAACATTCGACAGTTTATACTCTGAGTTACAGTGGTAACTCGTCAAGGAAACATTCGACAGTTTATACTCTGAGTTACAGTGGTAACTCGTCAAGGAAACATTCGACAGTTTATACTCTGAGTTACAGTGGTAACTCGTCAAGGAAACATTCGACAGTTTATACTCTGAGTTACAGTGGTAACTCGTCAAGGAAACATTCGACAGTTTATACTCTGAGTTACAGTGGTAACTCGTCAAGGAAACATTCGACAGTTTATACTCTGAGTTACAGTGGTAACTCGTCAAGGAAACATTCGACAGTTTATACTCTGAGTTACAGTGGTAACTCGTCAAGGAAACATTCGACAGTTTATACTCTGAGTTACAGTGGTAACTCGTCAAGGAAACATTCGACAGTTTATACTCTGAGTTACAGTGGTAACTCGTCAAGGAAACATTCGACAGTTTATACTCTGAGTTACAGTCGTAACTCGTCAAGGAAACATTCGACAGTTTATACTCTGAGTTACAGTGGTAACTCGTCAAGGAAACATTCGACAGTTTATACTCTGAGTTACAGTGGTAACTCGTCAAGGAAACATTCGACAGTTTATACTCTGAGTTACAGTCGTAACTCGTCAAGGAAACATTCGACAGTTTATACTCTGAGTTACAGTCGTAACTCGTCAAGGAAACATTCGACAGTTTATACTCTGAGTTACAGTGGTAACTCGTCAAGGAAACATTCGACAGTTTATACTCTGAGTTACAGTGGTAACTCGTCAAGGAAACATTCGACAGTTTATACTCTGAGTTACAGTGGTAACTCGTCAAGGAAACATTCGACATTCGACAGTTTATACTCTGAGTTACAGTGGTAACTCGTCAAGGAAACATTCGACAGTTTCTACTCTGAGTTACAGTGGTAACTCGTCAAGGAAACATTCGACAGTTTATACTCTGAGTTACAGTGGTAACTCGTCAAGGAAACATTCGACAGTTTCTACTCTGAGTTACAGTGGTAACTCGTCAAGGAAACATTCGACAGTTTATACTCTGAGTTACAGTGGTAACTCGTCAAGGAAACATTCGACAGTTTATACTCTGAGTTACAGTGGTAACTCGTCAAGGAAACATTCGACAGTTTCTACTCTGAGTTACAGTGGTAACTCGTCAAGGAAACATTCGACAGTTTATACTCTGAGTTACAGTGGTAACTCGTCAAGGAAACATTCGACAGTTTCTACTCTGAGTTACAGTGGTAACTCGTCAAGGAAACATTCGACAGTTTATACTCTGAGTTACAGTGGTAACTCGTCAAGGAAACATTCGACAGTTTATACTCTGAGTTACAGTGGTAACTCGTCAAGGAAACATTCGACAGTTTATACTCTGAGTTACAGTGGTAACTCGTCAAGGAAACATTCGACAGTTTCTACTCTGAGTTACAGTGGTAACTCGTCAAGGAAACATTCGACAGTTTATACTCTGAGTTACAGTGGTAACTCGTCAAGGAAACATTCGACAGTTTCTACTCTGAGTTACAGTGGTAACTCGTCAAGGAAACATTCGACAGTTTCTACTCTGAGTTACAGTGGTAACTCGTCAAGGAAACATTCGACAGTTTATACTCTGAGTTACAGTCGTAACTCGTGAAGGAAACATTCGACAGTTTATACTCTGAGTTACAGTGGTAACTCGTCAAGGAAACATTAGACAGTTTCTACTCTGAGTTACAGTGGTAACTCGTCAAGGAAACATTCGACAGTTTCTACTCTGAGTTACAGTGGTAACTCGTCAAGGAAACATTCGACAGTTTCTACTCTGAGTTACAGTGGTAACTCGTCAAGGAAACATTCGACAGTTTCTACTCTGAGTTACAGTGGTAACTCGTCAAGGAAACATTCGACAGTTTCTACTCTGAGTTACAGTGGTAACTCGTCAAGGAAACATTCGACAGTTTCGAAAGTTTCTACTCTGAGTTACAGTGGTAACTCGTCAAGGAAACATTCGACAGTTTCTACTCTGAGTTACAGTGGTAACTCGTCAAGGAAACATTCGACAGTTTCTACTCTGAGTTACAGTGGTAACTCGTCAAGGAAACATTCGACAGTTTCTACTCTGAGTTACAGTGGTAACTCGTCAAGGAAACATTCGACAGTTTCTACTCTGAGTTACAGTGGTAACTCGTCAAGGAAACATTCGACAGTTTCTACTCTGAGTTACAGTGGTAACTCGTCAAGGAAACATTCGACAGTTTATACTCTGAGTTACAGTGGTAACTCGTCAAGGAAACATTCGACAGTTTCTACTCTGAGTTACAGTGGTAACTCGTCAAGGAAACATTCGACAGTTTATACTCTGAGTTACAGTGGTAACTCGTCAAGGAAACATTCGACAGTTTATACTCTGAGTTACAGTGGTAACTCGTCAAGGAAACATTCGACAGTTTATACTCTGAGTTACAGTGGTAACTCGTCAAGGAAACATTCGACAGTTTATACTCTGAGTTACAGTGGTAACTCGTCAAGGAAACATTCGACAGTTTATACTCTGAGTTACAGTGGTAACTCGTCAAGGAAACATTCGACAGTTTATACTCTGAGTTACAGTGGTAACTCGTCAAGGAAACATTCGACAGTTTATACTCTGAGTTACAGTGGTAACTCGTCAAGGAAACATTCGACAGTTTATACTCTGAGTTACAGTGGTAACTCGTCAAGGAAACATTCGACAGTTTATACTCTGAGTTACAGTGGTAACTCGTCAAGGAAACATTCGACAGTTTATACTCTGAGTTACAGTGGTAACTCGTCAAGGAAACATTCGACAGTTTATACTCTGAGTTACAGTGGTAACTCGTCAAGGAAACATTCGACAGATTATACTCTGAGTTACAGTGGTAACTCGTCAAGGAAACATTCGACAGATTATACTCTGAGTTACAGTGGTAACTCGTCAAGGAAACATTCGACAGATTATACTCTGAGTTACAGTGGTAACTCGTCAAGGAAACATTCGACAGATTATACTCTGAGTTACAGTGGTAACTCGTCAAGGAAACATTCGACAGATTATACTCTGAGTTACAGTGGTAACTCGTCAAGGAAACATTCGACAGATTATACTCTGAGTTACAGTGGTAACTCGTCAAGGAAACATTCGACAGATTATACTCTGAGTTACAGTGGTAACTCGTCAAGGAAACATTCGACAGATTATACTCTGAGTTACAGTGGTAACTCGTCAAGGAAACATTCGACAGATTATACTCTGAGTTACAGTGGTAACTCGTCAAGGAAACATTCGACAGATTATACTCTGAGTTACAGTGGTAACTCGTCAAGGAAACATTCGACAGTTTATACTCAGAGTTACAGTGGTAACTCGTCAAGGAAACATTCGACAGATTATACTCTGAGTTACAGTGGTAACTCGTCAAGGAAACATTCGACAGATTATACTCTGAGTTACAGTGGTAACTCGTCAAGGAAACATCGACAGTTTATACTCTGAGTTACAGTGGTAACTCGTCAAGGAAACATTCGACAGATTATACTCTGAGTTACAGTGGTAACTCGTCAAGGAAACATTCGACAGATTATACTCTGAGTTACAGTGGTAACTCGTCAAGGAAACATTCGACAGTTTATACTCTGAGTTACAGTGGTAACTCGTCAAGGAAACATTCGACAGTTTATACTCTGAGTTACAGTGGTAACTCGTCAAGGAAACATTCGACAGTTTATACTCTGAGTTACAGTGGTAACTCGTCAAGGAAACATTCGACAGTTTATACTCTGAGTTACAGTGGTAACTCGTCAAGGAAACATTCGACAGTTTATACTCTGAGTTACAGTGGTAACTCGTCAAGGAAACATTCAACAGTTTATACTCTGAGTTACAGTGGTAACTCGTCAAGGAAACATTCGACAGTTTATACTCTGAGTTACAGTGGTAACTCGTCAAGGAAACATTCGACAGTTTATACTCTGAGTTACAGTGGTAACTCGTCAAGGAAACATTCGACAGTTTATACTCTGAGTTACAGTGGTAACTCGTCAAGGAAACATTCGACAGTTTATACTCTGAGTTACAGTGGTAACTCGTCAAGGAAACATTCGACAGTTTATACTCTGAGTTACAGTGGTAACTCGTCAAGGAAACATTCGACAGATTATACTCTGAGTTACAGTGGTAACTCGTCAAGGAAACATTCGACAGTTTATACTCTGAGTTACAGTGGTAACTCGTCAAGGAAACATTCGACAGTTTATACTCTGAGTTACAGTGGTAACTCGTCAAGGAAACATTCGACAGTTTATACTCTGAGTTACAGTGGTAACTCGTCAAGGAAACATTCGACAGATTATACTCTGAGTTACAGTGGTAACTCGTCAAGGAAACATTCGACAGTTTATACTCTGAGTTACAGTGGTAACTCGTCAAGGAAACATTCGACAGATTATACTCTGAGTTACAGTGGTAACTCGTCAAGGAAACATTCGACAGTTTATACTCTGAGTTACAGTGGTAACTCGTCAAGGAAACATTCGACAGATTATACTCTGAGTTACAGTGGTAACTCGTCAAGGAAACATTCGACAGATTATACTCTGAGTTACAGTGGTAACTCGTCAAGGAAACATCGACAGTTTATACACAGAGTTACAGTGGTAACTCGTCAAGGAAACATTCGACAGATTATACTCTGAGTTACAGTGGTAACTCCTCAAGGAAACATTCGACAGATTATACTCTGAGTTACAGTGGTAACTCGTCAAGGAAACATTCGACAGATTATACTCTGAGTTACAGTGGTAACTCGTCAAGGAAACATTCAACAGTTTATACTAAGAGTTACAGTGGTAACTCGTCAAGGAAACATTCGACAGATTATACTCTGAGTTACAGTGGTAACTCGTCAAGGAAACATTCGACAGATTATACTCTGAGTTAGAGTGGTAACTCGTCAAGGTAACATCGACAGTTTATACTCTTAGTTACAGTGGTAACTCGTCAAGGAAATATTCGACAGATTATACTCTGAGTTACAGTGGTAACTCGTCAAGGAAACATTCGACAGTTTATACTCTGAGTTACAGTGGTAACTCGTCAAGGAAACATTCGACAGTTTATACTCTGAGTTACAGTGGTAACTCGTCAAGGAAACATTCGACAGTTTATACTCTGAGTTACAGTGGTAACTCGTCAAGGAAACATTCGACAGTTTATACTCTGAGTTACAGTGGTAACTCGTCAAGGAAACATTCGACAGATTATACTCTGAGTTACAGTCGTAACTCGTCAAGGAAACATTCGACAGTTTATACTCTGAGTTACAGTGGTAACTCGTCAAGGAAACAGTCGACAGATTATACTCTGAGTTACAGTCGTAACTCGTCAAGGAAACATTCGACAGTTTATACTCTGAGTTACAGTGGTAACTCGTCAAGGAAACATTCGACAGTTTATACTCTGAGTTACAGTGGTAACTCGTCAAGGAAACATTCAACAGTTTATACTCAGAGTTACAGTGGTAACTCGTCAAAGAAACATTCGACAGATTATACTCTGAGTTACAGTGGTAACTCGTCAAGGAAACATTCGACAGTTTATACTCAGAGTTACAGTGGTAACTCGTCAAGGAAACATTCGACAGTTTATACTCTGAGTTACAGTGGTAACTCGTCAAGGAAACATTCAACAGTTTATACTCTGAGTTACAGTCGTAACTCGTCAAGGAAACATTCGACAGTTTATACTCTGAGTTACAGTGGTAACTCGTCAAGGAAACATTCGACAGTTTATACTCTGAGTTACAGTGGTAACTCGTCAAGGAAACATTCGACAGTTTATACTCTGAGTTACAGTGGTAACTCGTCAAGGAAACATTCGACAGTTTATACTCTGAGTTACAGTGGTAACTCGTCAAGGAAACATTCGACAGTTTATACTCTGAGTTACAGTGGTAACTCGTCAAGGAAACATTCGACAGTTTCTACTCTGAGTTACAGTGGTAACTCGTCAAGGAAACATTCGACAGTTTATACTCTGAGTTACAGTGGTAACTCGTCAAGGAAACATTCGACAGTTTATACTCTGAGTTACAGTGGTAACTCGTCAAGGAAACATTCGACAGATTATACTCTTAGTTACAGTGGTAACTCGTCAAGGAAACATTCGACAGTTTATAAACTGAGTTACAGTGGTAACTCGTCAAGGAAACATTCGACAGATTATACTCTGAGTTACAGTGGTAACTCGTCAAGGAAACAGTCGACAGATTATACTCTGAGTTACAGTGGTAACTCGTCAAGGAAACATTCGACATATTATACTCTGAGTTAAAGTGGTAACTCGTCAAGGAAACATTCGACAGATTATACTCTGAGTTACAGTGGTAACTCGTCAAGGAAACATTCGACAGTTTATACTCAGAGTTACAGTGGTAACTCGTCAAGGAAACATTCGACAGATTATACTCTGAGTTACAGTGGTAACTCGTCAAGGAAACATTCGACAGATTATACTCTGAGTTACAGTGGTAACTCGTCAAGGAAACATTCGAAAGTTTATACTCAGAGTTACAGTGGTAACTCGTCAAGGAAACATTCGACAGATTATACTCTGAGTTACAGTGGTAACTCGTGAAGGAAACATTCAACAGTTTATACTCAGAGTTACAGTGGTAACTCGTCAAGGAAACATTCGACAGATTATACTCTGAGTTACAGTGGTAACTCGTCAAGGAAACATTCGACAGATTATACTCTGAGTTACAGTGGTAACTCGTCAAGGAAACATTCGACAGTTTATACTCTGAGTTACAGTGGTAACTCGTCAAGGAAACATTCGACAGTTTATACTCTGAGTTACAGTGGTAACTCGTCAAGGAAACATTCGACAGTTTATACTCAGAGTTACAGTGGTAACTCGTCAAGGAAACATTCGACAGATTATACTCTGAGTTACAGTGGTAACTCGTCAAGGAAACATTCAACAGTTTATACTAAGAGTTACAGTGGTAACTCGTCAAGGAAACATTCGACAGATTATACTCTGAGTTACAGTGGTAACTCGTCAAGGAAACATTCGACAGATTATACTCTGAGTTAGAGTGGTAACTCGTCAAGGAAACATCGACAGTTTATACTCAGAGTTACAGTGGTAACTCGTCAAGGAAACATTCGACAGTTTATACTCTGAGTTACAGTGGTAACTCGTCAAGGAAACATTCGACAGTTTATACTCTGAGTTACAGTGGTAACGTCAAGGAAACTGACAGTTTCTACTGAGTTACAGGTAACTCGTCAAGGAAACATTCGACAGTTTATACTCTGAGTTACAGTGGTAACTCGTCAAGGAAACATTCGACAGTTTATACTCTGAGTTACACAGTCAAGGTCGACAGATTATACTCGTTCAAGGAAACATTCGACAGTTTATACTCTGAGTTACAGTGGTAACTCGTCAATGAAACATTCGACAGATTATACTCTGAGTTACAGTGGTACGTCATTCAACAGTTTATACTAAGAGTTACAGGTAACTCGTCAAGGAAACATTCGACAGTTTATACTCTGAGTTACAGTGGTAACTCGTCAAGGAAACATTCGACAGTTTATACTCTGAGTTACAGTGGTAACTCGTCAAGGAAACATTCGACAGTTTATACTCTGAGTTACAGTGGTAACTCGTCAAGGAAACATTCGACAGATTATACTCTGAGTTACAGTGGTAACTCGTCAAGGAAACATTCGACAGATTATACTCTGAGTTACAGTGGTAACTCGTCAAGGAAACATTCGACAGTTTATACTCTGAGTTACAGTGGTAACTCGTCAAGGAAACATTCGACAGTTTATACTCTGAGTTACAGTGGTAACTCGTCAAGGAAACATTCGACAGTTTATACTCAGAGTTACAGTGGTAACTCGTCAAGGAAACATTCGACAGTTTATACTCAGAGTTACAGTGGTAACTCGTCAAGGAAACATTCGACAGATTATGCTCTGAGTTACAGTGGTAACTCGTCAAGGAAACATTCGACAGTTTATACTCTGAGTTACAGTGGTAACTCGTCAAGGAAACATTCGACAGTTTATACTCTGAGTTACAGTGGTAACTCGTCAAGGAAACATTCGACAGATTATACTCTGAGTTACAGTGGTAACTCGTCAAGGAAACATTCGACAGTTTATACTCAGAGTTACAGTGGTAACTCGTCAAGGAAACATTCGACAGATTATACTCTGAGTTACAGTGGTAACTCGTCAAGGAAACATTCGACAGATTATACTCTGAGTTACAGTGGTAACTCGTCAAGGAAACATCGACAGTTTATACTCTGAGTTACAGTGGTAACTCGTCAAGGAAACATTCGACAGATTATACTCTGAGTTACAGTGGTAACTCGTCAAGGAAACATTCGACAGTTTATACTCAGAGTTACAGTGGTAACTCGTCAAGGAAACATTCGACAGATTATACTCTGAGTTACAGTGGTAACTCGTCAAGGAAACATTCAACAGTTTATACTAAGAGTTACAGTGGTAACTCGTCAAGGAAACATTCGACAGATTATACTCTGAGTTACAGTGGTAACTCGTCAAGGAAACATTCGACAGATTATACTCTGAGTTAGAGTGGTAACTCGTCAAGGAAACATCGACAGTTTATACTCTGAGTTACAGTGGTAACTCGTCAAGGAAATATTCGACAGATTATACTCTGAGTTACAGTGGTAACTCGTCAAGGAAACATTCGACAGTTTATACTCTGAGTTACAGTGGTAACTCGTCAAGGAAACATTCGACAGTTTATACTCTGAGTTACAGTGGTAACTCGTCAAGGAAACATTCGACAGTTTATACTCTGAGTTACAGTGGTAACTCGTCAAGGAAACATTCGACAGTTTATACTCTGAGTTACAGTGGTAACTCGTCAAGGAAACATTCGACACTCGTTTCGACAGTTTATACTCTGAGTTACAGTCGACAGTAACTCGTCGTAACTCGTCAAGGAAACATTCGAGAGTTTCTACTCTGAGTTACAGTGGTAACTCGTCAAGTAAACATTCGACAGTTTATACTCTGAGTTACAGTGGTAACTCGTCAAGGAAACAGTCGACAGTTTATACTCTGAGTTACAGTGGTAACTCGTCAAGGAAACATTCGACAGTTTCTACTCTGAGTTACAGTGGTAACTCGTCAAGGAAACATTCGACAGTTTATACTCTGAGTTACAGTGGTAACTCGTCAAGGAAACATTCGACAGTTTCTACTCTGAGTTACAGTGGTAACTCGTCAAGGAAACATTCGACAGTTTATACTCTGAGTTACAGTGGTAACTCGTCAAGGAAACATTCGACAGTTTATACTCTGAGTTACAGTGGTAACTCGTCAAGGAAACATTCGACAGTTTATACTCTGAGTTACAGTGGTAACTCGTCAAGCAAACATTCGACAGTTTCTACTCTGAGTTACAGTGGTAACTCGTCAAGGAAACATTCGACAGTTTATACTCTGAGTTACAGTGGTAACTCGTCAAGGAAACATTCGACAGTTTCTACTCTGAGTTACAGTGGTAACTCGTCAAGGAAACATTCGACAGTTTATACTCTGAGTTACAGTGGTAACTCGTCAAGGAAACATTCGACAGTTTCTACTCTGAGTTACAGTGGTAACTCGTCAAGGAAACATTCGACAGTTTATACTCTGAGTTACAGTGGTAACTCGTCAAGGAAACATTCGACAGTTTATACTCTGAGTTACAGTGGTAACTCGTCAAGGAAACATTCGACAGATTATACTCTTAGTTACAGTGGTAACTCGTCAAGGAAACATTCGACAGTTTATACTCTGAGTTACAGTGGTAACTCGTCAAGGAAACATTCGACAGTTTATACTCTGAGTTACAGTGGTAACTCGTCAAGGAAACATTCGACAGTTTATACTCTGAGTTACAGTGGTAACTCGTCAAGGAAACATTCGACAGTTTATACTCTGAGTTACAGTGGTAACTCGTCAAGGAAACATTCGACAGTTTATACTCTGAGTTACAGTGGTAACTCGTCAAGGAAACATTCGACAGTTTATACTCTGAGTTACAGTGGTAACTCGTCAAGGAAACATTCGACAGTTTATACTCTGAGTTACAGTGGTAACTCGTCAAGGAAACATTCGACAGATTATACTCTGAGTTACAGTGGTAACTCGTCAAGGAAACATTCGACAGTTTATACTCTGAGTTACAGTGGTAACTCGTCAAGGAAACATTCGACAGATTATACTCTGAGTTACAGTGGTAACTCGTCAAGGAAACATTCGACAGTTTATACTCTGAGTTACAGTGGTAACTCGTCAAGGAAACATTCGACAGTTTATACTCTGAGTTACAGTGGTAACTCGTCAAGGAAACATTCGACAGATTATACTCTGAGTTACAGTGGTAACTCGTCAAGGAAACATTCGACAGTTTATACTCTGAGTTACAGTGGTAACTCGTCAAGGAAACATTCGACAGTTTATACTCTGAGTTACAGTGGTAACTCGTCAAGGAAACATTCGACAGTTTATACTCTGAGTTACAGTGGTAACTCGTCAAGGAAACATTCGACAGTTTATACTCTGAGTTACAGTGGTAACTCGTCAAGGAAACATTCGACAGTTTATACTCTGAGTTACAGTGGTAACTCGTCAAGGAAACATTCGACAGTTTATACTCTGAGTTACAGTGGTAACTCGTCAAGGAAACATTCGACAGTTTATACTCTGAGTTACAGTGGTAACTCGTCAAGGAAACATTCGACAGTTTATACTCTGAGTTACAGTCGTAACTCGTCAAGGAAACATTCGACAGTTTATACTCTGAGTTACAGTGGTAACTCGTCAAGGAAACATTCGACAGTTTATACTCTGAGTTACAGTGGTAACTCGTCAAGGAAACATTCGACAGTTTATACTCTGAGTTACAGTGGTAACTCGTCAAGGAAACATTCGACAGTTTATACTCTGAGTTACAGTGGTAACTCGTCAAGGAAACATTCGACAGTTTATACTCTGAGTTACAGTGGTAACTCGTCAAGGAAACATTCGACAGTTTATACTCTGAGTTACAGTGGTAACTCGTCAAGGAAACATTCGACAGATTATACTCTGAGTTACAGTGGTAACTCGTCAAGGAAACATTCGACAGTTTATACTCTGAGTTACAGTGGTAACTCGTCAAGGAAACATTCGACAGTTTATACTCTGAGTTACAGTGGTAACTCGTCAAGGAAACATTCGACAGTTTATACTCTGAGTTACAGTGGTAACTCGTCAAGGAAACATTCGACAGTTTATACTCTGAGTTACAGTGGTAACTCGTCAAGGAAACATTCGACAGTTTATACTCTGAGTTACAGTGGTAACTCGTCAAGGAAACATTCGACAGTTTATACTCTGAGTTACAGTGGTAACTCGTCAAGGAAACATTCGACAGTTTATACTCTGAGTTACAGTGGTAACTCGTCAAGGAAACATTCGACAGTTTATACTCTGAGTTACAGTGGTAACTCGTCAAGGAAACATTCGACAGTTTATACTCTGAGTTACAGTGGTAACTCGTCAAGGAAACATTCGACAGGTTATACTCTGAGTTACAGTGGTAACTCGTCAAGGAAACATTCGACAGTTTATACTCTGAGTTACAGTGGTAACTCGTCAAGGAAACATTCGACAGTTTATACTCTGAGTTACAGTGGTAACTCGTCAAGGAAACATTCGACATTCGACAGTTTATACTCTGAGTTACAGTGGTAACTCGTCAAGGAAACATTCGACAGAAACATTTTATACTCTGAGTTACAGTGGTAACTCGTCAAGGAAACATTCGACAGTTTATACTCTGAGTTACAGTGGTAACTCGTCAAGGAAACATTCGACAGATTATACTCTGAGTTACAGTGGTAACTCGTCAAGGAAACATTCGACAGTTTATACTCTGAGTTACAGTGGTAACTCGTCAAGGAAACATTCGACAGTTTATACTCTGAGTTACAGTGGTAACTCGTCAAGGAAACATTCGACAGTTTATACTCTGAGTTACAGTGGTAACTCGTCAAGGAAACATTCGACAGTTTATACTCTGAGTTACAGTGGTAACTCGTCAAGGAAACATTCGACAGTTTATACTCTGAGTTACAGTGGTAACTCGTCAAGGAAACATTCGACAGTTTATACTCTGAGTTACAGTGGTAACTCGTCAAGGAAACATTCGACAGTTTATACTCTGAGTTACAGTGGTAACTCGTCAAGGAAACATTCGACAGTTTATACTCTGAGTTACAGTGGTAACTCGTCAAGGAAACATTCGACAGATTATACTCTGAGTTACAGTGGTAACTCGTCAAGGAAACATTCGACAGTTTATACTCTGAGTTACAGTGGTAACTCGTCAAGGAAACATTCGACAGTTTATACTCTGAGTTACAGTGGTAACTCGTCAAGGAAACATTCGACAGTTTATACTCTGAGTTACAGTGGTAACTCGTCAAGGAAACATTCGACAGTTTATACTCTGAGTTACAGTGGTAACTCGTCAAGGAAACATTCGACAGTTTATACTCTGAGTTACAGTGGTAACTCGTCAAGGAAACATTCGACAGTTTATACTCTGAGTTACAGTGGTAACTCGTCAAGGAAACATTCGACAGTTTATACTCTGAGTTACAGTGGTAACTCGTCAAGGAAACATTCGACAGTTTATACTCTGAGTTACAGTGGTAACTCGTCAAGGAAACATTCGACAGTTTATACTCTGAGTTACAGTGGTAACTCGTCAAGGAAACATTCGACAGTTTATACTCTGAGTTACAGTGGTAACTCGTCAAGGAAACATTCGACAGTTTATACTCTGAGTTACAGTGGTAACTCGTCAAGGAAACATTCGACAGTTTATACTCTGAGTTACAGTGGTAACTCGTCAAGGAAACATTCGACAGTTTATACTCTGAGTTACAGTGGTAACTCGTCAAGGAAACATTCGACAGTTTATACTCTGAGTTACAGTGGTAACTCGTCAAGGAAACATTCGACAGTTTATACTCTGAGTTACAGTGGTAACTCGTCAAGGAAACATTCGACAGTTTATACTCTGAGTTACAGTGGTAACTCGTCAAGGAAACATTCGACAGTTTATACTCTGAGTTACAGTGGTAACTCGTCAAGGAAACATTCGACAGTTTATACTCTGAGTTACAGTGGTAACTCGTCAAGGAAACATTCGACAGTTTATACTCTGAGTTACAGTGGTAACTCGTCAAGGAAACATTCGACAGTTTATACTCTGAGTTACAGTGGTAACTCGTCAAGGAAACATTCGACAGTTTATACTCTGAGTTACAGTGGTAACTCGTCAAGGAAACATTCGACAGTTTATACTCTGAGTTACAGTGGTAACTCGTCAAGGAAACATTCGACAGTTTATACTCTGAGTTACAGTGGTAACTCGTCAAGGAAACATTCGACAGTTTATACTCTGAGTTACAGTGGTAACTCGTCAAGGAAACATTCGACAGTTTATACTCTGAGTTACAGTGGTAACTCGTCAAGGAAACATTCGACAGTTTATACTCTGAGTTACAGTGGTAACTCGTCAAGGAAACATTCGACAGTTTATACTCTGAGTTACAGTGGTAACTCGTCAAGGAAACATTCGACAGTTTATACTCTGAGTTACAGTGGTAACTCGTCAAGGAAACATTCGACAGTTTATACTCTGAGTTACAGTGGTAACTCGTCAAGGAAACATTCGACAGTTTATACTCTGAGTTACAGTGGTAACTCGTCAAGGAAACATTCGACAGTTTATACTCTGAGTTACAGTGGTAACTCGTCAAGGAAACATTCGACAGTTTATACTCTGAGTTACAGTGGTAACTCGTCAAGGAAACATTCGACAGTTTATACTCTGAGTTACAGTGGTAACTCGTCAAGGAAACATTCGACAGTTTATACTCTGAGTTACAGTGGTAACTCGTCAAGGAAACATTCGACAGTTTATACTCTGAGTTACAGTGGTAACTCGTCAAGGAAACATTCGACAGTTTATACTCTGAGTTACAGTGGTAACTCGTCAAGGAAACATTCGACAGTTTCTACTCTGAGTTACAGTGGTAACTCGTCAAGGAAACATTCGACAGTTTATACTCTGAGTTACAGTGGTAACTCGTCAAGGAAACATTCGACAGTTTATACTCTGAGTTACAGTGGTAACTCGTCAAGGAAACATTCGACAGTTTATACTCTGAGTTACAGTGGTAACTCGTCAAGGAAACATTCGACAGTTTATACTCTGAGTTACAGTGGTAACTCGTCAAGGAAACATTCGACAGTTTATACTCTGAGTTACAGTGGTAACTCGTCAAGGAAACATTCGACAGTTTATACTCTGAGTTACAGTGGTAACTCGTCAAGGAAACATTCGACAGTTTATACTCTGAGTTACAGTGGTAACTCGTCAAGGAAACATTCGACAGTTTATACTCTGAGTTACAGTGGTAACTCGTCAAGGAAACATTCGACAGTTTATACTCTGAGTTACAGTGGTAACTCGTCAAGGAAACATTCGACAGTTTATACTCTGAGTTACAGTGGTAACTCGTCAAGGAAACATTCGACAGTTTATACTCTGAGTTACAGTGGTAACTCGTCAAGGAAACATTCGACAGTTTATACTCTGAGTTACAGTGGTAACTCGTCAAGGAAACATTCGACAGTTTATACTCTGAGTTACAGTGGTAACTCGTCAAGGAAACATTCGACAGTTTATACTCTGAGTTACAGTGGTAACTCGTCAAGGAAACATTCGACAGTTTATACTCTGAGTTACAGTGGTAACTCGTCAAGGAAACATTCGACAGTTTATACTCTGAGTTACAGTGGTAACTCGTCAAGGAAACATTCGACAGTTTATACTCTGAGTTACAGTGGTAACTCGTCAAGGAAACATTCGACAGTTTATACTCTGAGTTACAGTGGTAACTCGTCAAGGAAACATTCGACAGTTTATACTCTGAGTTACAGTGGTAACTCGTCAAGGAAACATTCGACAGTTTATACTCTGAGTTACAGTGGTAACTCGTCAAGGAAACATTCGACAGTTTATACTCTGAGTTACAGTGGTAACTCGTCAAGGAAACATTCGACAGTTTATACTCTGAGTTACAGTGGTAACTCGTCAAGGAAACATTCGACAGTTTATACTCTGAGTTACAGTGGTAACTCGTCAAGGAAACATTCGACAGTTTATACTCTGAGTTACAGTGGTAACTCGTCAAGGAAACATTCGACAGTTTATACTCTGAGTTACAGTGGTAACTCGTCAAGGAAACATTCGACAGTTTATACTCTGAGTTACAGTGGTAACTCGTCAAGGAAACATTCGACAGTTTATACTCTGAGTTACAGTGGTAACTCGTCAAGGAAACATTCGACAGTTTATACTCTGAGTTACAGTGGTAACTCGTCAAGGAAACATTCGACAGTTTATACTCTGAGTTACAGTGGTAACTCGTCAAGGAAACATTCGACAGTTTATACTCTGAGTTACAGTGGTAACTCGTCAAGGAAACATTCGACAGTTTATACTCTGAGTTACAGTGGTAACTCGTCAAGGAAACATTCGACAGTTTATACTCTGAGTTACAGTGGTAACTCGTCAAGGAAACATTCGACAGTTTATACTCTGAGTTACAGTGGTAACTCGTCAAGGAAACATTCGACAGTTTATACTCTGAGTTACAGTGGTAACTCGTCAAGGAAACATTCGACAGTTTATACTCTGAGTTACAGTGGTTACTCGTCAAGGAAACATTCGACAGTTTATACTCTGAGTTACAGTGGTAACTCGTCAAGGAAACATTCGACAGTTTTTACTCTGAGTTACAGTGGTAACTCGTCAAGGAAACATTCGACAGTTTATACTCTGAGTTACAGTGGTAACTCGTCAAGGAAACATTCGACAGTTTATACTCTGAGTTACAGTGGTAACTCGTCAAGGAAACATTCGACAGTTTATACTCTGAGTTACAGTGGTAACTCGTCAAGGACATTCGACATTCGACAGTTTATACTCTGAGTTACAGTGGTAACTCGTCAAGGAAACATTCGACAGTTTATACTCTGAGTTACAGTGGTAACTCGTCAAGGAAACATTCGACAGTTTATACTCTGAGTTACAGTGGTAACTCGTCAAGGAAACATTCGACAGTTTATACTCTGAGTTACAGTGGTAACTCGTCAAGGAAACATTCGACAGTTTATACTCTGAGTTACAGTGGTAACTCGTCAAGGAAACATTCGACAGTTTATACTCTGAGTTACAGTGGTAACTCGTCAAGGAAACATTCGACAGTTTATACTCTGAGTTACAGTGGTAACTCGTCAAGGAAACATTCGACAGTTTATACTCTGAGTTACAGTGGTAACTCGTCAAGGAAACATTCGACAGTTTATACTCTGAGTTACAGTGGTAACTCGTCAAGGAAACATTCGACAGTTTATACTCTGAGTTACAGTGGTAACTCGTCAAGGAAACATTCGACAGTTTATACTCTGAGTTACAGTGGTAACTCGTCAAGGAAACATTCGACAGTTTATACTCTGAGTTACAGTGGTAACTCGTCAAGGAAACATTCGACAGTTTATACTCTGAGTTACAGTGGCAACTCGTCAAGGAAACATTCGACAGTTTATACTCTGAGTTACAGTGGTAACTCGTCAAGGAAACATTCGACAGTTTATACTCTGAGTTACAGTGGTAACTCGTCAAGGAAACATTCGACAGTTTATACTCTGAGTTACAGTGGTAACTCGTCAAGGAAACATTCGACAGTTTATACTCTGAGTTACAGTGGTAACTCGTCAAGGAAACATTCGACAGTTTATACTCTGAGTTACAGTGGTAACTCGTCAAGGAAACATTCGACAGTTTATACTCTGAGTTACAGTGGTAACTCGTCAAGGAAACATTCGACAGTTTATACTCTGAGTTACAGTGGTAACTCGTCAAGGAAACATTCGACAGTTTATACTCTGAGTTACAGTGGTAACTCGTCAAGGAAACATTCGACAGTTTATACTCTGAGTTACAGTGGTAACTCGTCAAGGAAACATTCGACAGTTTATACTCTGAGTTACAGTGGTAACTCGTCAAGGAAACATTCGACAGTTTATACTCTGAGTTACAGTGGTAACTCGTCAAGGAAACATTCGACAGTTTATACTCTGAGTTACAGTGGTAACTCGTCAAGGAAACATTCGACAGTTTATACTCTGAGTTACAGTGGTAACTCGTCAAGGAAACATTCGACAGTTTATACTCTGAGTTACAGTGGTAACTCGTCAAGGAAACATTCGACAGTTTATACTCTGAGTTACAGTGGTAACTCGTCAAGGAAACATTCGACAGTTTATACTCTGAGTTACAGTGGTAACTCGTCAAGGAAACATTCGACAGTTTATACTCTGAGTTACAGTGGTAACTCGTCAAGGAAACATTCGACAGTTTATACTCTGAGTTACAGTGGTAACTCGTCAAGGAAACATTCGACAGTTTATACTCTGAGTTACAGTGGTAACTCGTCAAGGAAACATTCGACAGTTTATACTCTGAGTTACAGTGGTAACTCGTCAAGGAAACATTCGACAGTTTATACTCTGAGTTACAGTGGTAACTCGTCAAGGAAACATTCGACAGTTTATACTCTGAGTTACAGTGGTAACTCGTCAAGGAAACATTCGACAGTTTATACTCTGAGTTACAGTGGTAACTCGTCAAGGAAACATTCGACAGTTTATACTCTGAGTTACAGTGGTAACTCGTCAAGGAAACATTCGACAGTTTATACTCTGAGTTACAGTGGTAACTCGTCAAGGAAACATTCGACAGTTTATACTCTGAGTTACAGTGGTAACTCGTCAAGGAAACATTCGACAGTTTATACTCTGAGTTACAGTGGTAACTCGTCAAGGAAACATTCGACAGTTTATACTCTGAGTTACAGTGGTAACTCGTCAAGGAAACATTCGACAGTTTATACTCTGAGTTACAGTGGTAACTCGTCAAGGAAACATTCGACAGTTTATACTCTGAGTTACAGTGGTAACTCGTCAAGGAAACATTCGACAGTTTATACTCTGAGTTACAGTGGTAACTCGTCAAGGAAACATTCGACAGTTTATACTCTGAGTTACAGTGGTAACTCGTCAAGGAAACATTCGACAGTTTATACTCTGAGTTACAGTGGTAACTCGTCAAGCAAACATTCGACAGTTTATACTCTGAGTTACAGTGGTAACTCGTCAAGGAAACATCCGACAGTGTATTCTCTGAGTTACAGTGGTAACTCGTCAAGGAAACATTCGACAGTTTATACTCTGAGTTACAGTGGTAACTCGTCAAGGAAACATTCGACAGTTTATACTCTGAGTTACAGTGGTAACTCGTCAAGGAAACATTCGACAGTTTATACTCTGAGTTACAGTGGTAACTCGTCAAGGAAACATTCGACAGTTTATACTCTGAGTTACAGTGGTAACTCGTCAAGGAAACATTCGACAGTTTATACTCTGAGTTACAGTGGTAACTCGTCAAGGAAACATTCGACAGTTTATACTCTGAGTTACAGTGGTAACTCGTCAAGGAAACATTCGACAGTTTATACTCTGAGTTACAGTGGTAACTCGTCAAGGAAACATTCGACAGTTTATACTCTGAGTTACAGTGGTAACTCGTCAAGGAAACATTCGACAGTTTATACTCTGTGTTACAGTGGTAACTCGTCAAGGAAACATTCGACAGTTTATACTCTGAGTTACAGTGGTAACTCGTCAAGGAAACATTCGACAGTTTATACTCTGAGTTACAGTGGTAACTCGTCAAGGAAACATTCGACAGTTTATACTCTGAGTTACAGTGGTAACTCGTCAAGGAAACATTCGACAGTTTATACTCTGAGTTACAGTGGTAACTCGTCAAGGAAACATTCGACAGTTTATACTCTGAGTTACAGTGGTAACTCGTCAAGGAAACATTCGACAGTTTATACTCTGAGTTACAGTGGTAACTCGTCAAGGAAACATTCGACAGTTTATACTCTGAGTTACAGTGGTAACTCGTCAAGGAAACATTCGACAGTTTATACTCTGAGTTACAGTGGTAACTCGTCAAGGAAACATTCGACAGTTTATACTCTGAGTTACAGTGGTAACTCGTCAAGGAAACATTCGACAGTTTAGACTCTTAGTAACTTAAGTAACTCGTAAAGGAAACATTCGACAGTTTATACTCTGAGTTACAGTGGTAACTCGTCAAGGAAACATTCGACAGTTTATACTCTGAGTTACAGTGGTAACTCGTCAAGGAAACATTCGACAGTTTATACTCTGAGTTACAGTGGTAACTCGTCAAGGAAACATTCGACAGTTTATACTCTGAGTTACAGTGGTAACTCGTCAAGGAAACATTCGACAGTTTATACTC
Source organism: Cherax quadricarinatus (assembly GCF_038502225.1). Lineage (NCBI taxonomy): Eukaryota > Metazoa > Arthropoda > Malacostraca > Decapoda > Parastacidae > Cherax > Cherax quadricarinatus. The sequence goes on along the minus strand of NC_091301.1, from coordinate 36,795,564 downwards.
TGAGTTACAGTGGTAACTCGTCAAGGAAACATTCGACAGTTTATACTCTGAGTTACAGTGGTAACTCGTCAAGGAAACATTCGACAGTTTATACTCTGTTTATACTCTGAGTTACAGTGGTAACTCGTCAAGGAAACATTCGACAGTTTATACTCTGAGTTACAGTGGTAACTCGTCAAGGAAACATTCGACAGTTTATACTCTGAGTTACAGTGGTAACTCGTCAAGGAAACATTCGACAGTTTATACTCTGAGTTACAGTGGTAACTCGTCAAGGAAACATTCGACAGTTTATACTCTGAGTTACAGTGGTAACTCGTCAAGGAAACATTCGACAGTTTATACTCTGAGTTACAGTGGTAACTCGTCAAGGAAACATTCGACAGTTTATACTCTGAGTTACAGTGGTAACTCGTCAAGGAAACATTCGACAGTTTATACTCTGAGTTACAGTGGTAACTCGTCAAGGAAACATTCGACAGTTTATACTCTGAGTTACAGTGGTAACTCGTCAAGGAAACATTCGACAGTTTATACTCTGAGTTACAGTGGTAACTCGTCAAGGAAACATTCGACAGTTTATACTCTGAGTTACAGTGGTAACTCGTCAAGGAAACATTCGACAGTTTATACTCTGAGTTACAGTGGTAACTCGTCAAGGAAACATTCGACAGTTTATACTCTGAGTTACAGTGGTAACTCGTCAAGGAAACATTCGACAGTTTATACTCTGAGTTACAGTGGTAACTCGTCAAGGAAACATTCGACAGTTTATACTCTGAGTTACAGTGGTAACTCGTCAAGGAAACATTCGACAGTTTATACTCTGAGTTACAGTGGTAACTCGTCAAGGAAACATTCGACAGTTTATACTCTGAGTTACAGTGGTAACTCGTCAAGGAAACATTCGACAGTTTATACTCTGAGTTACAGTGGTAACTCGTCAAGGAAACATTCGACAGTTTATACTCTGAGTTACAGTGGTAACTCGTCAAGGAAACATTCGACAGTTTATACTCTGAGTTACAGTGGTAACTCGTCAAGGAAACATTCGACAGTTTATACTCTGAGTTACAGTGGTAACTCGTCAAGGAAACATTCGACAGTTTATACTCTGAGTTACAGTGGTAACTCGTCAAGGAAACATTCGACAGTTTATACTCTGAGTTACAGTGGTAACTCGTCAAGGAAACATTCGACAGTTTATACTCTGAGTTACAGTGGTAACTCGTCAAGGAAACATTCGACAGTTTATACTCTGAGTTACAGTGGTAACTCGTCAAGGAAACATTCGACAGTTTATACTCTGAGTTACAGTGGTAACTCGTCAAGGAAACATTCGACAGTTTATACTCTGAGTTACAGTGGTAACTCGTCAAGGAAACATTCGACAGTTTATACTCTGAGTTACAGTGGTAACTCGTCAAGGAAACATTCGACAGTTTATACTCTGAGTTACAGTGGTAACTCGTCAAGGAAACATTCGACAGTTTATACTCTGAGTTACAGTGGTAACTCGTCAAGGAAACATTCGACAGTTTATACAATGAGTTACAGTGGTAACTCGTCAAGGAAAAATTCGACAGTTTATACTCTACTCTGAGTTACAGTGGTAACTCGTCAAGGAAACATTCGACAGTTTATACTCTGAGTTACAGTGGTAACTCGTCAAGGAAACATTCGACAGTTTATACTCTGAGTTACAGTGGTAACTCGTCAAGGAAACATTCGACAGTTTATACTCTGAGTTACAGTGGTAACTCGTCAAGGAAACATTCGACAGTTTATACTCTGAGTTACAGTGGTAACTCGTCAAGGAAACATTCGACAGTTTATACTCTGAGTTACAGTGGTAACTCGTCAAGGAAACATTCGACAGTTTATACTCTGAGTTACAGTGGTAACTCGTCAAGGAAACATTCGACAGTTTATACTCTGAGTTACAGTGGTAACTCGTCAAGGAAACATTCGACAGTTTATACTCTGAGTTACAGTGGTAACTCGTCAAGGAAACATTCGACAGTTTATACTCTGAGTTACAGTGGTAACTCGTCAAGGAAACATTCGACAGTTTATACTCTGAGTTACAGTGGTAACTCGTCAAGGAAACATTCGACAGTTTATACTCTGAGTTACAGTGGTAACTCGTCAAGGAAACATTCGACAGTTTATACTCTGAGTTACAGTGGTAACTCGTCAAGGAAACATTCGACAGTTTATACTCTGAGTTACAGTGGTAACTCGTCAAGGAAACATTCGACAGTTTATACTCTGAGTTACAGTGGTAACTCGTCAAGGAAACATTCGACAGTTTATACTCTGAGTTACAGTGGTAACTCGTCAAGGAAACATTCGACAGTTTATACTCTGAGTTACAGTGGTAACTCGTCAAGGAAACATTCGACAGTTTATACTCTGAGTTACAGTGGTAACTCGTCAAGGAAACATTCGACAGTTTATACTCTGAGTTACAGTGGTAACTCGTCAAGGAAACATTCGACAGTTTATACTCTGAGTTACAGTGGTAACTCGTCAAGGAAACATTCGACAGTTTATACTCTGAGTTACAGTGGTAACTCGTCAAGGAAACATTCGACAGTTTATACTCTGAGTTACAGTGGTAACTCGTCAAGGAAACATTCGACAGTTTATACTCTGAGTTACAGTGGTAACTCGTCAAGGAAACATTCGACAGTTTATACTCTGAGTTACAGTGGTAACTCGTCAAGGAAACATTCGACAGTTTATACTCTGAGTTACAGTGGTAACTCGTCAAGGAAACATTCGACAGTTTATACTCTGAGTTACAGTGGTAACTCGTCAAGGAAACATTCGACAGTTTATACTCTGAGTTACAGTGGTAACTCGTCAAGGAAACATTCGACAGATTATACTCTGAGTTACAGTGGTAACTCGTCAAGGAAACATTCGACAGTTTATACTCTGAGTTACAGTGGTAACTCGTCAAGGAAACATTCGACAGTTTATACTCTGAGTTACAGTGGTAACTCGTCAAGGAAACATTCGACAGTTTATACTCTGAGTTACAGTGGTAACTCGTCAAGGAAACATTCGACAGTTTATACTCTGAGTTACAGTGGTAACTCGTCAAGGAAACATTCGACAGTTTATACTCTGAGTTACAGTGGTAACTCGTCAAGGAAACATTCGACAGTTTATACTCTGAGTTACAGTGGTTACTCGTCAAGGAAACATTCGACAGTTTATACTCTGAGTTACAGTGGTAACTCGTCAAGGAAACATTCGACAGTTTATACTCTGAGTTACAGTGGTAACTCGTCAAGGAAACATTCGACAGTTTATACTCTGAGTTACAGTGGTAACTCGTCAAGGAAACATTCGACAGTTTATACTCTGAGTTACAGTGGTAACTCGTCAAGGAAACATTCGACAGTTTATACTCTGAGTTACAGTGGTAACTCGTCAAGGAAACATTCGACAGTTTATACTCTGAGTTACAGTGGTAACTCGTCAAGGAAACATTCGACAGTTTATACTCTGAGTTACAGTGGTAACTCGTCAAGGAAACATTCGACAGTTTATACTCTGAGTTACAGTGGTAACTCGTCAAGGAAACATTCGACAGTTTATACTCTGAGTTACAGTGGTAACTCGTCAAGGAAACATTCGACAGTTTATACTCTGAGTTACAGTGGTAACTCGTCAAGGAAACATTCGACAGTTTATACTCTGAGTTACAGTGGTAACTCGTCAAGGAAACATTCGACAGTTTATACTCTGAGTTACAGTGGTAACTCGTCAAGGAAACATTCGACAGTTTATACTCTGAGTTACAGTGGTAACTCGTCAAGGAAACATTCGACAGTTTATACTCTGAGTTACAGTGGTAACTCGTCAAGGAAACATTCGACAGTTTATACTCTGAGTTACAGTGGTAACTCGTCAAGGAAACATTCGACAGTTTATACTCTGAGTTACAGTGGTAACTCGTCAAGGAAACATTCGACAGTTTATACTCTGAGTTACAGTGGTAACTCGTCAAGGAAACATTCGACAGTTTATACTCTGAGTTACAGTGGTAACTCGTCAAGGAAACATTCGACAGTTTATACTCTGAGTTACAGTGGTAACTCGTCAAGGAAACATTCGACAGTTTATACTCTGAGTTACAGTGGTAACTCGTCAAGGAAACATTCGACAGTTTATACTCTGAGTTACAGTGGTAACTCGTCAAGGAAACATTCGACAGTTTATACTCTGAGTTACAGTGGTAACTCGTCAAGGAAACATTCGACAGTTTATACTCTGAGTTACAGTGGTAACTCGTCAAGGAAACATTCGACAGTTTATACTCTGAGTTACAGTGGTAACTCGTCAAGGAAACATTCGACAGTTTATACTCTGAGTTACAGTGGTAACTCGTCAAGGAAACATTCGACAGTTTATACTCTGAGTTACAGTGGTAACTCGTCAAGGAAACATTCGACAGTTTATACTCTGAGTTACAGTGGTAACTCGTCAAGGAAACATTCGACAGTTTATACTCTGAGTTACAGTGGTAACTCGTCAAGGAAACATTCGACAGTTTATACTCTGAGTTACAGTGGTAACTCGTCAAGGAAACATTCGACAGTTTATACTCTGAGTTACAGTGGTAACTCGTCAAGGAAACATTCGACAGTTTATACTCTGAGTTACAGTGGTAACTCGTCAAGGAAACATTCGACAGTTTATACTCTGAGTTACAGTGGTAACTCGTCAAGGAAACCTTCGACAGTTTATACTCTGAGTTACAGTGGTAACTCGTCAAGGAAACATTCGACAGTTTATACTCTGAGTTACAGTGGTAACTCGTCAATGAAACATTCGACAGTTTATACTCTGAGTTACAGTGGTAACTCGTCAAGGAAACATTCGACAGTTTATACTCTGAGTTACAGTGGTAACTCGTCAAGGAAACATTCGACAGTTTATACTCTGAGTTACAGTGGTAACTCGTCAAGGAAACATTCGACAGTTTATACTCTGAGTTACAGTGGTAACTCGTCAAGGAAACATTCGACAGTTTATACTCTGAGTTACAGTGGTAACTCGTCAAGGAAACATTCGACAGTTTATACTCTGAGTTACAGTGGTAACTCGTCAAGGAAACATTCGACAGTTTATACTCTGAGTTACAGTGGTAACTCGTCAAGGAAACATTCGACAGTTTATACTCTGAGTTACAGTGGTAACTCGTCAAGGAAACATTCGACAGTTTATACTCTGAGTTACAGTGGTAACTCGTCAAGGAAACATTCGACAGTTTATACTCTGAGTTACAGTGGTAACTCGTCAAGGAAACATTCGACAGTTTATACTCTGAGTTACAGTGGCAACTCGTCAAGGAAACATTCGACAGTTTATACTCTGAGTTACAGTGGTAACTCGTCAAGGAAACATTCGACAGTTTATACTCTGAGTTACAGTGGTAACTCGTCAAGGAAACATTCGACAGTTTATACTCTGAGTTACAGTGGTAACTCGTCAAGGAAACATTCGACAGTTTATACTCTGAGTTACAGTGGTAACTCGTCAAGGAAACATTCGACAGTTTATACTCTGAGTTACAGTGGTAACTCGTCAAGGAAACATTCGACAGTTTATACTCTGAGTTACAGTGGTAACTCGTCAAGGAAACATTCGACAGTTTATACTCTGAGTTACAGTGGTAACTCGTCAAGGAAACATTCGACAGTTTATACTCTGAGTTACAGTGGTAACTCGTCAAGGAAACATTCGACAGTTTATACTCTGAGTTACAGTGGTAACTCGTCAAGGAAACATTCGACAGTTTATACTCTGAGTTACAGTGGTAACTCGTCAAGGAAACATTCGACAGTTTATACTCTGAGTTACAGTGGTAACTCGTCAAGGAAACATTCGACAGTTTATACTCTGAGTTACAGTGGTAACTCGTCAAGGAAACATTCGACAGTTTATACTCTGAGTTACAGTGGTAACTCGTCAAGGAAACATTCGACAGTTTATACTCTGAGTTACAGTGGTAACTCGTCAAGGAAACATTCGACAGTTTATACTCTGAGTTACAGTGGTAACTCGTCAAGGAAACATTCGACAGTTTATACTCTGAGTTACAGTGGTAACTCGTCAAGGAAACATTCGACAGTTTATACTCTGAGTTACAGTGGTAACTCGTCAAGGAAACATTCGACAGTTTATACTCTGAGTTACAGTGGTAACTCGTCAAGGAAACATTCGACAGTTTATACTCTGAGTTACAGTGGTAACTCGTCAAGGAAACATTCGACAGTTTATACTCTGAGTTACAGTGGTAACTCGTCAAGGAAACATTCGACAGTTTATACTCTGAGTTACAGTGGTAACTCGTCAAGGAAACATTCGACAGTTTATACTCTGAGTTACAGTGGTAACTCGTCAAGGAAACATTCGACAGTTTATACTCTGAGTTACAGTGGTAACTCGTCAAGGAAACATTCGACAGTTTATACTCTGAGTTACAGTGGTAACTCGTCAAGGAAACATTCGACAGTTTATACTCTGAGTTACAGTGGTAACTCGTCAAGGAAACATTCGACAGTTTATACTCTGAGTTACAGTGGTAACTCGTCAAGGAAACATTCGACAGTTTATACTCTGAGTTACAGTGGTAACTCGTCAAGGAAACATTCGACAGTTTATACTCTGAGTTACAGTGGTAACTCGTCAAGGAAACATTCGACAGTTTATACTCTGAGTTACAGTGGTAACTCGTCAATGAAACATTCGACAGTTTATACTCTGAGTTACAGTGGTAACTCGTCAAGGAAACATTCGACAGTTTATACTCTGAGTTACAGTGGTATCTCGTCAAGGAAACATTCGACAGTTTATACTCTGAGTTACAGTGGTAACTCGTCAAGGAAACATTCGACAGTTTATACTCTGAGTTACAGTGGTAACTCGTCAAGGAAACATTCGACAGTTTATACTCTGAGTTACAGTGGTAACTCGTCAAGGAAACATTCGACAGTTTATACTCTGAGTTACAGTGGTAACTCGTCAAGGAAACATTCGACAGTTTATACTCTGAGTTACAGTGGTAACTCGTCAAGGAAACATTCGACAGTTTATACTCTGAGTTACAGTGGTAACTCGTCAAGGAAACATTCGACAGTTTATACTCTGAGTTACAGTGGTAACTCGTCAAGGAAACATTCGACAGTTTATACTCTGAGTTACAGTGGTAACTCGTCAAGGAAACATTCGACAGTTTATACTCTGAGTTACAGTGGTAACTCGTCAAGGAAACATTCGACAGTTTATACTCTGAGTTACAGTGGTAACTCGTCAAGGAAACATTCGACAGTTTATACTCTGAGTTACAGTGGTAACTCGTCAAGGAAACATTCGACAGTTTATACTCTGAGTTACAGTGGTAACTCGTCAAGGAAACATTCGACAGTTTATACTCTGAGTTACAGTGGTAACTCGTCAAGGAAACATTCGACAGTTTATACTCTGAGTTACAGTGGTAACTCGTCAAGGAAACATTCGACAGTTTATACTCTGAGTTACAGTGGTAACTCGTCAAGGAAACATTCGACATACTCTGAGTTACAGTGGACAGTTTATACTCTGAGTTACAGTGGTAACTCGTCAAGGAAACATTCGACAGTTTATACTCTGAGTTACAGTGGTAACTCCTCAAGGAAACATTCGACAGTTTATTCTCTGAGTTACAGTGGTAACTCGTCAAGGAAACATTCGACAGTTTATACTCTGAGTTACAGTTTAACTCGTCAAGGAAACATTCGACAGTTTATACTCTGAGTTACAGTGGTAACTCGTCAAGGAAACATTCGACAGTTTATACTCTGAGTTACAGTGGTAACTCGTCAAGGAAACATTCGACAGTTTATACTCTGAGTTACAGTGGTAACTCGTCAAGGAAACATTCGACAGTTTATACTCTGAGTTACAGTGGTAACTCGTCAAGGAAACATTCGACAGTTTATACTCTGAGTTACAGTGGTAACTCGTCAAGGAAACATTCGACAGTTTATACTCTGAGTTACAGTGGTAACTCGTCAAGGAAACATTCGACAGTTTATACTCTGAGTTACAGTGGTAACTCGTCAAGGAAACATTCGACAGTTTATACTCTGAGTTACAGTGGTAACTCGTCAAGGAAACATTCGACAGTTTATACTCTGAGTTACAGTGGTAACTCGTCAAGGAAACATTCGACAGTTTATACTCTGAGTTACAGTGGTAACTCGTCAAGGAAACATTCGACAGTTTATACTCTGAGTTACAGTGGTAACTCGTCAAGGAAACATTCGACAGTTTATACTCTGAGTTACAGTGGTAACTCGTCAAGGAAACATTCGACAGTTTATACTCTGAGTTACAGTGGTAACTCGTCAAGGAAACATTCGACAGTTTATACTCTGAGTTACAGTGGTAACTCGTCAAGGAAACATTCGACAGTTTATACTCTGAGTTACAGTGGTAACTCGTCAAGGAAACATTCGACAGTTTATACTCTGAGTTACAGTGGTAACTCGTCAAGGAAACATTCGACAGTTTATACTCTGAGTTACAGTGGTAACTCGTCAAGGAAACATTCGACAGTTTATACTCTGAGTTACAGTGGTAACTCGTCAAGGAAACATTCGACAGTTTATACTCTGAGTTACAGTGGTAACTCGTCAAGGAAACATTCGACAGTTTATACTCTGAGTTACAGTGGTAACTCGTCAAGGAAACATTCGACAGTTTATACTCTGAGTTACAGTGGTAACTCGTCAAGGAAACATTCGACAGTTTATACTCTGAGTTACAGTGGTAACTCGTCAAGGAAACATTCGACAGTTTATACTCTGAGTTACAGTGGTAACTCGTCAAGGAAACATTCGACAGTTTATACTCTGAGTTACAGTGGTAACTCGTCAAGGAAACATTCGACAGTTTATACTCTGAGTTACAGTGGTAACTCGTCAAGGAAACATTCGACAGTTTATACTCTGAGTTACAGTGGTAACTCGTCAAGGAAACATTCGACAGTTTATACTCTGAGTTACAGTGGTAACTCGTCAAGGAAACATTCGACAGTTTATACTCTGAGTTACAGTGGTAACTCGTCAAGGAAACATTCGACAGTTTATACTCTGAGTTACAGTGGTAACTCGTCAAGGAAACATTCGACAGTTTATACTCTGAGTTACAGTGGTAACTCGTCAAGGAAACATTCGACAGTTTATACTCTGAGTTACAGTGGTAACTCGTCAAGGAAACATTCGACAGTTTATACTCTGAGTTACAGTGGTAACTCGTCAAGGAAACATTCGACAGTTTATACTCTGAGTTACAGTGGTAACTCGTCAAGGAAACATTCGACAGTTTATACTCTGAGTTACAGTGGTAACTCGTCAAGGAAACATTCGACAGTTTATACTCTGAGTTACAGTGGTAACTCGTCAAGGAAACATTCGACAGTTTATACTCTGAGTTACAGTGGTAACTCGTCAAGGAAACATTCGACAGTTTATACTCTGAGTTACAGTGGTAACTCGTCAAGGAAACATTCGACAGTTTATACTCTGTGTTACAGTGGTAACTCGTCAAGGAAACATTCGACAGTTTATACTCTGAGTTACAGTGGTAACTCGTCAAGGAAACATTCGACAGTTTATACTCTGAGTTACAGTGGTAACTCGTCAAGGAAACATTCGACAGTTTATACTCTGAGTTACAGTGGTAACTCGTCAAGGAAACATTCGACAGTTTATACTCTGAGTTACAGTGGTAACTCGTCAAGGAAACATTCGACAGTTTATACTCTGAGTTACAGTGGTAACTCGTCAAGGAAACATTCGACAGTTTATACTCTGAGTTACAGTGGTAACTCGTCAAGGAAACATTCGACAGTTTATACTCTGAGTTACAGTGGTAACTCGTCAAGGAAACATTCGACAGTTTATACTCTGAGTTACAGTGGTAACTCGTCAAGGAAACATTCGACAGTTTATACTCTGAGTTACAGTGGTAACTCGTCAAGGAAACATTCGACAGTTTATACTCTGAGTTACAGTGGTAACTCGTCAAGGAAACATTCGACAGTTTATACTCTGAGTTACAGTGGTAACTCGTCAAGGAAACATTCGACAGTTTATACTCTGAGTTACAGTGGTAACTCGTCAAGGAAACATTCGACAGTTTATACTCTGAGTTACAGTGGTAACTCGTCAAGGAAACATTCGACAGTTTATACTCTGAGTTACAGTGGTAACTCGTCAAGGAAACATTCGACAGTTTATACTCTGAGTTACAGTGGTAACTCGTCAAGGAAACATTCGACAGTTTATACTCTGAGTTACAGTGGTAACTCGTCAAGGAAACATTCGACAGTTTATACTCTGAGTTACAGTGGTAACTCGTCAAGGAAACATTCAGACAGTGGTAACTCGTCAAGGAAACATTCGACAGTTTATACTCTGAGTTACAGTGGTAACTCGTCAAGGAAACATTCGACAGAAACATTTTATACTCTGAGTTACAGTGGTAACTCGTCAAGGAAACATTCGACAGTTTATACTCTGAGTTACAGTGGTAACTCGTCAAGGAAACATTCGACAGTTTATACTCTGAGTTACAGTGGTAACTCGTCAAGGAAACATTCGACAGTTTATACTCTGAGTTACAGTGGTAACTCGTCAAGGAAACATTCGACAGTTTATACTCTGAGTTACAGTGGTAACTCGTCAAGGAAACATTCGACAGTTTATACTCTGAGTTACAGTGGTAACTCGTCAAGGAAACATTCGACAGTTTATACTCTGAGTTACAGTGGTAACTCGTCAAGGAAACATTCGACAGTTTATACTCTGAGTTACAGTGGTAACTCGTCAAGGAAACATTCGACAGTTTATACTCTGAGTTTCAGTGGTAACTCGTCAAGGAAACATTCGACAGTTTATACTCTGAGTTACAGTGGTAACACGTCAAGGAAACATTCGACAGTTTATACTCTGAGTTACAGTGGTAACTCGTCAAGGAAACATTCGACAGTTTATACTCTGAGTTACAGTGGTAACTCGTCAAGGAAACATTCGACAGTTTATACTCTGAGTTACAGTGGTAACTCGTCAAGGAAACATTCGACAGTTTATACTCTGAGTTACAGTGGTAACTCGTCAAGGAAACATTCGACAGTTTATACTCTGAGTTACAGTGGTAACTCGTCAAGGAAACATTCGACAGTTTATACTCTGAGTTACAGTGGTAACTCGTCAAGTAAACATTAGACAGTTTATACTCTGAGTTACAGTGGTAACTCGTCAAGGAAACATTCGACAGTTTATACTCTGAGTTACAGTGGTAACTCGTCAAGGAAACATTCGACAGTTTATACTCTGAGTTACAGTGGTAACTCGTCAAGGAAACATTCGACAGTTTATACTCTGAGTTACAGTGGTAACTCGTCAAGGAAACATTCGACAGTTTATACTCTGAGTTACAGTGGTAACTCGTCAAGGAAACATTCGACAGTTTATACTCTGAGTTACAGTGGTAACTCGTCAAGGAAACATTCGACAGTTTATACTCTGAGTTACAGTGGTAACTCGTCAAGGAAACATTCGACAGTTTATACTCTGAGTTACAGTGGTAACTCGTCAAGGAAACATTCGACAGTTTATACTCTGAGTTACAGTGGTAACTCGTCAAGGAAACATTCGACAGTTTATACTCTGAGTTACAGTGGTAACTCGTCAAGGAAACATTCGACAGTTTATACTCTGAGTTACAGTGGTAACTCGTCAAGGAAACATTCGACAGTTTATACTCTGAGTTACAGTGGTAACTCGTCAAGGAAACATTCGACAGTTTATACTCTGAGTTACAGTGGTAACTCGTCAAGGAAACATTCGACAGTTTATACTCTGAGTTAGTGGTAACCTCCGTCAAGGTGGTAACTCGTCATCACCAACAAGGAAACATTCGACAGTTTATACTCTGAGTTACAGTGGTAACTCGTCAAGGAAACATTCGACAGTTTATACTCTGAGTTACAGTGGTAACTCGTCAAGGAAACATTCACAGTTTATACTCTGAGTTACAGTGGTAACTCGTCAAGGAAACATTCGACAGTTTCTACTCTGAGTTACAGCGGAAATCGCTGATAAACATTCGACAGTTTTCTACCTGGAGTTACAGTGGTAACTCGTCAAGGAACATTCATAGTTTCTGAGTTACAGTCGCAACTCGTGAAGGAAACATTCCTGATAAAGTTTATATCTGAGCAGCAGGTAATCTGTTTATGAAACATCTGACAGTTTCTACTCTGGAGTTACAAGTGGGTAAAACCGGGTCATGGAAATATCTGACAGATATACCTGGAGTTGCTATGGTAACTCAGTCAGGCGAAACATCGATAGTTACACCTGTTTACAGTAACTCGTCAATGAACATTCTATGATTATACTCTGAGTTGCTATGTGGTAACTCGTCAAGGAAACATTCTGTGTTACAGTTTATACTCTGAGTTACAGTGGTAACTCGTCAAGGAAACATTCGACAGTTTATACTCTGAGTTACAGTGGTAACTCGTCAAGGAAACATTCGACAGTTTCTACTCAGTTTATAAACTGAGTTACAGTGGTAACTCGTCAAGGAAACATTCGACAGTTTATACTCTGAGTTACAGTGGTAACTCGTCAAGGAAACATTCGACAGTTTATACTCTGAGTTACAGTGGTAACTCGTCAAGGAAACATTCGACAGTTTATACTCTGAGTTACAGTGGTAACTCGTCAAGGAAACATTCGACAGTTTATACTCTGAGTTACAGTGGTAACTCGTCAAGGAAACATTCGACAGTTTATACTCAGAGTTACAGTGGTAACTCGTCAAGGAAACATTCGACAGATTATACTTTGGAGCAAGCAGGGAACTCGTCATGAAACATTCAGGTTTCATACCTGAGTTACAGCCGCAATCGCCAAGCGAAATATCTGACAGTTTATACCTGAGTTACAGTGGTAACTCGTCATGAAAACATTCGATAGTTATACCTGAGTTATGGTAACTCGTCAAGGAAAACATCTTGACAGTTTATACCTGAGTTACAGTGGTAACTCGTCACGGGCAAACATCTGACACAGTACTGGAGTTACGGTCGCAAAACTCGTCGCTGTTATCTGACAGTTTATACCTGAGTTATGTAATCGTCAAGGAAACATTCGACAGTTTCTACCTGAGTTACAGTGGTAACCGTCATGAACATTCAGATAAGTTTATACCTGGAGTTATGAATGTAATCGTCATGGAAACGCTCGACAGTTTATACCTGAGTTACAGTGGTAACTCGTCAAGGAAACATTCGACAGTTTATACTCTGAGTGCAGTCAAAATCATGAAACATTCGACAGTTTATACCGAGTTATGCGGTAACTCGTCGGCGAAACATCTATTGTGCTTGAGACTCGAGCGCACTGTGTCTTCGTCGGCGAAACATTCGACAAGCCATATACTCTGAGTTATGTAACTCGTCGGGTTGAAATATCTGACAGTTTATACCTGGAGTTACAGTGGTGGGTAACTCGTCATGAAACATTCGACAGCTTACTCTGGAGTTACAGTGGTAACTCGTCAAGGAAACATTCGATAAAGTTTTTATACCTTGGAGTTACAGTGGTAACTCGTCAAGGAAACATTCGACAGTTTCTACTCTGAGTTACAGTGGTAATCGTCAAGGAACATTCGACAAAGCTTTCCTCTGGAGTTACAGTCGTAACTCGTGAAGGAAACATTCGACAGTTTATACCTGAGTTGCGTTGGTGGTAACTTCGTCAAGGAAACATTCGACAGTTTCTACTCTGAGTTACAGTGGTAACCTCGTCAAGGAAACATTCGACAGTTTATGCCTTAGTTACAGCGGTACTTCGTCGAGGAAATATTCGACAGTTTACCTGGAGTTACAGTGGTAACTCGTCGATGAAACATTCGGACAAGTTTCTACCTGAGTTACAGTGGTAACTCGTCAAGGAAACATTCTGATAGCTTTTACCTGGAGTTACAGTGGTAACTCGTCGGCGAAACATTCGACAGTTTTCTACCTTGAGTTACAGTGGTAACTCGCCTACGAAAGATTCGGACTAGTTTCTACTCTGAGTTACAGTGTAACTGGTCAAGGAAACATTCGACAGCTTCTATACTTATGAGTTACAGTGGTAACCTCGCGAAACATTCGCAGTTTTCACACCGAGTTACAGTGGTAATCGTCGGCGGAAACATTCGAGAGTTTCTACCTGAGTTACGAGTACAACTCGGTCAAACCATTCCGACAAGTATATCCTGAGCTACAGTGGTAACTGTCGAGCGACCAGTCGGACAGTTTATTACCTGAGTTATGGTAACTCAAGTCAAGGAAATCACGCACAGCACAGTTTTTATACTCTGGAGTTACTAAGTGGTAACTCGTCAAGGAAACATTCTGGATAGTTTACTTCTGAGTTAGTGGATCCCCGTCAAGGAAACATTTCGACAGTTTATATTCCGGAGGTTAACAGTAATCGTCGTAAGGAAACATTCGATAGTTTATACCTGGAGTTACAGCGGGTAACTCGTCATGGAAACATTCGGACAGTTTATACTTCTGAGTTACAGTCGGTAACTCGTCAAGGAAACATTCTGACAGTTTATATTCCTTGAGCCACAGTGGTAACCTCGTCATGGGAAACATTCGACAGTTTATAACTCTGGAGTTACAGTGGTAATTGTCAAGGAAACATTCGAACAGTTTATACCTGAGTTGCTAATGGCAAACCTCATTCGGCGAAACATCTCGACAGATTATTACCTGAGTTACAGCAGAATCGTCATGAAACATTCGATCAGTTTATACTCTGAGTTACAGTGGTAACTGTCATGAAAACATTCGACAGTTTATACTCTGAGTTACAGTGGTAACTCGTCATGAAACATTCGACAGATTATACCTGAGTTACAGTGGCAACTCGTCAAGGAAATATCTCAACAGTGCTTATACCAAGAGTTGCTGGTGGTAATCTTCTCGTCAAGGAAACATTCGACAGGATTATACCTGAGTTACAGTGGTAACTCGTCAAGGAAACATTCACAGATTATACTCTGAGTTAGAGTGGTAATCGTCAAGGAAACATCGACAGTTTATACCAGAGTTGCTGTGGCAACTCCGTCAAGGAAATATCTGACAGATTATACCTGAGTTACAATGGTAACCTCGTCAAGGAAAGATCGACAGTTTGTACCTGGAGTTACAGTGGTAACTCGTCATGAAACATCTGACAGTTTATACCTGGGTTACAGTGGTAACTCGTCAAGGAAACATTCGACAGTTTATACTATGGAGTTACAGTGGTAACCCTCAAGGAAATATTCAAGAGTTTCCTACCTTGAGTTACAGAGGTTAACTACAAATATGAAACATTCGATTAGTTTTCTACCTGAGGTTAACAGTGGTAACGTCAAGGTAAACATTCTGACAGTTTATACTTCAGAGCCACAGGTGGCAACTCGTCAAGGAAACATTCGACAGATTTATACTCCTGAGCTTACAGTGGTAACTCGTCAAGGAAACATTCTGACAGTTTATACCAGAGCTTACAGGTGGCAACTCGTCAAGGTGGAAAACATTCGACAGATTTTATACTCTTGAGTTACAGTGGTAACTCTTCGTCGGAAGGAAACATTCGACCAGTTTATACTTCAAGAGCACAGCGGCAACTCGTCAAGGAAACATTCTGACAGATTTATACCTTGAGCTTACAGTGGTAACTCGTCAAGGGAAACATTCGACAGATTTATACTCCTGAGTTAGCCAGTCGGTAACTCGTCAACGGAAACCATTCGACATTTATACCAGGAGTTACAGTGGTAACTCGTCACGAAACATTCGACACAGATTTATACTCCTGGAGTTACAGTGGCAACTCGTCAAGGAAACATTCGACAGTTTATACCTGAGTTACAGTAGGAATCTTCGTCCATCAAACATTCTCCGACAGTTTATACTCCTGGAGTTACAGCGGTTAACTCGTCAAGGAAACATCTGGACAGTTTATACCTCAGAGTTACAGGGTCAACTCCTGTCAAGGAAAGACATTCGACAGATTTATACTCTGAGTTACAGTGGTAACTTTCTCCGTCAAGGGAAACATTCTTTGATCAGTTTATAACCTGAGTTACAGCGGTAACTTCGTCAAGGAAACATTCTGACAGTTTATACCTCAGAGTTACAGTGGTAACACCTTGCAAGGAAACATTCGATCAGTTTATTACTCTTGAGTTACAGTGGTAAACTCGTCAAAGGAAACATCTGACAGTTTATACTCAGAGTTACTGGTGGTAACTCGGTCAAGGAAACATTCGACAGTTTCTACTCTGAGTTGCGGTTAATCGTCAAGGACATTCGACAGTTTATACTCTGAGTTACAGTCGTAACTCCGTCAAAAGGAAACATTCGACAGATTCATACCTGCAGCGCAGTGGTAACGCTGTCAAGGAAACATTCGACAGTTTATACTCCTGAGCCACAGTCGGTAACTCGTCAACAAAACATTCGACAGATTTATACTCCTGGAGTTACAGTCAACAATCATCGGGCTTGAAACATTCTGACAGATTTATACTTCTGAGTTACAGGTGCGGTACTCGTCAAGGAAACATTCTGACAGATTTATTACTCTGAGTTACAGTGGTAACTCGTCAAGGAAACATTCGACAGATTTATACTCCTGGAGTGCTTACAGTCGGGTAACTCCCGTCAAGGCAAAACATTCTGACAGATTTATACTCCTGGAGCTTACAGTGCGGCAACTCGTCAAGGAAACACTTCGAGCCAGCTTATACCAGGAGTTACAGCGGTAACTTCGTCAATGGAAACATTCTGACAGATTTATACTCCTGAGTTACAGTGGTAACTCGTCAAGGAAACATTTCGAACAGTTTTATACTCCAGAGTTACAGTCGGTAACTGTCGGTTGAAACATCATTCGACAAGATTTATACCAGGTTACAGTGGTAACCCAAGTCGGTCAAGGAAACATTCGACAGGATTTTATACTTCCTGGAGCGTTACAGTGGTAACTCGTCAAGGAAACATTCGACAGTTTATACTCCTTGGAGTTACAGTGGTAACTCGTCAATGGAAACATTCGACAGATTTACTACCTTGGAGTTACAGGCAAAAACTCGTCGGAAGGTTACATTCCGACAGTTTATACTCAGAGTTCACGTAAGCAGTGGTAACCTCGTCAATGGTAAACATTCTGACAGATTTATACCTGTTACAGTGGTAACTCGAACAAGCGGAAACATTCTTGACAGATTTATTACCTGAGTTACAGTGGTAAAATCGGGGTCAATGGAAACATTCGACAGTTTTATACCTGAGTTATCAGTAGGTAACTCTGTCAATGGAAACCATTCTGACAGTTTATACTCCTGAGTTACAGTGGTAAACTCGTCAAAGGAAAATCAAGCCCGAACAGTTTATACTCAGAGTTTACAGTGGTAATCTGTCAATGGAAATCATCTGATCAAGATTTATACTCTGAGTTACAGTGGGTAACTCGTCAGGACGAAACATTCTTGATGAAGATACACCTGAGCACAGCGGTAACTTCGTCAAGGAAAACATCTGATGTTTAAGTACTACCTGAGGTTACAGTTGGTAACTCCGTCAAGGAAACATTCGACAGTTTATTACTTCTGGAGTTACAGTGGGTAACTCGGCTCGGGAAGGAAACATCTTCGACAGTTTTATACTCCAGAGTTACAATGGTAACTCGTCAAGGAAACATTCGACAGTTTATAACTCAGAGTTACAGTGGTAACTCGTCGGAAGGGAAACATTCGACAGATTCATACTCTGAGTTATCATCGTCGCGAAAAATAATCTGACATTACGGAATTTGTTACATCTGGTAACTAGTCAGACCATTCGAGTTTATACCAGAGTTACAGGTAACTGTCGAAGGAAACATTCGACAGATTTATACTCTGAGTTACAGTGGTAACTTCTGTCGGAAAGGAAACATTACCAACAGTTTATACCTAGAGTTACAGTGGTAACTCGCTTCCAATGGAAACATCTGACAGATTTATACCTGAGTTACTAGTGGTAACTCGTCGGAAGGAAACATTCGACAGATTTATACTCTGAGAGTTACAGTGGTACTCTCGGGTCAAGGAAACATTCGACAGTTTATACTCTGAGTTACAGTGGTAACTTCCAGTCACGAAAACATTCACATGATTTATACTCTTGAGCGTTATTCTTCAAGGAAACAATCCCATCGAAGGCCCACATTCCAGAGGCCAAGTAACCTTCGGCTACGACATCTCGACAGATATACCCGGAGCCACAGCGGCAACCTCGTCAACGGAAACATTCACAGACGAGTCACCTAAGAGCACAGTGGTAAACTCGTCAAGCGGGAAACATTCTTGACAGATTTATACTCTGAGCAGGTTGGCGGTAACCTTCCGTCAACGAAACATTCGACAGTTTATTACTACTTGAGTTACAGTGGGTAAATCGTGCCAAGGTAAAACATTCGACAGTTTTTATACTCCTGAGCTTACAGGGTCGGTAACTCGTCAAGGAAACATTGAAAGCCATTCGACAGATTTATACTCCTGAGTTACAGTCGGTAACTCGTTCGGTCGATAGCATTCGACAGTTTATACCTGAGTTACAGTCGGTAACTTCGTCGAAGGAAACATTCTGACAGCTATTCACTGAGTTACAGTGGTAACTCGTCAAGGAAACATTCGACAGTTTAGTACCTGGACTTGGCGCCAGGTGGTAACTCGTCAAGGAAACATTCTTGACAAGCTTTAACTACCTGAGTTACAGCGGTAACTCAAGTCCAATGGAAAACATTCTTGGACAGAGATACTCTTGAGTTACAGTGGCAAACTCCGTCAAGACGAAACATTCTTTGACAGTTTATACCTCGAGTTACAGTGGTAACCCGTCGTCAAGGAAACAG
The DNA here is from genome assembly GCF_038502225.1 of Cherax quadricarinatus. Lineage (NCBI taxonomy): Eukaryota > Metazoa > Arthropoda > Malacostraca > Decapoda > Parastacidae > Cherax > Cherax quadricarinatus. The sequence goes on along the minus strand of NC_091301.1, from coordinate 36,776,542 downwards.
TCTGACAGATTATTACCTGAGTTACAGTCGTAACTGTCACGAAGGAAAACATTCGACAGTTTATACTCTGAGCTTACTAGTGGTAATCCTCGTCGGGAAGGAAACATTTCCGACAGTTTTTACTACCTTGAGTTACAGGTGGCAACTCGAACAAGGAAACATTCGAACAAGTTTATACCTCAGAGTTACAGTGGTAACTCAAGTCAAAGGAAACATCTTCGACAGATTTATACTGAGTTACAGTGGTAACTCGTCAACGGAAACATTACGACAGTTTATACTCAGAGTTACAGTGGTAACTCGTCGGGAAGGAAACATCTCGGACAAGTTTATACTCTGAGTTAGAGTGGTAAAACTCGTCAATGGAAACATTCGAACAGTTTATACTCTGAGTTACAGTCGCCAACTCGTCAAGGGAAACATTCGACAGTTTAGTACTCCTGGAGTTACAGCGGTAACGCGTCGGAAGGAAACATTCTGAACAGCGATACTCCTGAGTTACAGTGGTAACAACCCGTCAAGGAAACATTCTGACAGTTTTATACCTTGAGTTGTGGTTAACTCTGTCAAGGAAACATTCTGGATAGTTTATACAACCCTGTCGTTGCGGACTCGTCAGGGAAACATTCGACAGATTTATACCTGAGTTACAGTGGTAACACCGTCGAAGGAAACATTCGACAGTTTTATTCAACTGGAGTTGATAGGTGGTAACTCGTCAAGGCGAAACATTCTGACAAGTTTATACTCCTGGAGCCACAGCGGTAACTCGTCAAGGAAACATTCGACAGTCTTACCTCTTGAGTTACAGTGGGTAACTCGTCCAAGGAAACATTCGATAGTTTATACCTGGAGTTATTGCGGCAATTCCAAATCGAATGGAAACATTCTTGACAGTTTTATACTCCTGGAGTTACAGTGGCAACTGTCGAATGTCAAGGAAACATTCGACAAGATTATACCTCGAGTTGACAGTACGGGTAACTCGTCAAGCGGAAACATCTTCGACAGTTTATACAAAACCTGAGCCACAGTAATAACTCGTCCCGAAGCGGAAACATCTGACAGATTTTATACCCTTGAGTTACAGTGGTAACTCTCGTCAATGGAAACAGGCCGATAGATTTATACTCTGAGGTTACAGTGGTAACTCGTCAAGGAAACATTCGACATATTTATACTCCTTGAGTTACAGTGGTAACTTGCTCGTAAGGAAACATTCGACAGATTTATACTCTGGAATTACAGTAGGTAAGCAATCGTCAAGGAAACATTCGACAGTTATATACCAGAGCTTACAAGGTGGTAACTCGTCAAGGAAACATTCGACAGATTTATTACTCCTGAAGTTACAGTGGTAACTCGTCAAGGAAACATTCGACAGTGATTACTACCTGAGTTACCAGTGGTAACTCGTCGATCAAAACATTCGGCAGTTTTATACTCAGGAGTTACAGGCACTAATCGTCATGAAACATTCTGACAAGATTTACTACCCTGAGTTACAGTGGTAACTCGTGGCAACAAAACATTCGAACAGTTTATACTTCAGAGTTACAGTGGTAACTCCTCGTCGAAGGAAACATTATTCCGATAGATTTATACTTCCTGAGCCTAGCAGTGGTAACTTCGTCAAGGGAAACATTCGACAGCTTTATACTCAGAGTTACAGTGGTAATCAGTCGTAAGGAAAACATTCGACAGATTTTTACTCTGGAGCCACAGCGGTAACTTCGTCAAGGAAACATTCGAACAGTTTATACCTCATGACTTACAGTGGTAACTGTCCAAGGGAAACATTCTGACAAGATATACTCCTTGAGGCCTGTTACAGTGGTAATGGTCAAGGAAACAAGCGGACAGGAGGATGACGCTGGAGTTACAGTCGGTAAACTCGTCAAGGAAAACATTCGACAGTTTCTATACCTTGGAGTTTACAGTGGCAACCCCTCAATCAATGGAAACGATTCTGACAGCTTTATACCTGGAGTTACAGTCGGTAACTCGTCAATGGAAACATTCTGACAGTTTCTATACCTTGAGTTACAGCGGTAACTCGCTGGCAAGAAACATTCTTGACAGTTTATACTCCTGGAGTTACAGCAAGGTTAACCTCGTCAAGGAAACATCTTCGACAGTTTATACCTGAGCTTACATTGTAACCGTCAAGCGAAACATTCTGACAGGCCTTATACACCTGAGTTACAGTGGATAACTTCAACCAAGGAAACATTCGACAGTTTATACCTCCTTGAGTTACAGTCGGCAACTCCGTCGAATGGAAACATTATTCGACAGTTTTATAACTCTGAGTTACCAGTGGTAGGAATCCGTCAAGGAAACATTCTGGACAGTTTCATTCTCTGGAGTTACATGGAAGGGTAACCTCCGCTGGGCAAGGAAAAACATTCTTGACAAGTTTATACTCCTGGAGTTACAGTCGGTAACTCCTCGGGACGAAACATTCGACAGTATCACCTGGAGTTACCAGTTGCGGTAACCTCGTTCAAGCGGAAACATTCTGACAGTTTATACTCCTGGTGAGTTACAGTGGTAATTCCTCAATGGAAACATTCTGGCATGTTTATACCTGGAGTTTACAGGTGGTAACTCGGTCACGAAACATTCGGACAGTGATACCTGAGTTACAGTGGTAACTCGTGTAAGGCGAAACATTCGATTCAGCTTTATACCTTGAGTTACAGTGGTAACTCGTCAAGGAAAAAAACATTCGGACAGTTTATACTCCTGAGTTACAGTGGTAACTCGTCGTAATGGAAACATTCGACAGTTTATACTCTGGAGTTACAGTGGTAACTCGTCAAGGAAACATTCTGACAGTGCTTTATACCTGGAGTTACAGTGGTAACAACTCGTCAATGGAAACATTCGACAGTTTATACTCCTGAGTTACCAGTGGTAAACTCGTCAGCCGGAAACATTCTCGACAGTTTTTCATACTCCTGGAGTTACAAGTGGTAACTCGTCAAGGAAACACTTCGACATGTTTATACTCCTGAGTTACAGTCGGCAACCTGGCTTACGAAACATTCGACAGTTTATACCTGGAGTTACAGGCGGTAACCTCGTCATGGGAAACATCTGACAGTTTTATACCTGAGTTACAGTCGTAAATCTTCGTCAGCGAAACATCCTTCGACAGTTTATACTCTGAGTTATAGTGGTAAATCGTGAAGGAAACATTCGACAGTTTTCTACTCTGAGTTACAGTGGTAACTCGTCAAGGAAACATTCGACAGTTTCTACTCTGAGTTACAGTGGTAACTCGTCAAGGAAACATTCGACAGTTTCTACTCTGAGTTACAGTGGTAACTCGTCAAGGAAACATTCGACAGTTTCTACTCTGAGTTACAGTCGTAACTCGTGAAGGAAACATTCGACAGTTTATACTCTGAGTTACAGTACAGTGGTAACTCGTCAAGGAAACATTCGACAGTTTCTACTCTGAGTTACAGTGGTAACTCGTCAAGGAAACATTCGACAGTTTAAACTCTTAGTTACAGTGGTAACTCGTCAAGGAAACATTCGACAGTTTCTACTCTGAGTTACAGTGGTAACTCGTCAGGGAAACATTCGACAGTTTATACTCTGAGTTGCAGTGGTAACTCGTCAAGGAAACATTCGACAGTTTCTACTCTGAGTTACAGTGGTAACTCGTCAAGGAAACATTCGACAGTTTATACTCTGAGTTACAGTGGTAACTCGTCAAGGAAACATCCTACAGTTTATACTCTAAGTTACAGTGGTAACTCGTCAAGGAAACATTCGACAGTTTCTACTCTGAGTTACAGTGGTAACTCGTCAAGGAAACATTCGACAGTTTCTACTCTGAGTTACAGTGGTAACTCGTCAAGGAAACATTCGACAGTTTCTACTCTGAGTTACAGTGGTAACTCGTCAAGGAAACATTCGACAGTTTCTACTCTGAGTTACAGTGGTAACTCGTCAAGGAAACATTCGACAGTTTCTACTCTGAGTTACAGTGGTAACTCGTCAAGGAAACATTCTACAGTTTCTTCTCTGAGTTACAGTGGTAACTCGTCAAGGAAACATTCGACAGTTTCTACTCTGAGTTACAGTGGTAACTCGTCAAGGAAACATTAGACAGTTTCTACTCTGAGTCACAGTCGTAACTCGTCAAGGAAACATTCGACAGTTTCTACTCTGAGTTACAGTCGTAACTCGTCAAGGAAACATTCGACAGTTTATACTCTGAGTTACAGTCGTAACTCGTCAAGGAAACAATCGACAGTTTCTACTCTGAGTTACAGTGGAAACTCGTCAAGAAACATTCGACAGTTTATACTCTGAATTACAGTGGTAACTCGTCAAGGAAACATTCGACAGTTTATACTCTGAGTTACAGTGGTTACTCGTCAAGGAAACATTCGACAGTTTATACTCTGAGTTACAGTGGTAACTCGTCAAGGAAACATTCGACAGTTTTTTACTCTGAGTTACAGTGGTAACTCGTCAAGGAAACATTCGACAGTTTATACTCTGAGTTACAGTGGTAACTCGTCAAGGAAACATTCGACAGTTTATACTCTGAGTTACAGTGGTAACTCGTCAAGGAAACATTCGACAGTTTCTACTCTGAGTTACAGTGGTAAATCGTCAAGGAAACATTCGACAGTTTATACTCTGAGTTACAGTCGTAACTCGTCAAGGAAACATTCGACAGTTTATACTCTGAGTTACAGTGGTAACGCGTCAAGGAAACATTCGACAGTTTATACTCTGAGTTACAGTCGTAACTCGTCAAGGAAACATTCGACAGTTTATACTCTGAGTTACAGTCGTAACTCGTCAAGGAAACAGTCGACAGTTTATACTCTGAGTTACAGTCGTACCTCGTCAAGGAAACATTCGACAGTTTATACTCTGAGTTATAGTGGTAAATCGTCAAGGAAACATTCGACAGTTTATACTCTGAGTTACAGTGGTAACTCGTCAAGGAAACATTCGACAGTTTCTACTCTGAGTTACAGTGGTAACTCGTCAAGGAAACATTCGACAGTTTATACTCTGAGTTACAGTGGTAACTCGTCAAGGAAACATTCGACAGTTTCTACTCTGAGTTACAGTGGTAACTCGTCAAGGAAACATTCGACAGTTTCTACTCTGAGTTACAGTCGTAACTCGTGAAGGAAACATTCGACAGTTTATACTCTGAGTTACAGTGGTAACTCGTCAAGGAAACATTCGACAGTTTCTACTCTGAGTTACAGTGGTAACTCGTCAAGGAAACATTCGACAGTTTAAACTCTTAGTTACAGTGGTAACTCGTCAAGGAAACATTCGACAGTTTCTACTCTGAGTTACAGTGGTAACTCGTCAGGGAAACATTCGACAGTTTATACTCTGAGTTGCAGTGGTAACTCGTCAAGGAAACATTCGACAGTTTCTACTCTGAGTTACAGTGGTAACTCGTCAAGGAAACATTCGACAGTTTATACTCTGAGTTACAGTGGTAACTCGTCAAGGAAACATTCTACAGTTTATACTCTAAGTTACAGTGGTAACTCGTCAAGGAAACATTCGACAGTTTCTACTCTGAGTTACAGTGGTAACTCGTCAAGGAAACATTCGACAGTTTCTACTCTGAGTTACAGTGGTAACTCGTCAAGGAAACATTCGACAGTTTCTACTCTGAGTTACAGTGGTAACTCGTCAAGGAAACATTCTACAGTTTCTACTCTGAGTTACAGTGGTAACTCGTCAAGGAAACATTCGACAGTTTCTACTCTGAGTTACAGTGGTAACTCGTCAAGGAAACATTCGACAGTTTCTACTCTGAGTCACAGTCGTAACTCGTCAAGGAAACATTCGACAGTTTCTACTCTGAGTTACAGTCGTAACTCGTCAAGGAAACATTCGACAGTTTATACTCTGAGTTACAGTCGTAACTCGTCAAGGAAACAATCGACAGTTTCTACTCTGAGATACAGTGGAAACTCGTCAAGAAACATTCGACAGTTTATACTCTGAGTTACAGTCGTAACTCCTCAAGGAAACATTCGACAGTTTATACTCTGAGTTACAGTGGTAACTCGTCAAGGAAACATTCGACAGTTTATACTCTGAGTTACAGTGGTAACTCGTCAAGGAAACATTCGACAGTTTATACTCTGAGTTACAGTGGTAACTCCTCAAGGAAACATTCGACAGTTTATTCTCTGAGTTACAGTGGTAACTCGTCAAGGAAACATTCGACAGTTTATTCTCTGAGTTACAGTGGTAACTCGTCAAGGAAACATTCGACAGTTTATACTCTGAGTTACAGTGGTAACTCGTCAAGGAAACATTCGACAGTTTATACTCTGAGTTACAGTGGTAACTCGTCAAGGAAACATTCGACAGTTTATACTCTGAGTTACAGTGGTAACTCGTCAAGGAAACATTCGACAGTTTATACTCTGAGTTACAGTGGTAACTCGTCAAGGAAACATTCGACAGTTTATACTCTGAGTTACAGTGGTAACTCGTCAAGGAAACATTCGACAGTTTATACTCTGAGTTACAGTGGTAATTCGTCAGGGAAACATTCGACAGTTTATACTCTGAGTTACAGTCGTAACTCGTCAAGGAAACATTCGACAGTTTCTACTCTGAGTTACAGTGGTAACTCGTCAAGGAAACATTCGACAGTTTCTACTCTGAGTTACAGTGGTAACTCGTCAAGGAAACATTCGACAGTTTATACTCTGCGTTACAGTCGTAACTCGTCAAGGAAACATTCGACAGTTTATACTCTGAGTTACAGTCGTAACTCGTCAAGGAAACAATCGACAGATTATACTCTGAGTTACAGTGGTAACTCGTCAAGGAAACATTCGACAGTTTATACTCTGAGTTACAGTGGTAACTCGTCAAGGAAACATTCGACAGTTTATACTCTGTGTTACAGTGGTAACTCGTCAAGGAAACATCGACAGTTTCTACTCTGAGTTACAGTGGTAACTCGTCAAGGAAACATTCGACAGTTTATACTCTGAGTTACAGTGGTAACTCGTCAAGGAAACATTCGACAGTTTATACTCTGAGTTACAGTGGTAACTCCTCAAGGAAACATTCGACAGTTTATTCTCTGAGTTAGAGTGGTAACTCGTCAAGGAAACATTCGACAGTTTATACTCTGAGTTACAGTGGTAACTCGTCAAGGAAACATTCGACAGTTTATACTCTGAGTTACAGTGGTAACTCGTCAAGGAAACATTCGACAGTTTATACTCTGAATTACAGTGGTAACTCGTCAAGGAAACATTCGACAGTTTATACTCTGAGTTACAGTGGTTACTCGTCAAGGAAACATTCGACAGTTTATACTCTGAGTTACAGTGGTAACTCGTCAAGGAAACATTCGACAGTTTTTTACTCTGAGTTACAGTGGTAACTCGTCAAGGAAACATTCGACAGTTTATACTCTGAGTTACAGTGGTAACTCGTCAAGGAAACATTCGACAGTTTATACTCTGAGTTACAGTGGTAACTCGTCAAGGAAACATTCGACAGTTTATACTCTGAGTTACAGTCGTAACTCGTCAAGGAAACATTCGACAGTTTATACTCTGAGTTACAGTGGTAACTCGTCAAGGAAACATTCGACAGTTTATACTCTGAGTTACAGTGGTAACTCGTCAAGGAAACATTCGACAGTTTCTACTCTGAGTTACAGTGGTAAATCGTCAAGGAAACATTCGACAGTTTATACTCTGAGTTACAGTCGTAACTCGTCAAGGAAACATTCGACAGTTTATACTCTGAGTTACAGTGGTAACGCGTCAAGGAAACATTCGACAGTTTATACTCTGAGTTACAGTCGTAACTCGTCAAGGAAACATTCGACAGTTTATACTCTGAGTTACAGTCGTAACTCGTCAAGGAAACAGTCGACAGTTTATACTCTGAGTTACAGTCGTACCTCGTCAAGGAAACATTCGACAGTTTATACTCTGAGTTATAGTGGTAAATCGTCAAGGAAACATTCGACAGTTTATACTCTGAGTTACAGTGGTAACTCGTCAAGGAAACATTCGACAGTTTCTACTCTGAGTTACAGTGGTAACTCGTCAAGGAAACATTCGACAGTTTATACTCTGAGTTACAGTGGTAACTCGTCAAGGAAACATTCGACAGTTTCTACTCTGAGTTACAGTGGTAACTCGTCAAGGAAACATTCGACAGTTTCTACTCTGAGTTACAGTCGTAACTCGTGAAGGAAACATTCGACAGTTTATACTCTGAGTTACAGTGGTAACTCGTCAAGGAAACATTCGACAGTTTCTACTCTGAGTTACAGTGGTAACTCGTCAAGGAAACATTCGACAGTTTAAACTCTTAGTTACAGTGGTAACTCGTCAAGGAAACATTCGACAGTTTCTACTCTGAGTTACAGTGGTAACTCGTCAGGGAAACATTCGACAGTTTATACTCTGAGTTGCAGTGGTAACTCGTCAAGGAAACATTCGACAGTTTCTACTCTGAGTTACAGTGGTAACTCGTCAAGGAAACATTCGACAGTTTATACTCTGAGTTACAGTGGTAACTCGTCAAGGAAACATTCTACAGTTTATACTCTAAGTTACAGTGGTAACTCGTCAAGGAAACATTCGACAGTTTCTACTCTGAGTTACAGTGGTAACTCGTCAAGGAAACATTCGACAGTTTCTACTCTGAGTTACAGTGGTAACTCGTCAAGGAAACATTCGACAGTTTCTACTCTGAGTTACAGTGGTAACTCGTCAAGGAAACATTCTACAGTTTCTACTCTGAGTTACAGTGGTAACTCGTCAAGGAAACATTCGACAGTTTCTACTCTGAGTTACAGTGGTAACTCGTCAAGGAAACATTCGACAGTTTCTACTCTGAGTCACAGTCGTAACTCGTCAAGGAAACATTCGACAGTTTCTACTCTGAGTTACAGTCGTAACTCGTCAAGGAAACATTCGACAGTTTATACTCTGAGTTACAGTCGTAACTCGTCAAGGAAACAATCGACAGTTTCTACTCTGAGTTACAGTGGAAACTCGTCAAGAAACATTCGACAGTTTATACTCTGAGTTACAGTCGTAACTCGTCAAGGAAACATTCGACAGTTTATACTCTGAGTTACAGTGGTAACTCGTCAAGGAAACATTCAACAGTTTATACTCTGAGTTACAGTGGTAACTCGTCAGGGAAACATTCGACAGATTATACTCTGAGTTACAGTGGTAACTCGTCAATGAAACATTCGACAGATTATACTCTGAGTTACAGTGGTAACTCGTCAAGGAAACATTCAACAGTTTATACTCTGAGTTACAGTGGTAACTCGTCAAGGAAACAGTCGACAGATTATACTCTGAGTTACAGTGGTAACTCGTCAAGGAAACATTCGACAGTTTATACTATGAGTTACAGTGGTAACTCCTCAAGGAAACATTCGGCAGTTTCTACTCTGAGTTACAGTGGTAACTCGTCAAGGAAACATTCGACAGTTTCTACTCTGAGTTACAGTGGTAACTCGTGAAGTAAACATTCGACAGTTTATACTCTGAGTTACAGTGGTAACTCGTCAAGGAAACATTCGACAGTTTATACTCTGAGTTACAGTGGTAACTCGTCAAGGAAACATTCGACAGTTTATACTCTGCGTTGCAGTGGTAACTCGTCAAGGAAACATTCGACAGTTTCTACTCTGAGTTACAGTGGTAACTCGTCAAGGAAACATTCGACAGTTTATACTCTGAGTTACAGTGGTAACTCGTCAAGGAAACATTCGACAGTTTATACTCTGAGTTACAGTGGTAATTCGTCAGGGAAACATTCGACAGTTTATACTCTGAGTTACAGTCGTAACTCGTCAAGGAAACATTCGACAGTTTCTACTCTGAGTTACAGTGGTAACTCGTCAAGGAAACATTCGACAGTTTCTACTCTGAGTTACAGTGGTAACTCGTCAAGGAAACATTCGACAGTTTATACTCTGCGTTACAGTCGTAACTCGTCAAGGAAACATTCGACAGTTTATACTCTGAGTTACAGTCGTAACTCGTCAAGGAAACAATCGACAGTTTCTACTCTGAGTTACAGTGGAAACTCGTCAAGAAACATTCGACAGTTTATACTCTGAGTTACAGTCGTAACTCCTCAAGGAAACATTCGACAGTTTATACTCTGAGTTACAGTGGTAACTCGTCAAGGAAACATTCGACAGTTTATACTCTGAGTTACAGTGGTAACTCGTCAAGGAAACATTCGACAGTTTATACTCTGAGTTACAGTGGTAACTCCTCAAGGAAACATTCGACAGTTTATTCTCTGAGTTAGAGTGGTAACTCGTCAAGGAAACATTCGACAGTTTATACTCTGAGTTACAGTGGTAACTCGTCAAGGAAACATTCGACAGTTTATACTCTGAGTTACAGTGGTAACTCGTCAAGGAAACATTCGACAGTTTATACTCTGAATTACAGTGGTAACTCGTCAAGGAAACATTCGACAGTTTATACTCTGAGTTACAGTGGTTACTCGTCAAGGAAACATTCGACAGTTTATACTCTGAGTTACAGTGGTAACTCGTCAAGGAAACATTCGACAGTTTTTTACTCTGAGTTACAGTGGTAACTCGTCAAGGAAACATTCGACAGTTTATACTCTGAGTTACAGTGGTAACTCGTCAAGGAAACATTCGACAGTTTATACTCTGAGTTACAGTGGTAACTCGTCAAGGAAACATTCGACAGTTTATACTCTGAGTTACAGTCGTAACTCGTCAAGGAAACATTCGACAGTTTATACTCTGAGTTACAGTGGTAACTCGTCAAGGAAACATTCGACAGTTTATACTCTGAGTTACAGTGGTAACTCGTCAAGGAAACATTCGACAGTTTCTACTCTGAGTTACAGTGGTAAATCGTCAAGGAAACATTCGACAGTTTATACTCTGAGTTACAGTCGTAACTCGTCAAGGAAACATTCGACAGTTTATACTCTGAGTTACAGTGGTAACTCGTCAAGGACACATTCGACAGTTTATACTCTGAGAGTTACAGTCGTAACTCGTCAAGGAAACATTCGACAGTTTATACTCTGAGTTACAGTCGTAACTCGTCAAGGAAACAGTCGACAGTTTATACTCTGAGTTACAGTCGTACCTCGTCAAGGAAACATTCGACAGTTTATACTCTGAGTTATAGTGGTAACTCGTCAAGGAAACATTCGACAGTTTATACTCTGAGTTACAGTGGTAACTCGTCAAGGAAACATTCGACAGTTTCTACTCTGAGTTACAGTGGTAACTCGTCAAGGAAACATTCGACAGTTTATACTCTGAGTTACAGTGGTAACTCGTCAAGGAAACATTCGACAGTTTCTACTCTGAGTTACAGTGGTAACTCGTCAAGGAAACATTCGACAGTTTCTACTCTGAGTTACAGTCGTAACTCGTGAAGGAAACATTCGACAGTTTATACTCTGAGTTACAGTGGTAACTCGTCAAGGAAACATTCGACAGTTTCTACTCTGAGTTACAGTGGTAACTCGTCAAGGAAACATTCGACAGTTTATACTCTTAGTTACAGTGGTAACTCGTCAAGGAAACATTCGACAGTTTCTACTCTGAGTTACAGTGGTAACTCGTCAGGGAAACATTCGACAGTTTATACTCTGAGTTACAGTGGTAACTCGTCAAGGAAACATTCGACAGTTTCTACTCTGAGTTACAGTGGTAACTCGTCAAGGAAACATTCGACAGTTTATAGTCTGAGTTACAGTGGTAACTCGTCAAGAAAACATTCGACAGTTTATACTCTAAGTTACAGTGGTAACTCGTCAAGGAAACATTCGACAGTTTCTACTCTGAGTTACAGTGGTAACTCGTCAAGGAAACATTCGACAGTTTATACTCTGAGTTACAGTCGTAACTCGTCAAGGAAACAATCGACAGTTTCTACTCTGAGTCACAGTCGTAACTCGTCAAGGAAACATTCGACAGTTTCTACTCTGAGTTACAGTGGTAACTCGTCAAGGAAACATTCGACAGTTTATACTCTGAGTTACAGTCGTAACTCGTCAAGGAAACAATCGACAGTTTCTACTCTGAGTTACAGTGGTAACTCGTCAAGAAACATTCGACAGTTTATACTCTGAGTTACAGTCGTAACTCGTCAAGGAAACATTCGACAGTTTCTACTCTGAGTTACAGTGGTAACTCGTCAAGGAAACATTCGACAGTTTATACTCTGAGTTACAGTCGTAACTCGTCAAGGAAACATTCGACAGTTTCTACTCTGAGTTACAGTGGTAACTCGTCAAGGAAACATTCGACAGTTTATACTCTGAGTTACAGTCGTAACTCGTCAAGGAAACATTCGACAGTTTCTACTCTGAGTTACAGTGGTAACTCGTCAAGGAAACATTCGACATATTATACTCTGAGTTACAGTGGTAACTCGTCAAGGAAACATTCGACAGTTTATACTCTGAGTTGCAGTGGTAACTCGTCAAGGAAACATTCGACAGATTATACTCTGAGTTACAGTGGTAACTCGTCAAGGAAACATTCGACAGTTTATACTCTGAGTTACAGTGGTAACTCGTCAAGGAAACATTCGACAGTTTATACTCTGTGTTACAGTGGAAACTCGTCAGGGAAACATTCGACAGATTATACTCTGAGTTACAGTGGTAACTCGTCAAGGAAACATTCGACAGTTTATACTCTGAGTTACAGTGGTAACTCGTCAAGGAAACATTCGACAGTTTATACTCTGAGTTACAGTGGTAACTCGTCAAGGAAACATTCGACAGTTTATACTCTGAGTTACAGTGGTAACTCGTCAAGGAAACATTCGACAGTTTATACTCTGAGTTACAGTGGAAACTCGTCAGGGAAACATTCGACAGATTATACTCTGAGTTACAGTGGTAACTCGTCAAGGAAACATTCGACAGATTATACTCTGAGTTACAGTGGTAACTCGTCAAGGAAACATTCGACAGTTTATACTCTGAGTTACAGTGGTAACTCGTCAAGGAAACATTCGACAGTTTATACTCTGTGTTACAGTGGAAACTCGTCAGGGAAACATTCGACAGATTATACTCTGAGTTACAGTGGTAACTCGTCAAGGAAACATTCGACAGTTTATACTCTGAGTTACAGTGGTAACTCGTCAAGGAAACATTCGACAGTTTATACTCTGAGTTACAGTGGTAACTCGTCAAGGAAACATTCGACAGTTTATACTCTGAGTTACAGTGGTAACTCGTAAAGGAAACATTCGACAGTTTATACTCTGAGTTACAGTGGTAACTCGTCAAGGAAACATTCGACAGATTATACTCTGAGTTACAGTGGTAACTCGTCAAGGAAACATTCGACAGATTATACTCTGAGTTACAGTGGTAACTCGTCAAGGAAACATTCCACAGATTATACTCTGAGTTACAGTGGTAACTCGTCAAGGAAACATTCGACAGATTATACTCTGAGTTACAGTGGTAACTCGTCAAGGAAACATTCGACAGTTTATACTCTGAGTTACAGTGGTAACTCGTCAAGGAAACATTCGACAGTTTATACTCTGAGTTACAGTGGTAACTCGTCAAGGAAACATTCGACAGATTATACTCTGAGTTACAGTGGTAAATTGTCAAGGAAACATTCGACAGTTTATACTCTGAGTTACAGTGGTAACTCGTCAAGGAAACATTCGACAGTTTATACTCTGAGTTACAGTGGTAACTCGTCAAGGAAACATTCGACAGATTATACTCTGAGTTACAGTGGTAACTCGTCAAGGAAACATTCGACAGATTATACTCTGAGTTACAGTGGTAACTCGTCAAGGAAACATTCGACAGTTTATACTCTGAGTTACAGTGGTAACTCGTCAAGGAAACATTCGACAGTTTATACTCTGAGTTACAGTGGTAACTCGTCAAGGAAACATTCGACAGATTATACTCTGAGTTACAGTGGTAACTCGTCAAGGAAACATTCGACAGTTTATACTCTGAGTTACAGTGGTAACTCGTCAAGGAAACATTCGACAGTTTATACTCTGAGTTACAGTGGTAACTCGTCAAGGAAACATTCGACAGTTTATACTCTGAGTTACAGTGGTAACTCGTCAAGGAAACATTCGACAGTTTATACTCTGAGTTACAGTGGTAACTCGTCAAGGAAACATTCGACAGATTATACTCTGAGTTACAGTGGTAACTCGTCAAGGAAACATTCGACAGATTATACTCTGAGTTACAGTGGTAACTCGTCAAGGAAACATTCGACAGATCGGCTTCAACTTTGAAGACAATTTGAAGGAAAATAAAAAATTACAAAAGAAAAAAAAATTACTCATTTTACATCTTTTTTTTTTCTCCAGAATTTCGGTTCATAAGTTATAACATTATGATGGGAGCATAAACATGGGAGGCTGACCTGTGTATTATGATGGGAGCATAAACATGGGAGGCTGACCTGTGTATTATGATGGGAACATTAACATGCGAGGCTGACCTGTGTATTATGATGGGAGCATAAACATGGGAGGCTGACCTGTGTATTATGATGGGAGCATAAACATGGGAGGCTGACCTGTGTATTATGATGGGAACATTAACATGGGAGGCTGACCTGTGTATTATGATGGGAGCATAAACATGGGAGGCTGACCTGTGTATTATGATGGGAACATTAACATGGGAGGCTGACCTGTGTATTATGATGGGAACATTAACATGAGAGGCTGACCTGTGTATTATGATGGGAACATTAACATGGGAGGCTGACCTGTGTATTATGATGGGAGCATAAACATGGGAGGCTGACCTGTGTATTATGATGGGAACATTAACATGGGAGGCTGACCTGTGTATTATGATGGGAGCATAAACATGGGAGGCTGACCTGTGTATTATGATGGGAACATTAACATGGGAGGCTGACCTGTGTATTATGATGGGAGCATAAACATGGGAGGCTGACCTGTGTATTATGATGGGAACATTAACATGGGAGGCTGCCCTGTGTATTATGATGGGAACATTAACATGAGAGGCTGACCTGTGTATTATGATGGGAACATTAACATGGGAGGCTGACCTGTGTATTATGATGGGAGCATAAACATGGGAGGCTGACCTGTGTATTATGATGGGAACATTAACATGGGAGGCTGACCTGTGTATTATAATGGGAACATTAACATTAGAGGCTGACCTGTGTATTATGATGGGAACATTAACATGAGAGGCTGACCTGTGTATTATGATGGGAGCATTAACATGGGAGGCTGACCTGTGTATTATGATGGGAACATTAACATCAGAGGCTGACCTGTGTATTATGATGGGAACATTAACATGAGAGGCTGACCTGTGTATTATGATGGGAGCATTAACATGGGAGGCTGACCTGTGTATTATGATGGGAACATTAACATGAGAGGCTGACCTGTGTATTATGATGGGAACATTAACATGAGAGGCTGACCTGTGTATTATGATGGGAACATTAACATGGGAGGCTGACCTGTGTATTATGATGGGAACATTAACATGAGAGGCTGACCTGTGTATTATGATGGGAACATTAACATGGGAGGCTGACCTGTGTATTATGATGGGAACATTAACATGGGAGGCTGACCTGTGTATTATGATGGGAACATTAACATGAGAGGCTGACCTGTGTATTATGATGGGAACATTAACATGGGAGGCTGACCTGTGTATTATGATGGGAACATTAACATGAGAGGCTGACCTGTGTATTATGATGGGAACATTAACATGGGAGGCTGACCTGTGTATTATGACGGGAACATTAACATGAGAGGCTGACCTGTGTATTATGATGGGAACATTAACATGGGAGGCTGACCTGTGTATTATGATGGGAACATTAACATGAGAGGCTGACCTGTGTATTATGATGGGAACATTAACATGAGAGGCTGACCTGTGTATTATGATGGGAACATTAACATGGGAGGCTGACCTGTGTATTATGATGGGAACATTAACATGAGAGGCTGACCTGTGTATTATGATGGGAACATTAACATGGGAGGCTGACCTGTGTATTATGATGGGAACATTAACATGAGAGGCTGACCTGTGTATTATGATGGGAACATTAACATGAGAGGCTGACCTGTGTATTATGATGGGAACATTAACATGGGAGGCTGACCTGTGTATTATGATGGGAACATTAACATGAGAGGCTGACCTGTGTATTATGATGGGAACATTAACATGAGAGGCTGACCTGTGTATTATGATGGGAACATTAACATGAGAGGCTGACCTGTGTATTATGATGGGAGCATTAACATGGGAGGCTGACATGTGTATTATGATGGGAGCATTAACATGGGAGGCTGACCTGTGTATTATGATGGGAACATTAACATGAGAGGCTGACCTGTGTATTATGATGGGAACATTAACATGGAGAGGCTGACCTGTGTATTATGATGGGAACATTAACATGGAAGGCTGACCTGTGTATTATGATGGGAGCATAAACATGGGAGGCTGACCTGTGTATTATGATGGGAACATTAACATGGGAGGCTGACCTGTGTATTATGATGGGAACATTAACATGAGAGGCTGACCTGTGTATTATGATGGGAACATTAACATGGGAGGCTGACCTGTGTATTATGATGGGAACATTAACATGGGAGGCTGACCTGTGTATTATGATGGGAACATTAACATGAGAGGCTGACCTGTGTATTATGATGGGAACATTAACATGGGAGGCTGACCTGTGTATTATGATGGGAACATTAACATGGGAGGCTGACCTGTGTATTATGATGGGAACATTAACATGAGAGGCTGACCTGTGTATTATGATGGGAACATTAACATGAGAGGCTGACCTGTGTATTATGATGGGAGCATTAACATGGGAGGCTGACATGTGTATTATGATGGGAGCATTAACATGGGAGGCTGACCTGTGTATTATGATGGGAACATTAACATGAGAGGCTGACCTGTGTATTATGATGGGAACATTAACATGGGAGGCTGACCTGTGTATTATGATGGGAACATTAACATGAGAGGCTGACCTGTGTATTATGATGGGAACATTAACATGGAAGGCTGACCTGTGTATTATGATGGGAGCATAAACATGGGAGGCTGACCTGTGTATTATGATGGGAACATTAACATGGGAGGCTGACCTGTGTATTATGATGGGAACATTAACATGAGAGGCTGACCTGTGTATTATGATGGGAACATTAACATGAGATGCTGACCTGTGTATTATGATGGGAACATTAACATGAGAGGCTGACCTGTGTATTATGATGGGAACATTAACATGGGAGGCTGACCTGTGTATTATGATGGGAACATTAACATGAGAGGCTGACCTGTGTATTATGATGGGAACATTAACATGGGAGGCTGACCTGTGTATTATGATGGGAACATTAACATGAGAGGCTGACCTGTGTATTATGATGGGAACATTAACATGGGAGGCTGACCTGTGTATTATGATGGGAACATTAACATGAGAGGCTGACCTGTGTATTATGATGGGAACATTAACATGGGAGGCTGACCTGTGTATTATGATGGGAACATTAACATGAGAGGCTGACCTGTGTATTATGATGGGAACATTAACATGAGAGGCTGACCTGTGTATTATGATGGGAACATTAACATGAGAGGCTGACCTGTGTATTATGATGGGAACATTAACATGAGAGGCTGACCTGTGTATTATGATGGGAGCATTAACATGGGAGGCTGACCTGTGTATTATGATAGGAACATTAACATGGGAAGCTGACCTGTGTATTATGATGGGAACATTAACATGAGAGGCTGACCTGTGTATTATGATGAGAACATTAACATGAGAGGCTGACCTGTGTATTATGATGGGAACATTAACATGGGAGGCTGACCTGTGTATTATGATGGGAACATTAACATGAGAGGCTGTCCTGTGTATTATGATGGGAACATTAACATGAGAGGCTGACCTGTGTATTTTGATGGGAACATTAACATGGGAGGCTGACCTGTGTATTATGATGGGAACATTAAGATGAGAGGCCGACCTGTGTATTATGATTGGAACATTAACATGGGAGGCTGACCTGTGTATTATGATGGGAACATTAACATGAGAGGCTGACCTGTGTATTATGATGGGAACATTAACATGAGAGGCTGACCTGTGTATTATGATGGGAACATTAACATGAGAGGCTGACCTGTGTATTATGATGGGAACATTAACATGAGAGGCTGACCTGTGTATTATGATGGGAACATTAACATGAGAGGCTGACCAGTGTATTATGATGGGAGCATTAACATGGGAGGCTGACCTGTGTATTATGATGGGAACATTAACATGAGAGGCTGACCTGTGTATTATGATGGGAACATTAACATGAGAGGCTGACCTGTGTATTATGAAGGGAACATTAACATGGGAGGCTGACCTGTGTATTATGATGGGAACATTAACATGGGAGGCTGACCTGTGTATTATGATGGGAGCATTAACATGGGAGGCTGACCTGTGTATTATGATGGGAATATTAACATGAGAGGCTGACCTGTGTATTATGATGGGAACATTAACATGAGAGGCTGACCTGTGTATTATGATGGGAACATTAACATGAGAGGCTGACCTGTGTATTATGATGGGAACATTAACATGAGAGGCTGACCTGTGTATTATGATGGGAACATTAACATGAGAGGCTGACCTGTGTATTATGATGGGAGCATTAACATGGGAGGCTGACCTGTGTATTATGATGGGAACATTAACATGAGAGGCTGACCTGTGTATTATGATGGGAACATTAACATGAGAGGCTGACCTGTGTATTATGATGGGAACATTAACATGAGAGGCTGACCTGTGTATTATGATGGGAGCATTAACATGGGAGGCTGACCTGTGTATTATGATGGGAGCATTAACATGGGAGGCTGACCTGTGTATTATGATTTGAACATTAACATGAGAGGCTGACCTGTGTATTATGATGGGAACATTAACATGAGAGGCCGACCTGTGTATTATGATGGGAACATTAACATGAGAGGCTGACCTGTGTATTATGATGGGAACATTAACATGAGAGGCTGACCTGTGTATTATGATGGGAACATTAACATGAGAGGCTGACCTGTGTATTATGATGGGAACATTAACATGAGAGGCTGACCTGTGTATTATGATGGGAACACTAACATGAGAGGCTGACCTGTGTATTATGATGGGAACATTAACATGAGAGGCTGACCTGTGTATTATGATGGGAGCATTAACATGGGAGGCTGACCTGTGTATTATGATGGGAACATTAACATGAGAGGCTGACCTGTGTATTATGATGGGAGCATTAACATGGAAGGCTGACCTGTGTATTATGATGGGAACGTTAACATGAGAGGCTGACCTGTGTATTATGATGGGAACATTAACATGAGAGGCTGACCTGTGTATTATGATGGGAACATTAACATGAGAGGCTGACCTGTGTATTATGATGGGAACATTAACATGAGAGGCTGACCTGTGTATTATGATGGGAACATTAACATGAGAGGCTGACCTGTGTATTATGATGGGAACATTAACATGGGAGGCTGACATGTGTATTATGATGGGAACATTAACATGAGAGGCTGACCTGTGTATTATGATGGGAACATTAACATGAGAGGCTGACCTGTGTATTATGATGGGAACATTAACATGGGAGGCTGACCTGTGTATTATGATGGGAACATTAACATGGGAGGCTGACCTGTGTATTATGATGGGAACATTAACATGAGAGGCTGACCTGTGTATTATGATGGGAGCATTAACATGGGAGGCTGACCTGTGTATTATGATGGGAGCATTAACTTGGGAGGCTGACCTGTGTATTATGATGGGAACATTAACATGGGAGGCTGACCTGTGTATTATGATGGGAACATTAACACGAGAGGCTGACCTGTGTATTATGATGGGAGCATTAACAAGGGAGGCTGACCTGTGTATTATGATGGGAACATTAACATGAGAGGCTGACCTGTGTATTATGATGGGAACATTAACATGGGAGGCTGACCTGTGTATTATGATGGGAACATTAACATGAGAGGCTGACCTGTGTATTATGATGGGAACATTAACTTGGGAGGCTGACCTGTGTATTATGATGGGAACATTAACATGGGAGGCTGACCTGTGTATTATGATGGGAACATTAACATGAGAGGCTGACCTGTGTATTATGATGGGAGCATTAACATGGGAGGCTGACCTGTGTATTATGATGGGAACATTAACATGGGAGGCTGACCTTTGTATTATGATGGGAACATTAACATGAGAGGCTGACCTGTGTATTATGATGGGAACATTAACATGAGAGGCTGACCTGTGTATTATGATGGGAACATTAACATGAGAGGCTGACCTGTGTATTATGATGGGAGCATTAACATGGGAGGCTGACCTGTGTATTATGATGGGAACATTAACATGAGAGGCTGACCTGTGTATTATGATGGGAACATTAACATGAGAGGCTGACCTGTGTATTATGATGGGAACATTAACATGGGAGGCTGACCTGTGTATTATGATGGGAACATTAACATGAGAGGCTGACCTGTGTATTATGATGGGAACATTAACATGAGAGGCTGACCTGTGTATTATGATGGGAACATTAACATGAGAGGCTGACCTGTGTATTATGATGGGAACATTAACATGAGAGGCTGACCTGTGTATTATGATGGGAGCATTAACATGGGAGGCTGACCTGTGTATTATGATGGGAACATTAACATTAGAGGCTGACCTGTGTATTATGATGGGAACATTAACATGAGAGGCTGACCTGTGTATTATGATGGGAACATTAACATGGGAGGCTGACCTGTGTATTATGATGGGAACATTAACATGAGAGGCTGACCTGTGTATTATGATGGGAACATTAACATGAGAGGCTGACCTGTGTATTATGATGGGAACATTAACATGAGAGGCTGACCTGTGTATTATGATGGGAGCATTAACATGGGAGGCTGACCTGTGTATTATGATGGATCATTAACATGAGAGGCTGACCTGTGTATTATGATGGGAGCATTAACATGGGAGGCTGACCTGTGTATTATGATGGGAGCATTAACATGAGAGGCTGACCTGTGTATTATGATGGGAGCATTAACATGGGAGGCTGACCTGTGTATTATGATGGGAGCATTAACATGGGAGGCTGACCTGTGTATTATGATGGGAGCATTAACATGAGAGGCTGACCTGTGTATTATGATGGGAGCATTAACATGGGAGGCTGACCTGTGTATTATGATGGGAGCATTAACATGGGAGGCTGACCTGTGCATTATGATGGGAGCATTAACATGGGAGGCTGACCTGTGTATTATGATGGGAGCATTAACATGGGAGGCTGACCTGTGTACTATGATGCTAGCATTAACATGGGAGGCTGACCTGTGTATTATGATGGGAATATTAACATGGGAGGCTGACCTGTGTATTATGATGCTAGCATTAACATGGGAGGCTGGCCTGTGTATTATGATGGGAATATTAACACGAGAGGCTGACCTGTGTATTATGATGGGAGCATTAACATGGGAGGCTGACCTGTGTATTATGATGGGAACATTAACATGAGAGGCTGACCTTTGTATTATGATGGGAACATTAACATGGGAGGCTGACCTGTGTATTATGATGGGAGCATTAACTTGGGAGGCTGACCTGTGTATGATGATGGGAACATTAACATGGGAGGCTGACCTGAGTATTATGATGGGAACATTAACATGAGAGGCTGACCTGTGTATTATGATGGGAGCATTAACATGGGAGGCTGACCTGTGTATTATGATGGGAACATTAACATGGGAGGCTGACCTTTGTATTATGATGGGAACATTAACATGAGAGGCTGACCTGTGTATTATGATGGGAACATTAACATGAGAGGCTGACCTGTGTATTATGATGGGAACATTAACATGAGAGGCTGACCTGTGTATTATGATGGGAGCATTAACATGGGAGGCTGACCTGTGTATTATGATGGGAACATTAACATGAGA
This sequence comes from Cherax quadricarinatus, assembly GCF_038502225.1. Taxonomy (NCBI): domain Eukaryota; kingdom Metazoa; phylum Arthropoda; class Malacostraca; order Decapoda; family Parastacidae; genus Cherax; species Cherax quadricarinatus. The sequence continues at coordinate 36,754,375 of NC_091301.1, read as the reverse complement.
GGCTGACCTGTGTATTATGATGGGAACATTAACATGAGAGGCTGACCTGTGTATTATGATGGGAACATTAACATGGGAGGCTGACCTGTGTATTATGATGGGAACATTAACATGAGAGGCTGACCTGTGTATTATGATGGGAACATTAACATGAGAGGCTGACCTGTGTATTATGATGGGAACATTAACATGAGAGGCTGACCTGTGTATTATGATGGGAACATTAACATGAGAGGCTGACCTGTGTATTATGATGGGAGCATTAACATGGGAGGCTGACCTGTGTATTATGATGGGAACATTAACATTAGAGGCTGACCTGTGTATTATGATGGGAACATTAACATGAGAGGCTGACCTGTGTATTATGATGGGAACATTAACATGGGAGGCTGACCTGTGTATTATGATGGGAACATTAACATGAGAGGCTGACCTGTGTATTATGATGGGAACATTAACATGAGAGGCTGACCTGTGTATTATGATGGGAACATTAACATGAGAGGCTGACCTGTGTATTATGATGGGAGCATTAACATGGGAGGCTGACCTGTGTATTATGATGGATCATTAACATGAGAGGCTGACCTGTGTATTATAATGGGAGCATTAACATGGGAGGCTGACCTGTGTATTATGATGGGAGCATTAACATGAGAGGCTGACCTGTGTATTATGATGGGAACATTAACATGAGAGGCTGACCTGTGTATTATGATGGGAGCATTAACATGAGAGGCTGACCTGTGTATTATGATGGGAGCATTAACATGAGAGGCTGACCTGTGTATTATGATGGGAGCATTAACATGGGAGGCTGACCTGTGTATTATGATGGGAGCATTAACATGGGAGGCTGACCTGTGTATTATGATGGGATCAATAACATGAGAGGCTGACCTGTGTATTATAATGGGAGCATTAACATGGGAGGCTGACCTGTGTATTATGATGGGAGCATTAACATGGGAGGCTGACCTGTGTATTATGATGGGAGCATTAACATGAGAGGCTGACCTGTGTATTATGATGGGAACATTAACATGAGAGGCTGACCTGTGTATTATGATGGGAGCATTAACATGGGAGGCTGACCTGTGTATTATGATGGGAATATTAACATGGGAGGCTGACCTGTGTATTATGATGCTAGCATTAACATGGGAGGCTGACCTGTGTATTATGATGGTAGCATTAACATGGGAGACGACCTGTGTATTATGATGGTAGCATTAACATGGGAGACTGACCTGTGTATTATGATGGGAGCATTAACATGGGAGGCTGACCTGTGTATTATGATGGGAACATTAACATGGGAGGCTGACCTGTGTATTATGATGGGAACATTAACATGGGAGGCTGACCTGTGTATTATGATGGGAACATTAACATGGGAGGCTGACCTGTGTATTATGATGCTAGCATTAACATGGGAGGCTGACCTGTGTATTATGATGCTAGCATTAACATGGAAGGCTGACCTGTGTATTATGATGGGAATATTAACATGGGAGGCTGACCTGTGTATTATGATGGTAGCATTAACATGGGAGGCTGACCTGTGTATTATGATGGTAGCATTAACATGGGAGACGACCTGTGTATTATGATGGTAGCATTAACATGGGAGACTGACCTGTGTATTATGATGGGAGCATTAACATGGGAGGCTGACCTGTGTATTATGATGGGAACATTAACATGGGAGGCTGACCTGTGTATTATGATGGGAACATTAACATGGGAGGCTGACCTGTGTATTATGATGGGAACATTAACATGGGAGGCTGACCTGTGTATTATGATGGGAGCATTAACTTGGGAGGCTGACCTGTGTATTATGATGGGAACATTAACATGGGAGGCTGACCTGTGTATTATGATGGGAACATAAACATGGGAGGCTGACCTGTGTATTATGATGGGAACATTAACATGGGAGGCTGACCTGTGTATTATGATGGGAGCATTAACATGGGAGACTGTCCTGTGTATTATGATGGGAGCATTAACATGGGAGGCTGACATGTGTATTATGATGCTAGCATTAACATGGGAGGCTGACCTGTGTATTATCATGGGAGCATTAACATGGGAGGCTGACCTGTGTATTATGATGGGAGCATTAACATGGGAGGCTGACCTGTGTATCATGATGGGAGCATTAACATGGGAGGCTGACCTGTGTATTATGATGCTTGCATTAACATGGGAGGCTGACCTGTGTATTATGATGGGAATATTAACATGGGAGGCTGACCTGTGTATTATGATGCTAGCATTAACATGGGAGGCTGACCTGTGTATTATGATGGGAATATTAACATGGGAGGCTGACCTGTGTATTATGATGCTAGCATTAACATGGGAGGCTGGCCTGTGTATTATGATGCTAGCATTAACATTGGAGGCTGACCTGTGTAATATGATGGGAATATTAACATGGGAGGCTGACCTGTGTATTATGATGGTAGCATTAACATGGGAGGCTGACCTGTGTATTATGATGGTAGCATTAACATGGGAGGCTGACCTGTGTATTATGATGGTAGCATTAACATTGGAGACTGACCTGTGTATTATGATGGGAACATTAACATGGGAGGCTGACCTGTGTATTATGTTGGGAACATTAACATGGGAGGCTGACCTGTGTATTATGATGGGAACATTAACATGGGAGGCTGACCTGTGTATTATGATGGGAACATTAACATGGGAGGCTGACCTGTGTATTATGATGGGAGCATTAACTTGGGAGGCTGACCTGTGTATTATGATGGGAACATTAACATGGGAGGCTGACCTGTGTATTATGATGGGAACATTAACATGGGAGGCTGACCTGTGTATTATGATGGGAACATTAACATGGGAGGCTGACCTGTGTATTATGATGGGAGCATTAACAAGGGAGGCTGTCCTGTGTTTTATGATGGGAACATTAACATGGGAGGCTGACCTGTGTATTATGATGGGAACATTAACATGGGAGGCTGACCTGTGTACTATGATGGGAGCATTAACATGGGAGGCTGACCTTTGTATTATGATGGGAACATTAACATGGGAGGCTGACCTGTGTATTATGGTGAGAACATTAACATGGGTGGCTGACCTGTGTATTATGATGGGAGTATTAACATGGGAGGCTGACCTGTGTATTATGATGGGAGCATTAACTTGGAGGCTGACCTGTGTATTATGATGGGAACATTAACATGGGAGGCTGACCTGTGTATTATGATGGGAACATTAACATGGGAGGCTGACCTGTGTATTATGATGGGAACATTAACATGGGAGGCTGACCTGTGTATTATGATGGGAGCATTAACTTGGGAGGCTGACCTGTGTATTATGATGGGAACATTAACATGGGAGGCTGACCTGTGTATTATGATGGGAACATTAACATGGGAGGCTGACCTGTGTATTATGATGGGAACATTAACATGGGAGGCTGACCTGTGTATTATGATGGGAACATTAACTTGGGAGGCTGACCTGTGTATTATGATGGGAACATTAACATGGGAGGCTGACCTGTGTATTATGATGGGAACATTAACTTGGGAGGCTGACCTGTGTATTATGATTGGAGCATTAACATGGGAGCCTGACCTGTGTATTGCGATGGGAGCATTAACTTGGGAGGCTGACCTGTGTATTATGATGGGAACATTAACATGGGAGGCTGACCTGTGTATTATGATGGGAGCATTAACATGGGAGGCTGACCTATGTATTATGATGGGAACATTAACATGGGAGGCTGACCTGTGTATTATGATGGGAACATTAACTTGGGAGGCTGACCTGTGTATTATGATGGGAACATTAACATGGGAGGCTGACCTGTGTATTATGATGGGAGCATTAACATGGGAGGCTGACCTGTGTATTATGATGGGAGCATTGACATGGGAGGCTGACCTGTGTATTATGATGGGAACATTAACATGGGAGGCTGACCTGTGTATTATGATGGGAACATTAACATGGGAGGCTGACCTGTGTATTATGATGGGAACATTAACATGGGAGGCTGACCTGTGTATTATGATGGGAGCATTAACATTTGAGGCTGACCTGTGTATTATGATGGGAGCATTAACATGGGAGGCTGACCTGTGTATTACGATGGGAGCAATAACATGGGAGGCTGACCTGTGTATTATGATGGAGCATTAACATGGGAGGCTTACCTGTTTATTATGATGGGAGCATTAACATGGGAGGCTGACCTGTGTATTATGATGGGAGCATTAACATGGGAGGCTGACCTGTGTATTATGATGGGAGCATTAACATGGGAGGCTGACCTGTGTATTATGATGGGAGCATTAACATGGGAGGCTGACCTGTGTACTGTGATGGGAGCATTAACATGGGAGGCTGACCTGTGTATTATGATGGGAACATTAACATGGGAGGCTGACCTGTGTATTATGATGGGAACATTAACATGGGAGGCTGACCTGTGTATTATGATGGAGCATTAACATGGGAGGCTGACCTGTGTATTATGATGGGAGCATTAACATGGGAGGCTCACCTGTGTATTGTGATGGGAGCATTAACTTGGGAGGCTGACCTGTGTATTATGATTGGAGCATTAACATGGGAGGCTGACCTGTGTATTATGATGGGAGCATTAACATGAGAAACTGACCTGTGTATTATGATGGGAGCATTAACATGGGAGGCTGACCTGTGTATTATGATGGGAACATTAACATGGGAGGCTGACCTGTGTATTATGATGGGAGCATTAACATGGGAGGCTGACCTGTGTATTATGATGGGAACATTAACATGGGAGGCTGACCTGTGTATTATGACATGAGCATTAACATGGGAGGCTGACCTGTGTATTATGATGGGAACATTAACATGGGAGACTGACCTGTGTATTATGATGGGAACATTAACATGGGAGGCTGACCTGTGTATTATGATGGGAGCATTAACATGGGAGGCTGACCTGTGTATTATGATGGGAGCATTAACATGGGAGCCTGACCTGTGTATTATGATGGGAGCATTAACATGGGAGGCTGACCTGTGTATTATGATGGGAACATTAACATGGGAGGTTGACCTGTGTATTATGATGGGGGCATTAACATGGGAGGCTGACCTGTGTATTATGATGGGAGCATTAACATTGGAGGCTGACCTGTGTATTATGATGGGAGCATTAACATGGGAGGCTGACCTGTGTATTATGATGGGAGCATTAACATGGGAGGCTGACCTGTGTATTATGATGGGAACATTAACATGGGAGGCTGACCTGTGTATTATGATTGGAGCATTAACATTTTAGGCTGACCTGTGTATTATGATGGGAACATTAACATTGGAGGCTGACCTGTGTATTACGATGGGAGCATTAACATGGGAGGCTGACCTGTGTATTATGATGGTAGCATTAACATGGGAGGCTGACCTGTGTATAATGATGGTAACATTAACATGGGAGGCTGACCTGTGTATTATGATGGGAACATTAACATTGGAGGCTGACCTGTGAATTATGATGGGAACATTAACATGAGAGGCTGACCTGTGTATTATGATGGGAACATTAACATGAGAGGCTGACCTGTGTATTATGATGGGAACATTAACATGGGAGGCTGACCTGTGTACTATGATGGGAACATTAACATGAGAGGCTGACCTGTGTATTATGATGGGAACATTAACATGAGAGGCTGACCTGTGTATTATGATGGGAACATTAACATGAGAGGCTGAGCTGTGTATTATGATGGGAACATTAACATGAAAGGCTGACCTGTGTATTATGATGGGAGCATTAACATGGGAGGCTGACCTGTGTATTATGATGGGAACATTAACATTAGAGGCTGACCTGTGTATTATGATGGGAACATTAACATGAGAGGCTGACCTGTGTATTATGATGGGAACATTAACATGGGAGGCTGACCTGTGTATTATGATGGGAACATTAACATGAGAGGCTGACCTGTGTATTATGATGGGAACATTAACATGAGAGGCTGACCTGTGTATTATGATGGGAACATTAACATGAGAGGCTGACCTGTGTATTATGATTGGAGCATTAACATGGGAGGCTGACCTGTGTATTATGATGGAGCATTAACATGAGAGGCTGACCTGTGTATTATGATGGGAGCATTAACATGAGAGGCTGACCTGTGTATTATGATGGGAGCATTAACATGAGAGGCTGACCTGTGTATTATGATGGGAGCATTAACATGGGAGGCTGACCTGTGTATTATGATGGGAGCATTAACATGGGAGGCTGACCTGTGTATTATGATGGGAGCATTAACATGAGAGGCTGACCTGTGTATTATGATGGGAGCATTAACATGGGAGGCTGACCTGTGTATTATGATGGGAGCATTAACATGGGAGGCTGACCTGTGTATTATGATGGGAGCATTAACATGGCAGGCTGACCTGTGTATTATGATGGGAGCATTAACATGGGAGGCTGACCTGTGTATTATGATGCTAGCATTAACATGGGAGGCTGACCTGTGTATTATGATGGGAATATTAACATGGGAGGCTGACCTGTGTATTATGATGCTAGCATTAACATGGGAGGCTGACCTGTGTATTATGATGGGAATATTAACATGGGAGGCTTACCTGTGTATTATGATGCTAGCATTAACATGGGAGGCTGACCTGTGTATTATGATGCTAGCATTAACATGGAAGGCTGACCTGTGTATTATGATGGGAATATTAACATGGGAGGCTGACCCGGTGTATTATGATGGTAGCATTAACATGGGAGGCTGACCTGTGTATTATGATGGTAGCATTAACATGGGAGACGACCTGTGTATTATGATGGTAGCATTAACATGGGAGACTGACCTGTGTATTATGATGGGAGCATTAACATGGGAGGCTGACCTGTGTATTATGATGGGAACATTAACATGGGAGGCTGACCTGTGTATTATGATGGGAACATTAACATGGGAGGCTGACCTGTGTATTATGATGGGAGCATTAACTTGGGAGGCTGACCTGTGTATTATGATGGGAACATTAACATGGGAGGCTGACCTGTGTATTATGATGGGAACATTAACATGAGAGGCTGACCTGTGTATTATGATGGGAACATTAACATGGGAGGCTGACTTGTGTATTATGATGGGAGCATTAACAAGGGAGACTGACCTGTGTATTATGATGGGAGCATTAACATGGGAGGCTGACCTGTGTATTATGATGCTAGCATTAACATGGGAGGCTGACCTGTGTATTATGATGGGAGCATTAACATGGGAGGCTGACCTGTGTATTATGATGGGAGCATTAACATGGGAGGCTGACCTGTGTATTATGATGGGAGCATTAACATGGGAGGCTGACCTGTGTATTATGATGCTAGCATGAACATGGGAGGCTGACCTGTGTATTATGATGGGAATATTAACATGGGAGGCTGACCTGTGTATTATGATGCTAGCATTAACATGGGAGGCTGACCTGTGTATTATGATGGGAATATTAACATGGGAGGCTGACCTGTGTATTATGATGCTAGCATTAACATGGGAGGCTGACCTGTGTATTATGATGCTAGCATTAACATTGGAGGCTGACCTGTGTATTATGATGGGAATATTAACATGGGAGGCTGACCTGTGTATTATGATGGTAGCATTAACATGGGAGGCTGACCTGTGTATTATGATGGTAGCATTAACATGGGAGGCTGACCTGTGTATTATGATGGTAGCATTAACATGGGAGACTGACCTGTGTATTATGATGGGAACATTAACATGGGAGGCTGACCTGTGTATTATGTTGGGAACATTAACATGGGAGGCTGACCTGTGTATTATGATGGGAACATTAACATGGGAGGCTGACCTGTGTATTATGATGGGAACATTAACATGGGAGGCTGACCTGTGTATTATGATGGGAGCATTAACTTGGGAGGCTGACCTGTGTATTATGATGGGAACATTAACATGGGAGGCTGACCTGTGTATTATGATGGGAACATTAACATGGGAGGCTGACCTGTGTATTATGATGGGAACATTAACATGGGAGGCTGACCTGTGTATTATGATGGGAGCATTAACAAGGGAGGCTGTCCTGTGTTTTATGATGGGAACATTAACATGGGAGGCTGACCTGTGTATTATGATGGGAACATTAACATGGGAGGCTGACCTGTGTATTATGATGGGAGCATTAACATGGGAGGCTGACCTGTGTAATATGATGTTAACATTAACATGGGAGGCTGACCTGTGTATTATGATGGGAACATTAACATGGGAGGCTGACCTGTGTATTATGATGGGAGTATTAACATGGGAGGCTGACCTGTGTATTATGATGGGAGCATTAACTTGGGAGGCTGACCTGTGTATTATGATGGGAACATTAACATGGGAGGCTGACCTGTGTATTATGATGGGAACATTAACATGGGAGGCTGACCTGTGTTTTATGATGGGAACATTAACATGGGAGGCTGACCTGTGTATTATGATGGGAGCATTAACTTGGGAGGCTGACCTGTGTATTATGATGGGAACATTAACATGGGAGGCTGACCTGTGTATTATGATGGGAACATTAACATGGGAGGCTGACCTGTGTATTATGATGGGAACATTAACATGGGAGGCTGACCTGTGTATTATGATGGGAACATTAACTTGGGAGGCTGACCTGTGTATTATGATGGGAACATTAACATGGGAGGCTGACCTGTGTATTATGATGGGAACATTAACTTGGGAGGCTGACCTGTGTATTATGATTGGAGCATTAACATGGGAGCCTGACCTGTGTATTGCGATGGGAGCATTAACTTTGGAGGCTGACCTGTGTATTATGATGGTAACATTAACATGGGAGGCTGACCTGTGTATTATGATGGGAGCATTAACATGGGAGGCTGACCTATGTATTATGATGGGAACATTAACATGGGAGGCTGACCTGTGTATTATGATGGGAACATTAACTTGGGAGGCTGACCTGTGTATTATGATGGGAACATTAACATGGGAGGCTGACCTGTGTATTATGATGGGAGCATTAACATGGGAGGCTGACCTGTGTATTATGATGGGAGCATTGACATGGGAGGCTGACCTGTGTATTATGATGGGAACATTAACATGGGAGGCTGACCTGTGTATTATGATGGGAGCATTAACATGGGAGGCTGACCTGTGTATTATGATGGGAACATTAACATGGGAGGCTGAATTGTGTATTATGATGGGAGTATTAACATTGGAGGCTGACCTGTGTATTATGATGGGAGCATTAACATGGGAGGCTGACCTGTGTATTATGATGGGAGCAATAACATGGGAGGCTGACCTGTGTATTATGATGGAGCATTAACATGGGAGGCTTACCTGTTTATTATGATGGGAGCATTAACATGGGAGGCTGACCTGTGTATTATGATGGGAGCATTAACATGGGAGGCTGGCCTGTGTATTATGATGGGAGCATTAACATGGGAGGCTGACCTGTGTATTATGATGGGAGCATTAACATGGGAGGCTGACCTGTGTACTATGATGGGAGCATTAACATGGGAGGCTGACCTGTGTATTATGATGGGAACATTAACATGCGAGGCTGACCTGTGTATTATGATGGGAGCATTAACATGGGAGGCTGACCTGTGTATTGTGATGGGAGCATTAACATGGGAGGCTGACCTGTGTATTATGATTGGAGCATTAACATGGGAGGCTGACCTGTGTATTATAATGGGAGCATTAACATGGGAGGCTGACCTGTGTATTATGATGGGAGCATTAACATGGGAGGCTGACCTGTGTATTATGATGGGAACATTAACATGGGAGGCTGACCTGTGTATTATGATGGGAGCATTAACATGGGAGGCTGACATGTGTATTATGATGGGAACATTAACATGGGAGGCTGACCTGTGTATTATGATATGAGCATTAACATGGGAGGCTGACCTGTGTATTATGATGGGAACATTAACATGGGAGACTGACCTGTGTATTATGATGGGAACATTAACATGGGAGGCTGACCTGTGTATTATGATGGGAGCATTAACATGGGAGGCTGACCTGTGTATTATGATGGGAGCATTAACATGGGAGGCTGACCTGTGTATTATGAAGGGAGCATTAACATGGGAGGCTGACCTGTGTATTATGATATGAACATTAACATGGGAGGCTGACCTGTGTATTTTGATGGGAGCATTAACATGGGATGCTGACCTGTGTATTATGATGGGAACATTAACATGGGACACTGACCTGTGTATTATGATGGGAACATTAACATGGGAGGCTGACCTGTGCACTATGATGGGAACATTAACATGGGAGGTTGACTTGTGTATTATGATGGGAACATTAACATGGGAGGCTGACCTGTGTATTATGATTAGAGCATTAACATGGGAGGCTGACCTGTGTATTATGATGGGAACATTAACATGGGAGGCTGACCTGTGTATTATGATGGGAACATTAATATGGGAGGCTGACATGTGCATTATGATGGGAACATTAACATGGGAGGCTGACCTGTGTATTATGATGGGAACATTAACATGGGAGGCTGACCTGTGTATTATGATGGGAGCATTAACATGGGAGGCTGACCTGTGTATTATGATGGGAACATTAACATGGGAGGTTGACCTGTGTATTATGATGGGAGCATTAACATGGGAGGCTGACCTGTGTATTCTGATGGGAGCATTAACATTGGAGGCTGACCTGTGTATTATGATGGGAGCATTAACATGGGAGGCTGACCTGTGTATTATGATGGGAGCATTAACATGGGAGGCTGACCTGTGTATTATGATGGGAACATTAACATGGGAGGCTGACCTGTGTATTATGATGGGAGCATTAACGTTGGAGGCTGACCTGTATATTATGATGGGAACATTAACATTGGAGGCTGACCTGTGTATTACGATGGGAGCATTAACATGGGAGGCTGACCTGTGTATTATGATGGTAGCATTAACATGGGAGGCTGACCTGTGTATAATGATGGTAACATTAACATGGGAGGCTGACCTGTGTATTATGATGGGAACATTAACATTGGAGGCTGACCTGTGTATTATGATGGGAGCATTAACATGGGAGGCTGACCTGTGTATTATGATGGGAATATTAACATGGGAGGCTGACCTGTGTATTATGATGGGAACATTAACATGGGAGGCTGACCTGTGTATTATGATGGGAATATTAACATGGGAGGCTGACCTGTGTATTATGATGGGAATATTAACATGTAAGGCTGACCTGTGTATTATGATGGGAGCATTAACATGAGAGGCTGACCTGTGTATTATGATGGGAACATTAACATGGGAGGCTGACCTGTGTATTATGATGGGAGCATTAACGTGAGAGGCTGACCTGTGTATTATGATTGGAGCATTAACATGGGAGGCTGACCTGTGTATTATGATGGGAGCATTAACATGGGAGGCTGACCTGTGTATTATGATGGGAACATTAACATGGGAGGCTGTCCTGTGTATTATGATGGGAACATTAACTAGGGAGGCTGACCTGTGTATTATGATGGGAGCTTTAACATGGGAGGCTGACCTGTGTATTATGATGGGAACATAAACATGGGAGGCTGACCTGTGTATTATGATGGGAGCATTAACATGGGAGGCTGACCTGTGTATTACGATGGGAACATTAACATGGGAGGCTGTCCTTTGCATTATGATGGGAACATTAACATGGGATGCTGACCTGTGTATTATGATGGGAGCATTAACATGGGAGGCTGACCTGTGTATTATGATGGGAGCATTAACATGGGAGGCTGACCTGTGTATTACGATGGGAACATTAACATGGGAGGCTGACCTGTGTATTATGATAGGAACATTAACATGGGAGGCTGACCTTTGTATTATGATGGGAGCATTAACACGGGAGGCTGACCTGTGTATTATGATATGAGCATTAACATGGGAGGATGACCTGTGTATTATGATGGGAGCATTAACATGGGAGGCTGACCTGTGTTTTATGATGGGAACATTAACATGGGAGGCTCAAGTGTATTATGATGGGAACATTAACATGGGAGGCTGACCTGTGTATTATGATGGGAGCATTAACATGGGAGACTGACCTATGTATTATGATGGGAGCATTATCATGGGAGGCTGACCTGTGTGTTATGATGGGAGCATTAACATGGGAGGTTGACCTGTGTATTTTGATGGGAGCATTAACATGGGAGGCTGACCTGTGTATTATGAAGGGAGCATTCACATGGGAGGCTGACCTGTGTATTATGATGAAAACATTAACATGGGAGACAGACCTGTGTATTATGATGGGAGCATTAACATGGGAGGCTGACCTGTGTTTTATATTGGGAACATTAACATGGGAGGCTGACCTGTGTATTATGATGGGAGCATTAACATGGGAGGCTGACCTGTGTATTATGATGCGAATATTAACATGGGAGACTGACCTGTGTGTTATGATTTGAATATTAACATGGGAGACCGACCTGCGTATTATGATGGGAATATTAACATGGGAGGCTGACCTGTGTATTATGATGCGAATATTAACATGGTAGGCTGACCTGTGTATTATGATGGGAATATTAACATGGGAGGCTGACCTGTGTATTAAGATGGGAATATTAACATGGGAGGCTGACCTGTGCATTATGATGGGAATATTAACATGGCAGGCCGACCTGTGTGTTATGATAGGAATATTAACATGGGAGACTGACCTGTGTATTATGATGGGAACATTAACATGGGAGACAGACCTGTGTATTATGATGGGAACATTAACATGGGAGACTGACCTGTGTATTATGATGGGAGCATTAACATGGGAGACTGACCTGTGTATTATGATGGGAACATTAAAATGGGAGACTGACCTGTGTATTATGATGATAACATTAACATGGGAGACAGACCTGCGTATTGTGATAGGAACATTAACATGGGAGACAGACCTGTTTATTATGATGGGAACATTAACATGAGAGACTGACCTGTGTATTATGATGGTAACATTAACATGGGAGACTGACCTGTGTATTATGATGGGAACATTACCATGGGAGACAGACCTGTGTATTGTGATGGGAACATTAACATGGGAGACAGACCTGTGTATTATGATGGGAGCATTAGCATGGGAGGCTGACCTGTGTTTTGTGATGGGAATAATAAAATGGGAGACTGACCTGTGTATTATAATGGGAATATTAACATGGGAGGCTGTCCTGTGTATTATGATGGGAATATTAACATGGGAGGCTGACCTGTGTAATATTATAGGAATATTAACATGGGAGACTGACCTGTGTATTATGATGGGAATATTAACATGGGAGGCTGACCTGTGTATTATGATGGGAATATTAACATGGGAGGCTGACCTGTGTATTATGATGGGAATATTAACATGGGATTCTGACCTGTGTATTAAGATGGGAATATTAACATGGGAGGCTGACCTGTGCATTATGATGGGAATATTAACATGGGAGGCCGACGTGTGTTATGATGGGAATATTAACATAGGAGACTGACCTGTGTATTATGATGGGAACATTAACATGGGAGACTGACCTGTGTATTATGATGGGAACATTAACATGGGAGACAGACCTGTGTATTATGATGGGAACATTAATATGGGAGACTGACCTATGTATTATGATGGGAACATTAACATGGGAGACTGACCTGTGTATTATGATGGGAGCATTAACATGGGAGACTGACCTGTGTATTATGATAGGAACATTAACATGGGAGACTGACCTGTGCATTATGATGGGAACATTAACAAGGGAGACAGACCTGCGTATTATGATGGGAACATTAACATGGGAGACAGACCTGTGTATTATGATGGGAACATTAACATGGGAGACTGACCTGTGTATTATGATGGGAAAATTAACGTGGGAGACTGACCTGTGTATTAGGATGGGAACATTAACATGGGAGACAGACCTATGTATTATGATGGGAACATTAATATGGGAGACAGACCTGTGTATTATGATGGGAACATTAACATGGGAGACTGCTCCGTGTATTATGATGGGAACATTAACATGGGAGACTGACCTGTGTATTATGATGGGAACATTTATATGGGAGACTGACCTGTGTATTATGATGGGAACATTAACATGGGAGACAGACCTGTGTATTATGATGGGAACATTAACATGGGAGACTGACCTGTGTATTATGATGGGACCATTAACATGGGAGGCTCACCTGGTGGAGACAGTGTACGGGTGATGGGTGGAGACAGTGTGCGGGTGATGGGTAGACACAGTCTGCAGGTGATGGGTGGAGACAGTGTGCAGGTGATTGGTGGAGATAGTCTGCGGGTGATGGGTGGAGACAGTGTGCAGGTGATTGATGGAGATAGTCTGCGGGTGATGGGTGGAGACAGTGTGCAGGTGATTGGTGGAGATAGTCTGCGGGTGAGGGGTGGAGACAGTGTGCGGGTGAGGGGTGGAGACAGTGTGCGGGTGATTGGTGGAGATTGTCTGCAGGTGATGGGTGGAGACAGTGTGCATGTGATTGGTGGAGATAGTCTGCGGGTGAGGAGTGGAGACAGTGTGCAGGTGATTGGCGGAGATAGTCTGCGGGTGAGGGGTGGAGACAGTGTGCAGGTGATTGGTGGAGATAGTCTGCGGGTGAGGGGTGGAGACAGTGTGCGGGTGAGGGGTGGAGACAGTGTGCAGGTGATTGGTGGAGATAGTCTGCGGGTGAGGGGTGGAGACAGTGTGTGGGTGATTGGTGGAGATAGTCTGCAGGTGATGGGTGGAGACAGTGTGCGGGTGATTGGTGGAGATAGTCTGCAGGTGATGGGTGGAGACAGTGTGCAGGTGATTGGTGGAGATAGTCTGCAGGTGAGGGGTGGAGACAGTGTGCAGGTGATTGGTGGAGATAGTCTGCAGGTGATGGGTGGAGACAGTGTGCAGGTGATTGGTGGAGATAGTCTGCAGGTGAGGGGTGGAGACAGTGTGCGGGTGATGGGTGGAGACTGTGCTGGTGATGGGTAGGCACAGTCTGCAGGTGATGGGTGGAAGCAGTCTGCGAGTGATGGGTGGAGACAGTGTGCGGGTGATGGGTGGAGACAGTGTGCAGGTGATGGGTAGACACAGTCTGCAGGTGATGGGTGGAAGCAATCTGCGGGTGATGGGTGGAGACAGTGTGCGGGTGATGGGTGGAGGCAGTGTGCGGGTAATGGGTGGAGACAGTGTGCGGGTGATGGGTAGACACAGTCTACGGGTGATGGGTGGAGACAGTGTGCAGGCGATGGGTGGAGACAGTGTGCGGGTGATGGGTAGACACAGTCTGCAGGTGATGGGTGGAAGCATTCTGCGGGTGATGGGTGAGACAGTGTGCGGGTGATGGATGGAGACAGTGTGCGGGTGATGGGTGGAGACAGTGTGCGGGTGATGGATAGACACAGTCTGCGGGTGATGGGTGGAGACAGTGTGCGGGTGATGGGTAGACACAGTCTGCGGGTGATGGGTGGAGACAATCTGCGGGTGATTGGTAGACCCAGTCTGCGGGTGATGGGTAGACAGTGTGCGGATGATGGGTAGACACAGTCTGCGGGTGATGGGTGGAAACAGTGTGCGGGTGATGGGTAGATACAGTCTGCGGGTGATGGGTGGAAGCAATCTGCGGGTAATGGGTGGAGACAGTGTGCGGGTGATGGGTGGAGACAGTGTGCGGGTAATGGGTGGAGACAGTGTGCGGGTGATGGGACACAGTCTGCAGGTGATGGGTGGAAGCAATCTGCGGGTGATGGCTGGAGACAGTGTGCGGGTGATGGGTGGAGAAAGTGTGCGGGTAATGGATGGAGACAGTGTGCGGGTGGTGGGTAGACACAGTCTGCGGGTGATGGGTGGAGACTGTGCCGGCGATGGGTGGAGACAGTGTGCGGGTGATGGGTAGACAGTGTGCGGGTGATGGGTAGACACAGTCTACGGGCGATGGGTGGAAACAGTGTGCGGGTGATGGGTAGATACAGTCTGCAGGTGATGGGTGGAAGCAATCTGCGGGTGATGGGTGGAGACAGTGTGCGGGTGATGGGTGGAGACAGTGTGCGGGTGATGGTTTGAGACAGTCTGCGGGTGATGGGTAGACCCAGCCTGCGGGTGATGGGTGGAGACAGTGTGCGGGTGATGGGTAGACACAGTCTGCGGGTGATGGGTGGAGACAGTGTGCGTGTGATGTGTAGACCCAGTCTGGGGGTGATGGGTAGACACAGTCTGCGGGTGATGGGCGGAGACAGTGTGCGGGTGATGGGCGGACCCAGTCTGCGGGTGATAGGTGGAGACAGTCTGCGGGTGATAGGTGGAGACAGTCTGCGGGTGATAGGTGGAGATAGTCTGCGGGTGATAGGTGGAGACAGTCTGCGGGTGATGGGTGCAGACAGTCTGCGGGTGAAGAAAGGAGACAGTGTGCGGGTGATGGGTGGAGACAGTCTGCGGGTGATGGGTGGAGACAGTGTGCGGGTGATGGGTGGAGACAGTGTGCGGGTGATGGGTGGAGACAGTGTGCGGGTGATGGGTGGAGACAGTGTGCGTGTGATGGGTGGAGACCGTGTGCGGGTGATGGGTAGACACAGTCTGCGGGTGATGGGTGGAGACAGTGTGCGGGTGATGGGTGGAGACTGTCTGCGGGTGATGGGTGGAGACAGTCTGCGGGTGATGGGTGGAGACAGTCTGCGGGTGAAGGGTGGAGACAGTGTGCGGGTGATGGGAGGAGACAGTGTGCGGGTGATGGGTGGAGACAGTGTGCGGGTGATGGGTGGAGACAGTGTGCGGGTGATGGGTGGAGACAGTTTGCGGGTGATGGGTGGAGACAGTGTGCGGGGTGATGGGCGGAGACAGTGTGCGGGTGATGGGTGGAGACAGTGTGCGGGTGATGGATGGAGACAGTGTGCGGGTGATGGGTGGAGACAGCCTGCGGGTGATGGGTGGAGACAGTGTGCGGGTGATGGGTGGAGACAGTCTGCGGGTGATGGGTGGAGACAGTGTGCGGGTGATGGGTGGAGACAGTCTGCGTGTGATGGGTAGACACAGTCTGCGGGTGATGGGTAGACCGTGTGCGGGTGATGGGTAGACACAGTCTGCGGGTGATGGGTGGAAACAGTGTGCGGGTGATGGGTAGATACAGTCTGCAGGTGATGGGTGGAAGCAATCTGCGGGTGATGGGTGGAGACAGTGTGCGGGTGATGGGTGGAGACAGTGTGCGGGTAATGGGTGGAGACAGTGTGCGGGTGATGGGACACAGTCTGCAGGTGATGGGTGGAAGCAATCTGCGGGTGATGGGTGGAGACAGTGTGCGGGTGATGGGTGGAGACAGTGTGCGGGTAATGGATGGAGACAGTGTGCGGGTGATGGGTAGACACAGTCTGCAGGTGATGGGTGGAAGCAGTCTGCGGGTGATGGGTGAGACAGTGTGCGGTTGATGGATGGAGATAGTGTGCAGGTGATGGGTGGAGACAGTCTGCGGGTGATGGGTGAGACACTGTGCGGGTGATGGATGGAGATAGTGTGCGGGTGATGGGTAGACCCAGTCTGCGGGTGATGGGTAGACAGTGTGCGTGTGATGGGTAGACACAGTCTGCGGGTGATGGGTGGAAACAGTGTGCGGGTGATGGGTAGATACAGTCTACAGGTGATGGATGGAAGCAATCTGCGGGTGATGGGTGGAGACAGTGTGCGGGTGATGGGTGGAGACAGTGTGCGGGTGATGGGTGGAGACAGTCTGCGGGTGATGGGTAGACCCAGTCTGCGGGTGATGGGTGGAGACAGTGTGCGTGGGATGTGTAGACCCAGTCTGCGGGTGATGGGTGGAGACAGTCTGTGGGTGATGGGTAGACACAGTCTGCGGGTGATGGGTGGAGACAGTGTGCGGGTGATGGGTGGAGACAGTGTGAGGGTGATGGGTGGAGACAGTGTGCGGGTGATGGGTGGAGACAGTCTGCGGGTGATGGGTAAACACAGTCTGCGGGTGATGGGTAGACCTAGTCTGCTGGTGATGGGTGGACACAGTGTGAGGGTGATGGGTGGAGACAGTGTGCGGGTGATTGGTGGAGATAGTCTGCAGGTGATGGGTGGAGACAGTGTGCAGGTGATTGGTGGAGATAGTCTGCAGGTGATGGGTGGAGACAGTGTGCGGGTGAGGGGTGGAGACAGTGTGCGGGTGATGGGTGGAGACTGTGCTGGTGATGGGTAGGCACAGTCTGCAGGTGATGTGTGGAAGCAGTCTGCGAGTGATGGGTGGAGACAGTGTGCGGGTGATGGGTGGAGACAGTGTGCAGGTGATGGGTAGACACAGTCTGCAGGTGATGGGTGGAAGCAATCTGCGGGTGATGGGTGGAGACAGTGTGCGGGTGATGGGTGGAGGCAGTGTGCGGGTAATGGGTGGAGACAGTGTGCGGGTGATGGGTAGACACAGTCTGCGGGTGATGGGTGGAGACAGTGTGCGGGCGATGGGTGGAGACAGTGTGCGGGTGATGGGTAGACACAGTCTGCAGGTGATGGGTGGAAGCATTCTGCGGGTGATGGGTGAGACAGTGTGCGGGTGATGGATGGAGACAGTGTGCGGGTGATGGGTGGAGACAGTGTGCGGGTGATGGATAGACACAGTCTGCGGGTGATGGGTGGAGACAGTGTGCGGGTGATGGGTAGACACAGTCTGCGGGTGATGGGTGGAGACAATCTGCGGGTGATGGGTAGACCCAGTCTGTGGGTGATGGGTAGACAGTGTGCGGATGATGGGTAGACACAGTCTGCGGGTGATGGGTGGAGACAGTGTGCAGGTGATTGGTGGAGATAGTCTGCAGGTGAGGGGTGGAGACAGTGTGCGGGTGATGGGTGGAAACTGTGCTGGTGATGGGTAGGCACAGTCTGCAGGTGATGGGTGGAAGCAGTCTGCGAGTGATGGGTGGAGACAGTGTGCGGGTGATGGGTGGAGACAGTGTGCAGGTGATGGGTAGACACAGTCTGCAGGTGATGGGTGGAAGCAATCTGCGGGTGATGGGTGGAGACAGTGTGCGGGTGATGGGTGGAGGCAGTGTGCGGGTAATGGGTGGAGACAGTGTGCGGGTGATGGGTAGACACAGTCTACGGGTGATGGGTGGAGACAGTGTGCAGGCGATGGGTGGAGACAGTGTGCGGGTGATGGGTAGACACAGTCTGCAGGTGATGGGTGGAAGCATTCTGCGGGTGATGGGTGAGACAGTGTGCGGGTGATGGATGGAGACAGTGTGCGGGTGATGGGTGGAGACAGTGTGCGGGTGATGGATAGACACAGTCTGCGGGTGATGGGTGGAGACAGTGTGCGGGTGATGGGTAGACACAGTCTGCGGGTGATGGGTGGAGACAATCTGCGGGTGATTGGTAGACCCAGTCTGCGGGTGATGGGTAGACAGTGTGCGGATGATGGGTAGACACAGTCTGCGGGTGATGGGTGGAAACAGTGTGCGGGTGATGGGTAGATACAGTCTGCGGGTGATGGGTGGAAGCAATCTGCGGGTAATGGGTGGAGACAGTGTGCGGGTGATGGGTGGAGAAAGTGTGCGGGTAATGGATGGAGACAGTGTGCGGGTGGTGGGTAGACACAGTCTGCGGGTGATGGGTGGAGACTGTGCGGGCGATGGGCGGAGACAGTGTGCGGGTGATGGGTAGACAGTGTGCGGGTGATGGGTAGACACAGTCTACGGGCGATGGGTGGAAACAGTGTGCGGGTGATGGGTAGATACAGTCTGCAGGTGATGGGTGGAAGCAATCTGCGGGTGATGGGTGGAGACAGTGTGCGGGTGATGGGTGGAGACAGTGTGCGGGTGATGGTTTGAGACAGTCTGCGGGTGATGGGTAGACCCAGCCTGCGGGTGATGGGTGGAGACAGTGTGCGGGTGATGGGTAGACACAGTCTGCGGGTGATGGGTGGAGACAGTGTGCGTGTGATGTGTAGACCCAGTCTGGGGGTGATGGGTAGACACAGTCTGCGGGTGATGGGCGGAGACAGTGTGCGGGTGATGGGCGGACCCAGTCTGCGGGTGATAGGTGGAGACAGTCTGCGGGTGATAGGTGGAGACAGTCTGCGGGTGATAGGTGGAGATAGTCTGCGGGTGATAGGTGGAGACAGTCTGCGGGTGATGGGTGCAGACAGTCTGCGGGTGAAGGGAGGAGACAGTGTGCGGGTGATGGGTGGAGACAGTCTGCGGGTGATGGGTGGAGACAGTGTGCGGGTGATGGGTGGAGACAGTGTGCGGGTGATGGGTGGAGACAGTGTGCGGGTGATGGGTGGAGACAGTGTGCGTGTGATGGGTGGAGACCGTGTGCGGGTGATGGGTAGACACAGTCTGCGGGTGATGGGTGGAGACAGTGTGCGGGTGATGGGTGGAGACTGTCTGCGGGTGATGGGTGGAGACAGTCTGCGGGTGATGGGTGGAGACAGTCTGCGGGTGAAGGGTGGAGACAGTGTGCGGGTGATGGGAGGAGACAGTGTGCGGGTGATGGGTGGAGACAGTGTGCGGGTGATGGGTGGAGACAGTGTGCGGGTGATGGGTGGAGACAGTTTGCGGGTGATGGGTGGAGACAGTGTGCGGGGTGATGTGCGGAGACAGTGTGCGGGTGATGGGTGGAGACAGTGTGCGGGTGATGGATGGAGACAGTGTGCGGGTGATGGGTGGAGACAGCCTGCGGGTGATGGGTGGAGACAGTGTGCGGGTGATGGGTGGAGACAGTCTGCGGGTGATGGGTGGAGACAGTGTGCGGGTGATGGGTGGAGACAGTCTGCGTGTGATGGGTAGACACAGTCTGCGGGTGATGGGTAGACCGTGTGCGGGTGATGGGTAGACACAGTCTGCGGGTGATGGGTGGAAACAGTGTGCGGGTGATGGGTAGATACAGTCTGCAGGTGATGGGTGGAAGCAATCTGCGGGTGATGGGTGGAGACAGTGTGCGGGTGATGGGTGGAGACAGTGTGCGGGTAATGGGTGGAGACAGTGTGCGGGTGATGGGACACAGTCTGCAGGTGATGGGTGGAAGCAATCTGCGGGTGATGGGTGGAGACAGTGTGCGGGTGATGGGTGGAGACAGTGTGCGGGTAATGGATGGAGACAGTGTGCGGGTGATGGGTAGACACAGTCTGCAGGTGATGGGTGGAAGCAGTCTGCGGGTGATGGGTGAGACAGTGTGCGGTTGATGGATGGAGATAGTGTGCAGGTGATGGGTGGAGACAGTCTGCGGGTGATGGGTGAGACACTGTGCGGGTGATGGATGGAGATAGTGTGCGGGTGATGGGTAGACCCAGTCTGCGGGTGATGGGTAGACAGTGTGCGTGTGATGGGTAGACACAGTCTGCGGGTGATGGGTGGAAACAGTGTGCGGGTGATGGGTAGATACAGTCTACAGGTGATGGATGGAAGCAATCTGCGGGTGATGGGTGGAGACAGTGTGCGGGTGATGGGTGGAGACAGTGTGCGGGTGATGGGTGGAGACAGTCTGCGGGTGATGGGTAGACCCAGTCTGCGGGTGATGGGTGGAGACAGTGTGCGTGGGATGTGTAGACCCAGTCTGCGGGTGATGGGTGGAGACAGTCTGTGGGTGATGGGTAGACACAGTCTGCGGGTGATGGGTGGAGACAGTGTGCGGGTGATGGGTGGAGACAGTGTGAGGGTGATGGGTGGAGACAGTGTGCGGGTGATGGGTGGAGACAGTCTGCGGGTGATGGGTAAACACAGTCTGCGGGTGATGGGTAGACCTAGTCTGCTGGTGATGGGTGGACACAGTGTGAGGGTGATGGGTGGAGACAGTGTGCGGGTGATTGGTGGAGATAGTCTGCAGGTGATGGGTGGAGACAGTGTGCAGGTGATTGGTGGAGATAGTCTGCAGGTGATGGGTGGAGACAGTGCGGGGGTGAGGGGTGGAGACAGTGTGCGGGTGATGGGTGGAGACTGTGCTGGTGATGGGTAGGCACAGTCTGCAGGTGATGTGTGGAAGCAGTCTGCGAGTGATGGGTGGAGACAGTGTGCGGGTGATGGGTGGAGACAGTGTGCAGGTGATGGGTAGACACAGTCTGCAGGTGATGGGTGGAAGCAATCTGCGGGTGATGGGTGGAGACAGTGTGCGGGTGATGGGTAGACACAGTCTGCGGGTGATGGGTGGAGACAGTGTGCGGGCGATGGGTGGAGACAGTGTGCGGGTGATGGGTAGACACAGTCTGCAGGTGATGGGTGGAAGCATTCTGCGGGTGATGGGTGAGACAGTGTGCGGGTGATGGATGGAGACAGTGTGCGGGTGATGGGTGGAGACAGTGTGCGGGTGATGGATAGACACAGTCTGCGGGTGATGGGTGGAGACAGTGTGCGGGTGATGGGTAGACACAGTCTGCGGGTGATGGGTGGAGACAATCTGCGGGTGATGGGTAGACCCAGTCTGTGGGTGATGGGTAGACAGTGTGCGGATGATGGGTAGACACAGTCTGCGGGTGATGGGTGGAAACAGTGTGCGGGTGATGGGTAGATACAGTCTGCGGGTGATGGGTGGAAGCAATCTGCGGGTAATGGGTGGAGACAGTGTGCGGGTGATGGGTGGAGACAGTGTGCGGGTAATGGGTGGAGACAGTGTGCGGGTGATGGGACACAGTCTGCAGGTGATGGGTGGAAGCAATCTGCGGGTGATGGCTGGAGACAGTGTGCGGGTGATGGGTGGAGACAGTGTGCGGGTAATGGATGGAGAGAGTGTGCGGGTGATGGGTAGACACAGTCTGCGGGTGATGGGTGGAGACAGTGTGCGGGTGATGGGTAGACACAGTCTGCGGGTGATGGGTGGAGACAATGTGCGTGGGATGTGTAGACCCAGTCTGCAGGTGATGGGTGGAGACAGTCTGTGGGTGATGGGTAGACACAGTCTGCGGGTGATGGGTGGAGACAGTGTGCGGGTGATGGGTGGAGACAGTGTGAGGGTGATGGGTGGAGACAGTGTGCGGGTGATGGGTGGAGACAGTCTGCGGGTGATGGGTAAACACAGTCTGCGGGTGATGGGTAGACCTAGTCTGCTGGTGATGGGTGGAGACAGTGTGCGGGTGATGGGTGGAGACAGTGTGAGGGTGATGGGTGGAGACAGTGTGCGGGTGATTGGTGGAGATAGTCTGCAGGTGATGGGTGGAGACAGTGTGCAGGTGATTGGTGGAGATAGTCTGCAGGTGATGGGTGGAGACAGTGTGCGGGTGAGGGGTGGAGACAGTGTGCGGGTGATGGGTGGAGACTGTGCTGGTGATGGGTAGGCACAGTCTGCAGGTGATGGGTGGAAGCAGTCTGCGAGTGATGGGTGGAGACAGTGTGCGGGTGATGGGTGGAGACAGTGTGCAGGTGATGGGTAGACACAGTCTGCAGGTGATGGGTGGAAGCAATCTGCGGGTGATGGGTGGAGACAGTGTGTGGGTGATGGGTGGAGGCAGTGTGCGGGTAATGGGTGGAGACAGTGTGCGGGTGATGGGTAGACACAGTCTGCGGGTGATGGGTGAAGACAGTGTGCGGGCGATGGGTGGAGACAGTGTGCGGGTGATGGGTAGACACAGTCTGCAGGTGATGGGTGGAAGCATTCTGCGGGTGATGGGTGAGACAGTGTGCGGGTGATGGATGGAGACAGTGTGCGGGTGATGGGTGGAGACAGTGTGCGGGTGATGGATAGACACAGTCTGTGGGTGATGGGTGGAGACAGTGTGCGGGTGATGGGTGGAGACAGTCTGCGTGTGATGGGTAGACACAGTCTGCGGGTGATGGGTAGACCGTGTGCGGGTGATGGGTAGACACAGTCTGCGGGTGATGGGTGGAAACAGTGTGCGGGTGATGGGTAGATACAGTCTGCAGGTGATGGGTGGAAGCAATCTGCGGGTGATGGGTGGAGACAGTGTGCGGGTGATGGGTGGAGACAGTGTGCGGGTAATGGGTGGAGACAGTGTGTGGGTGATGGGACACAGTCTGCAGGTGATGGGTGGAAGCAATCTGCGGGTGATGGGTGGAGACAGTGTGCGGGTGATGGGTGGAGACAGTGTGCGGGTAATGGATGGAGACAGTGTGCGGGTGATGGGTAGACACAGTCTGCATGTGATGGGTGGAAGCAGTCTGCGGGTGATGGGTGAGACAGTGTGCGGGTGATGGATGGAGATAGTGTGCAGGTGATGGGTGGAGACAGTCTGCGGGTGATGGGTGAGACACTGTGCGGGTGATGGATGGAGATAATGTGCGGGTGATGGGTAGACCCAGTCTGCGGGTGATGGGTAGACAGTGTGCGTGTGATGGGTAGACACAGTCTGCGGGTGATGGGTGGAAACAGTGTGCGGGTGATGGGTAGATACAGTCTGCAGGTGATGGATGGAAGCAATCTGCGGGTGATGGGTGGAGACAGTGTGCGGGTGATGGGTGGAGACAGTGTGCGGGTGATGGGTGGAGACAGTCTGCGGGTGATGGGTAGACCCAGTCTGCTGGTGATGGGTGGAGACAGTGTGCGGGTGATGGGTAGACACAGTCTGCGGGTGATGGGTGGAGACAGTGTGCATGGGATGTGTAGACCCAGTCTGCGGGTGATGGGTGGAGACAGTCTGTGGGTGATGGGTAGACACAGTCTGCGGGTGATGGGTGGAGACAGTGTGCGGGTGATGGGTGGAGACAGTGTGAGGGTGATGGGTGGAGACAGTGTGCGGGTGATGGGTGGAGACAGTCTGCGGGTGATGGGTAAACACAGTCTGCGGGTGATGGGTAGACCTAGTCTGCTGGTGATGGGTGGAGACAGTGTGCGGGTGATGGGTGGAGACAGTGTGAGGGTGATGGGTGGAGACAGTGTGCGGGTGATTGGTGGAGATAGTCTGCAGGTGATGGGTGGAGACAGTGTGCAGGTGATTGGTGGAGATAGTCTGCAGGTGATGGGTGGAGACAGTGTGCGGGTGAGGGGTGGAGACAGTGTGCGGGTGATGGGTGGAGACTGTGCTGGTGATGGGTAGGCACAGTCTGCAGGTGATGGGTGGAAGCAGTCTGCGAGTGATGGGTGGAGACAGTGTGCGGGTGATGGGTGGAGACAGTGTGCAGGTGATGGGTAGACACAGTCTGCAGGTGATGGGTGGAAGCAATCTGCGGGTGATGGGTGGACACAGTGTGCGGGTGATGGGTGGAGAGAGTCTGCGGGTGATGGGTGGAGACAGTGTGCGGGTGATGGGTGGAGACAGTCTGCGTGTGATGGGTAGACACAGTCTGCGGGTGATGGGTAGACCGTGTGCGGGTGATGGGTAGACACAGTCTGCGGGTGATGGGTGGAAACAGTGTGCGGGTGATGGGTAGATACAGTCTGCAGGTGATGGGTGGAAGCAATCTGCGGGTGATGGGTGGAGACAGTGTGCGGTTAATGGGTGGAGACAGTGTGCGGGTAATGGGTGGAGACAGTGTGTGGGTGATGGGACACAGTCTGCAGGTGATGGGTGGAAGCAATCTGCGGGTGATGGGTGGAGACAGTGTGCGGGTGATGGGTGGAGACAGTGTGTGGGTAATGGATGGAGACAGTGTGCGGGTGATGGGTAGACACAGTCTGCAGGTGATGGGTGGAAGCAGTCTGCGGGTGATGGGTGAGACAGTGTGCGGGTGATGGATGGAGATAGTGTGCAGGTGATGGGTGGAGACAGTCTGCGGGTGATGGGTGAGACACTGTGCGGGTGATGGATGGAGATAGTGTGCGGGTGTTGGGTAGACCCAGTCTGCGAGTGATGGGTAGACAGTGTGCGTGTGATGGGTAGACACAGTCTGCGGGTGATGGGTGGAAACAGTGTGCGGGTGATGGGTAGATACAGTCTGCAGGTGATGGATGGAAGCAATCTGCGGGTGATGGGTGGAGACAGTGTGCGGGTGATGGGTGGAGACAGTGTGCGGGTGATGGGTGGAGACAGTCTGCGGGTGATGGGTAGACCCAGTCTGCGGGTGATGGGTGGAGACAGTGTGCGGGTGATGGGTAGACACAGTCTGCGGGTGATGGGTGGAGACAGTGTGCATGGGATGTGTAGACCCAGTCTGCGGGTGATGGGTGGAGACAGTCTGTGGGTGATGGGTAGACACAGTCTGCGGGTGATGGGTGGAGACAGTGTGCGGGTGATGGGTGGAGACAGTGTGAGGGTGATGGGTAGAGACAGTGTGCGGGTGATGGGTGGAGACAGTCTGCTGGTGATGGGTAAACACAGTCTGCGGGTGATGGGTAGACCTAGTCTGCTGGTGATGGGTAGAGACAGTGTGCGGGTGATGGGTGGAGACAGTGTGAGGGTGATGGGTGGAGACAGTGTGCGGGTGATTGGTGGAGATAGTCTGCAGGTGATGGGTGGAGACAGTGTGCAGGTGATTGGTGGAGATAGTCTGCAGGTGATGGGTGGAGACAGTGTGCGGGTGAGGGGTGGAGACAGTGTGCGGGTGATGGGTGGAGACTGTGCTGGTGATGGGTAGGCACAGTCTGCAGGTGATGGGTGGAAGCAGTCTGCGAGTGATGGGTGGAGACAGTGTGCAGGTGATGGGTAGACACAGTCTGCAGGTGATGGTTGGAAGCAATCTGCGGGTGATGGGTGGAGACAGTGTGCGGGTGATTCGTGGAGGCAGTGTGCGGGTAATGGGTTGAGACAGTGTGCGGGTGATGGGTAGACACAGTCTGCGGGTGATGGGTGGAGACAGTGTGCGGGCGATGATTGGAGACAGTGTGCGAGTGATGGGTAGACACAGTCTGCAGGTGATGGGTGGAAGCATTCTGCGGGTGATGGGTGAGACAGTGTGCAGGTGATGGATGGAGACAGTGTGCGGGTGATGGGTGGAGACAGTGTGCGGGTGATGGATAGACACAGTCTGCGGGTGATGGGTGGAGACAGTGTGCGGGTGATGGGTAGACACAGTCTGCGGGTGATAGGTGGAGACAATCTGCGGGTGATGGGTAGACCCAGTCTGTGGGTGATGGGTAGACAGTGTGCGGATGATGGGTAGACACAGTCTGCGGGTGATGGGTGGAAACAGTGTGCGGGTGATGGGTAGATACAGTCTGTGGGTGATGGGTGGAAGCAATCTGCGGGTAATGGGTGGAGACAGTGTGCGGGTGATGGGTGGAGACAGTGTGCGGGTAATGGGTGGAGACAGTGTGCGGGTGATGGGACACAGTCTGCAGGTGATGGGTGGAAGCAATCTGCGGGTGATGGCTGGAGACAGTGTGCGGGTGATGGGTGGAGACAGTGTGCGGGTAATGGATGGAGAGAGTGTGCGGGTGATGGGTAGACACAGTCTGCGGGTGATGGGTGGAGACAATGTGCGTGGGATGTGTAGACCCAGTCTGCGGGTGATGGGTGGAGACAGTCTGTGGGTGATGGGTAGACACAGTCTGCGGGCGATGGGTGGAGACAGTGTGCGGGAGATGGGTGGAGACAGTGTGAGGGTGATGGGTGGAGACAGTGTGCGGGTGATGGGTGGAGACAGTCTGCGGGTGATGGGTAAACACAGTCTGCGGGTGATGGGTAGACCTAGTCTGCTGGTGATGGGTGGAGACAGTGTGTGGGTGATGGGTGGAGACAGTGTGAGGGTGATGGGTGGAGACAGTGTGCGGGTGATTGGTGGAGATAGTCTGCAGGTGATGGGTGGAGACAGTGTGCAGGTGATTGGTGGAGATAGTCTGCAGGTGATGGGTGGAGACAGTGTGCGGGTGAGGGGTGGAGACAGTGTGCGGGTGATGGGTGGAGACTGCTGGTGATGGGTAGGCACAGTCTGCAGGTGATGGGTGGAAGCAGTCTGCGAGTGATGGGTGGAGACAGTGTGCGGGTGATGGGTGGAGACAGTGTGCAGGTGATGGGTAGACACAGTCTGCAGGTGATGGGTGGAAGCAATCTGCGGGTGATGGGTGGAGACATTGTGCGGGTGATGGGTGGAGGCAGTGTGCGGGGAATGGGTGGAGACAGTGTGTGGGTGATGGGTAGACACAGTCTGCGGGTGATGGGTGGAGACAGTGTGCGGGCGATGGGTGGAGACAGTGTGCGGGTGATGGGTAGACAAAGTCTGCAGGTGATGGGTGGAAGCATTCTGTGGGTGATGGGTGAGACAGTGTGCGGGTGATGGATGGAGACAGTGTGCGGGTGATGGGTGGAGACAGTGTGCGGGTGATGGATGGACACAGTCTGCGGGTGATGGGTGGAGACAGTGTGCGGGTGATGGGTAGACCCAGTCTGTGGGTGATGGGTAGACAGTGTGCGGATGATGGGTAGACACAGTCTGCGGGTGATGGGTGGAAACAGTGTGCGGGTGATGGGTAGATACAGTCTGTGGGTGATGGGTGGAAGCAATCTGCGGGTAATGGATGGAGACAGTGTGCGGGTGATGGGTGGAGACAGTGTGCGGGTAATGGGTGGAGACAGTGTGCGGGTGATGGGACACAGTCTGCAGGTGATGGGTGGAAGCAATCTGCGGGTGATGGCTGGAGACAGTGTGCGGGTGATGGGTGGAGACAGTGTGCGGGTAATGGATGGAGAGAGTGTGCGGGTGATGGGTAGACACAGTCTGCGGGTGATGGGTGGAGACTGTGCGGGCGATGGGTGGAGACAGTGTGCGGGTGATGGGTAGACAGTGTGCGGGTGATGGGTAGACACAGTCTGCGGGCGATGGGTGGAAACAGTTTGCGGGTGATGGGTAGATACAATCTGCAGGTGATGGGTGGAAGCAATCTGCGGGTGATGGGTGGAGACAGTGTGCGGGTGATGGTTGGAGACAGTGTGCGGGTGATGGGTGGAGACAGTGTGCGGGTGATGGGTGGAGACAGTCTGCAGGTGATGGGTGGAGACAGTGTGCGGTTGATGGGTGGAGACAGTGTGCGGGTGATGGGTGGAGACAGTGTGCGGGTGATGGGTGGAGACAGTGTGCGGGTGATGGGTGGAGACAGTCTGTGGGTGATGGGTGGAGACAGTCTGCGGGTGATGGGTAGACACAGTCTGCGGGTGATGGGTGGAGACAGTGTGTGGGTGATGGGTGGAGACAGTCTGCGGGTGATGAGTGGAGACAGTGTGCGGGTGATGGGTGGAGACAGTGTGCGGGTGATGGGTGGAGACAGTCTGCGGGTGATGGGTAGACACAGTCTGCGGGTGATGGATGGAGACAGTGTGCGGGTGATGGGTGGAGACAGTCTGCGGGTGATGGGTGGAGACAGTCTGCGGGTGATGGGTGGAGACAGTCTGCGGGTGATGGGTGGAGACAGTGTGCGGGTGATGGGTGGAGACAGTGTGTGGGTGATGGGTGGAGACAGTTTGCGGGTGATGGGTGGAGACAGTGTGTGGGTGATGGGTGGAGACAGTGTGCAGGTGATGGGTGGAGACAGTGTGCGGGTGATGGGTGGAGACAGTGTGCGTGTGATGGGTGGAGGCAGTGTGTGGATGATGGGTGGAGACAGTGTGCGGGTGATGTGTAGACAGCCTGTACTGTCTGCACAGACAGCCCATGCTGTCTGCCAGCTTAGTTCATATTTCGCGCTATGCTGGTGCTGCCACCTAGGCCTTGCCACTTCAGTATGCCCAGACTTGCCTCGCCCTCACTTACACTGCGGCCTGGCATCAACACACAAGGCCTCCCAGCTCTCTCTCGTGGGCATGGCCCTGCCCGGGCCATGGGCACAAACACACAAGGCTGTGTAATCCACAACGACTTAACAATAAACAAAGAAGCCTCCGAAGAAATATATCATTGATACCTACGCTACCAGAATACCAAACAAGTCATTATAAATG
This sequence comes from Cherax quadricarinatus, assembly GCF_038502225.1. NCBI lineage: Eukaryota > Metazoa > Arthropoda > Malacostraca > Decapoda > Parastacidae > Cherax > Cherax quadricarinatus. Next base: position 36,724,488 of record NC_091301.1, on the reverse strand, counting down.
GTGACAACGGTGCTTGCAGCAGTTGTGTTTGCCTCCAGAGAGGGAGGAAGAGGTATGAAGTCATCTTCACTTCATCACCCTACACAAGAAGCATCCGTCTCTCAACGAGTTATCCTGATTTCGTGTCTGCACTTTTGAGCATCCTGACACAGGTACTAGCAGGATCCAGCCGAAATTTGCCGAATTTCTTCGAGAATTGTACGTGGCATCCCAGTGACTCCATGCTACAGTGACCCTACGCTGTTTCTCAAGTCACGTGTTCAGCATCACTTGTATGTTGCTGTTGTTGTTCAGCTCAGCACAGCTGTTTCAGCAAGCCAGAGGTGAGTTTTGTGGTGATTTCTGCGTCCAGTGTGTTTCCCCTGTGTTTGTGGGTGGGAGGAGGAACCGCCAGATGCCCGCCCTGCCATACACTCACGCACGCTCCTCGCCACCAGCCTACCATACACCACTCACCACTGCCCACTCCCTCTGCTGTGTTTTCTGCTGTTTTTCGTATGAATTCATTGCCAGTGCTGTGTATCCGAGTGCCCGAGGCCACTCGAAGCTACGTGGATCACGACGTCACGTGGGTGTGGGCGATGTCACGTAGACCTACAAAGCCACGTGAGTTACCAGATGTCCCAGGCCTCATGCTGTGGTCTGCTGCCCGCATCACATCGACGCCACCCACGATGCTGCCCGACTTCATGACGTCACGATTTCTGCTGACTTCACCTCACGATGTCTGCCTGACGTCACCTCGAGATGTCTGACGTCACCTCGAGATGCCTGCTGACGTCACCTCGAGATGTCTGCTGACGTCACCTCGCGACATCATGCCTGACATCACATGATGTCACATCGAGTGTTCTAGTAATTATTTCAGTATTGTCGAGAAGATTGAGAGAAGATATATGTCGTGTGTTAATTAATTCCTCTCAGTCAGTGTTCTCACATTTTAGTATGTCTTAGTCAGTTTTATGCGCAGAAAAGCATCATTTGCTAGTTAAGCCATGTTGTACCGTATGTACAGCGGTGTGTTTGTAAGTTTTCCGTGTGTCCAGTGAGGTCTGTGGTCAGACCCTTGAGTAGCACCACTGTGCTAAGTCACCCGCGTGACCAGTGTTTGACAGCTGATTACTCAGCCCTGAGCGTATGAGCCCCCTTGTACAGAAAGCTTTTATACTCATCGCTCGTGATGTTCTGCAGAATCGTACCTGCTACGATTCCCATCGAGATTTGTTTCACTTCACCTCCAGACCTTCAGAGTGCAGTTATATGTAGAGAAACAAGTCTGGGGACGCTTAGGCTAACCTCTGCTATAACTCCAACTGTCGAGAGATGATACTCGTCAAGCCGCAGCCAGCCCTGTCGGCAGGCGCTGTGTCAGCCTCGTGTCACAAGCTTCAGTGAGCAGCCTGCACAAAGAAGATGTCACTTTGACTGCTAGCTCTCTCACTGCAGTCTGGTGTATGATGTTACGACTCCCAGATGTTTCGCCCAGTCGTCTCTGCCACGACTCGTTCCACAACTTGCTCCACGCTCGCCGGCAGTGACAGCCCAGCGACAGTACCAGTCGAGAAGTGTCCTCCTGAGTCGCTTGCCAGAAGTCCTGCCCAGTTGCCGAGTTTTGTCGACGCCTCACTCGAGGGCACCAGCATGTCGTGCCCCAGGTTGAGTGAAAACCTGCAGCGACTCCTACGATGTCTGCTTCACCGTTCCAGAGGAGACCGTACCCTGTTACGTCACAGCTCAGCCGCAGCGATGTCTCCCGTGTTGCAGTATCTGTCCAGACGCAGGAAGTCGTGCAGTGATGCCCATCGACGCTCATTGCCTTTGACCATGATGTTTAGCACACCCCATGTTTTTTTCTTCCCTCCCTGTAGGAAGTTTTTTTTTCCATGTCCATATGTATATATATGTTTTTATTTTGTGTTCTGTGCCCTGTTCCTACGAGAGAGAGAGACCGAGTTTCTTTTACTACCAGTATTGTCGCGTCGGGACATACAGTGTATTTTTTTTTTCTGTGATTTTTGGCACTATTCCATACTCTGATATCTTTTCTGTGCCAACTTCCCTTGTGCAAGTGAATTACCCTTTTTTTTGCGTTTCAATTTGCAACTGCTAGCACCTGCAATCTTTTTAAACTGTGCTTGCAGCACAGTTTAGTGTTGTGTAGTACCTGATTTATTTTAATTTTTGTGCAATTTTTGCTACCAGTGTGTACAGTTCTACTCCTTTTCATAAATTTTGTTGCCAGATTCCTGGTGAAATTATTGACTATCCTTAGCTTCATTTTGTGCACTTCCCTGTAGTACATTCACTTGCACACATCTCTTATTTTGTGTTCAGAGTGTACCACTATTTCCCTTTTATTGTTGTTTTGCTCAAATTATTTCTATCACTAAGCAGTTTACCTAGTACTGTGGTGCTGAGTTCTCTTTGACTCTGTTTTGAATTGTAGCCAGTGCATACCATTTCTTGCTCTGACCTGTTTACCCTCTTCGTGACCTGCTTGCATTTGAACAGTTGACGTCATGACTAAGACATGCAGTGGCCATGCCGTTAGTCCAGATTCTACTGGTGCTAGCAATGGTGCCTCAGCCAGCGTGAACACGCGGCAGGGCATCGAAGCCCCCGTGACGTTTGGTCTAGTTGTGGCGCAAGCCTCGACCACCAATGGGCCGGCTCATCGTCCATACCCGACCCTTATTTTTGACGGTCGTTCAAATAGTTTAGAGCCATGGCTGCAGTCAGTCAAGACGACTGTTCAGGCCCAATTTGATAGTCCCACGGACGCACAGTATATTCATGCTGCTGTTGCAGCAGTGGATCTCAACCAGGAGGATATAGGTGCCTTTGTGCGGCTCAAACGCGTTTGTAAGATGCAGTCTTGGCACGAACTTAAGGAGGAATTTAGGCGTTATTTTCGGCGTAGTCGCCAACGCCATTACATTGACATCGTTACCAGCGTTTTGGTCGAACGTCAATACCGGCACGAAAGCCCCCTGGCTTGCATTTGCCGGTTCGAGCAAGCTGCCACGGACTTTACTGATGCCATCAGCTCCACTAAGTGGGTGGATGGTGACGGCTGTATTGATGCTAAAGACATCATCCCCATGCTGGCTGTCGGCATCATGCGGAGGGATGCCGCCCCTAACCTCTGGGTTGCCATTGATGCGCTAGGACTCGGCCCTCAGCACGACGTCCTGGGTGCATATGATGCCATCGACTCGCTCAAGCCGCCTTCCGAGCAAGGCAAGGTTTGCCGCTTTGCGGATGATCCCCTACCCATCCTTCCGGCGCTGTCCACAGTGACCCCGCGGTCGCAGCCAGAAGTCACTTTTGCTGCTGCTGTCAGACAGCCAGCCCACAAAGTTTCTAACCCCAGTCCCACTAACACGCGCCTAAGTAAAAATCTTGACCACAGTAACAACAGTCAGTCTCATACAAAAAGGCAGTCATCGACTTCCTGGACCAGGGCGAAACGTCGCCAGCAGACACCACCTCACATGTTTTTTTCTTCCCTCCCTGTAGGAAGTTTTTTTTCCATGTCCATATGTATATATATGTTTTTATTTTGTGTTCTGTGCCCTGTTCCTACGAGAGAGAGACCGAGTTTCTTTTACTACCAGTATTGTCGCGACGCGCGGTAGGTGGCCCAGCGTATGTAGACAGCCTGTACTGTCTGCACAGACAGCCCATGCTGTCTGCCAGCTTAGTTCATATTTCGCGCTATGCTGGTGCTGCCACCTAGGCCTTGCCACTTCAGTATGCCCAGACTTGCCTCGCCCTCACTCACACAGCGGCCTGGCATCAACACACAAGGCCTCCCAGCTCTCTCTCGTGGGCATGGCCCTGCCCGGGCCATGGGCACAAACACACAAGCCTGTGTAATCCACAACGACTTAACAATAAACAAAGAAGCCTCCGAAGAAGTATATCATTGCTACCTACGCTACCAGAATACCAAACAAGTCATTATAGATGGGTGGAGACAGTGTGTGGGTGATGGGTGGAGACAGTCTGCGGGTGATAGGTAGACACAGTCTGTGGGTGATGGGTGGAGACAGTGTGCGGGTGATGGGTGGAGACAGTCTGCAGGTGATGGGTGGAGACAGTCTGCGGGTGATGGGTGGAGACAGTCTGCGGGTGATGGGTAGACACAGTCTGTGGGTGATGGGTGGAGACAGTGTGCGGGTGATGGGTGGAGACAGTCTGCGGGTGATGGGTGGAGACAGTCTGCGGGTGATGGGTGGAGACAGTCTGCGGGTGATGGGTGGAGACAGTGTGCGGGTGATGGGTGAAGACAGTGTGCGGGTGATGGGTGGAGACAGTCTGCGGGTGATGGGTGGAGTTAGTGTGCCTGTGATGGGTGGAGACAGTGTGCGGGTGATGGGTGGAGACAGTGTGTGGGTGATGGGTGGAGACAGTGTGCGGGTGATGGGTGGAGACAGTGTGCGGGTGATGGGTGGAGACAGTCTGCGGGTGATGGGTTGAGACAGTGTGCGGGTGATGGGTGGAGACAGTGTGCGGGTGATGGGTGGAGACAGTGTGTGGGTGATGGGTGGAGACAGTGTGCGGGTGATGGGTGGAGACAGTGTGCGGGTGATGGGTGGAGACAGTGTGCGGGTGATGGGTGGAGACAGTGTGCGGGTGATGGGTGGAGACAGTGTGCGGGTGATGGGTGGAGACAGTGTGCGGGTGATGGGTGGAGACAGTGTGCTGGTGATGGGTGGAGGCAGTGTGCGGATGATGGGTGGAGAAAGTGTGCGGGTGACGGGTGGAGACAGTCTGCGGGTGATGGGTGGAGACAGTCTGTGGGTGATGGGTGGAGACAGTGTGCCTGTGATGGGTGGAGACAGTGTGCGGGTGATTGGTGGAGACAGTGTGCGGGTGATGGGTGGAGACAGTGTGCGGGTGATGGGTGGAGACAGTCTGCGGGTGATGGGTGGAGACAGTCTGCGGGTGATGGGTGGAGACAGTGTGCCTGTGATGGGTGGAGACAGTGTGCGGGTGATGGGTGGAGACAGTGTGCGGGTGATGGGTGGAGACAGTGTGCGGGTGATGGGTGGAGACAGTGTGCGGGTGATGGGTGGAGACAGTGTGCGGGTGATGGGTGGAGACAGTGTGCGGGTGATGAGTGGAGACAGTGTGCGGGTGATGGGTGGAGACAGTGTGCGGGTGATGGGTGGAGACAGTCTGCGGGTGATGGGTGGAGACAGTGTGCCTGTGATGGGTGGAGACAGTGTGCGGGTGATGGGTGGAGACAGTGTGCGGGTGATGGGTGGAGACAGTGTGCGGGTGATGGGTGGAGACAGTGTGCGGGTGATGGGTGGAGACAGTGTGCGGGTGATGGGTGGAGACAGTGTGCGGGTGATGGGTGGAGACAGTGTGCGGGTGATGGGTGGAGACAGTGTGCGGGTGATGGGTGGAGACAGTGTGCGGGTGAAGGGTGGAGACAGTGTGCGGGTAATGGGTGGAGACAGTGTGCGGGTGATGGGTGGAGACAGTGTGCGGGTGATGGGTGGAGACAGTGTGCGGGTGATGGGTGGAGACAGTGTGCGGGTGATGGGTGGAGACAGTGTGCGGGTGATGGGTGGAGACAGTGTGCGGGTGATGGGTGGAGACAGTGTGCGGGTGATGGGTGGAGACAGTGTGTTGGTGATGGGTGGAGACAGTGTGCGGGTGATGGGTGGAGATAGTGTGCGGGTGATGGGTGGAGACAGTGTGCGGGTGATGGGTGGAGACAGTGTGCGGGTGATGGGTGGAGACAGTGTGCGGGTGATGGGTGGAGACAGTGTGCGGGTGATGGGTGGAGACAGTGTGCGGGTGATGGGTGGAGACAGTGTGTTGGTGATGGGTGGAGACAGTGTGCGGGTGATGGGTGGAGACAGTGTGCGGGTGATGGGTGGAGACAGTGTGCGGGTGATGGGTGGAGACAGTGTGCGGGTGATGGGTGGAGACAGTGTGCGGGTGATGGGTGGAGACAGTGTGCGGGTGATGGGTGGAGACAGTGTGCGGGTGATGGGTGGAGACAGTGTGTGGGTGATGGGTGGAGACAGTCTGTGGGTGATGGGTGGAGACAGTGTGTGGGTGATGGGTGGAGACAGTCTGTGGGTGATGGGTGGAGACAGTGTGTGGGTGATGGGTGGAGACAGTGTGCGGGTGATGGGTGGAGACAGTGTGCGGGTGATGGGTGGAGACAGTGTGCGGGTGATGGGTGGAGACAGTGTGTGGGTGATGGGTGGAGACAGTGTGTGGGTGATGGGTGGAGACAGTGTGCGGGTGATGGGTGGAGACAGTGTGCGGGTGATGGGTGGAGACAGTGTGCGGGTGATGGGTGGAGGCAGTGTGTGGGTGATGGGTGGAGACAGTGTGTGGGTGATGGGTGGAGACAGTGTGTGGGTGATGGGTGGAGACAGTGTGCGGGTGATGGGTGGAGACAGTCTGTGGGTGATGGGTGGAGACAGTGTGCGGGTGATGGGTGGAGACAGTGTGCGGGTGATGGGTGGAGACAGTGTGCGGGTGATGGGTGGAGACAGTGTGCAGGTGATGGGTGGAGACAGTGTGCAGGTGATGGGTGGAGACAGTGTGCAGGTGATGGGTGGAGACAGTGTGCGGGTGATGGGTGGAGACAGTGTGCGGGTGATGGGTGGAGACAGTGTGCGGGTGATGGGTGGAGACAGTGTGCAGGTGATGGGTGGAGACAGTGTGCGGGTGATGGGTGGAGACAGTGTGCGGGTGATGGGTGGAGACAGTGTGCGGGTGATGGGTGGAGACAGTGTGCGGGTGATGGGTGTCCCATTTACAAGAATACACTGTGTAGATGCTATTATACGGTTTTTTATATCCAAATTATATAGTAATAATTTACCCTATATCATTATCTTACCTTGATGATAGTGAGGGGCTCTTGATCCAAGGAGCTCTACTTATCTTCCCCTGGATTAGACCTAATGTGAAGGTCCCCCATTCTACAGGTGCTATGTGACCCATACTGCTTTAGCGCTTTCCTCTTATTAAAATATTACAATTCGTTATTTGATCAATGTTGAGTGGTTGATGCTTCGTACAGAATGTTTGATGACTTAGGGCGTATATTGTTGTATACCTGGAGAGGTGTTTCGGGGGTCAACGCCCCCGCGGCCCCGTCTGTGACCAGGCCTCGTGGTGGATCAGAAGCTGAGCAACCAGGCTGTTACTGCTGGCTGCATGTAAACCGACGTACGAACCACAGCCCGGCAGGTCAGGTACTGACTTTAGGTGCCTGTCCAGTGCCTTCTTGAAGACAGCCAGGGGCTACTGTAGCCATAAATTATGTTGTAGCTACAAATTTTATTGTAGACAAAAGTTACGTTGTAGCCACCTGCTTAAGCCAGTGCCTTGACCTAGTGAGGTCAGACACGTCACTTAAGGGAGAAGCACGGCATCCGACCTAGTAGCTAGTCAGGTCCAACTCACACCCACCCACATCCACTCATGTATTTATCCAACCTATTTTTAAAACTACACAATGTCTTAGCGTCTATGACGGTACTCGGGAGTTTGTTCCACTCATCCACAACTCTATTACCAAACCAGAGCTTTCCTATATCCTTCCTGAATCTGAATTTTTCCAGTTTAAAGCCATTGCTGCGAGTCCTTTCTATGTTAGATATTTTTAGCACTCTATTTACATCCCCTTTATTAATTCCTGTTTTCCATTTATACACCTCAATCATATCCTCCATAATTCTACCCCTTTCCAGAAAGTGCAGGTTCAGGTCCCTCACTCTGTCCTCATAGGGAAGATTTCTGATACATAGGATCAACTTTGTCATCCTCCTTTGTACGTTTTCCAGAGCATTTATATCCATTCTGTAATACGGTGACCAGAACTGTACAGCATAATCTAAATGAAGTCTTACCAAAGATATATAGAGTTGAAGAACAACCTGAAGACTTCTATTATTTATACTTCGTGTTATGAAGCCATGGAGTCTGTTAGCTTTATTGCGAACACTTATGCACTGTTGTCTTGGTTTCAGATTACTACTAACCAGAACTCCTAAATCTTTTTCGCAATCAGTAGTATCAAGATCTACATTATTTAGTTTATATGTAGCATGGTTATTTTCCTCTCCAACATTTAGAACTTTGCATATGTCTTCATTAAACTTCATCTGCCACTTCTCCGACCAGTGCATGAGTTTATTCAAATCATCCTAGAATGCTTTAATGTCCTCATTAGAATGAATTGGACGGCCTATTTTGGTGTCATCAGCAAATTTAATTATGTAGCTGTTTATTCCCACATCTATGTCGTTTATGTAGATTGTGAACAACAAGGGGCCCAACACTGACCCCTGTGGGACACCGCTTGTGACGTGCACCCTTCTGATTTCTCCCCATTAATGCAAACTCTCTGCTGCCTATTCGTCAACCATGCCTCAACCCAGGAAAAATTTATCCTCCTGTTCCGTGTGCCTTAAGTTTCCTCAATAGCCTCTGGTGTGGAACTCTATCAAAAGCTTTACTGAAGTCCATATACACAATATCATATTCAATACCATGATCTACCTCCTCAAACACCTTAGTGAAGAAAGTCAGTAAATTCGTAAGACAGGAACGCCCCTTTGTAAAACCATGCTGAAATTCGTTGATTAATTTATGCTTTTCAAGATGGCTACGAACTGCCTCGGCAATTATTGATTCTATAAATTTTCCCACTATGGAGGTAAGCCTCATTGGTCTATAGTTCGAAGCTACAGACCTGTCACCTTCCTTATAAATAGGTATTACAGATGCCATTTTCCATTTATCAGGCACTATGCTAGTGTGTAGTGATATGTTGAAAAGATTAGCCAAAGGTATGCTATGTTCCTCTTTACATTCCTTTAACACCCTTGCAAACAGTTCATCAGGACCTGGGGATTTGTTAGGTTTTAGTTTCTCTATTTGTCTGAGGACCATGTCACTAGTTACTGCAATCGTGCATAGTTTATTATCGTCCTGTTCTACATAATCTATTATTTCTGGAATTTCGCTAGTATTTTCCTGGGTGAAAACTGAGAGGAAGTAAGTATTAAAAATTTCACACATATCCTTATCACTGTCAGTGATCTGACCTGAGTTACTCTTAAGTGGGCCAGTCTTGTCCCTAATCTTACTTCTGTATACCTGAAAGAACCCTTTTGGGTTAGTCTTTGAATCCCTTGTGACTTTAGCCTCATAATCCCTTTTTGCTTTTCTTATTCTTTTTTTTATTTCTCTCTTTAATTGAATATATTGATTTATTAACTGCCCCTCCCTTCTTCTGATAAGCCTATATATGCCTCTCTTTTGACCAATGAGATGTTTTAATCTATTATTCATCCACTTGGGATCATTTTTTGTTAGATCTAATTTCCCTACTCGGAACAAAAGTTGTCTGGGCAGCTAAAACTATGCTCTGAAAAACGTCATATTGGCAACCAAGTTCACCTACCTGACCCATAGTCAGGACATCCCAATTAACCCACCCAGGTAATTTTTAAGTACCATGAAATCGGCCAAGCGAAAGTTTGGGACAGAGATTTGATTGCAGTTATCTAGGTAATTCCATGATATATTGAAACTAAGTGATCTGTGATCGCTTTCCCCAAGCTCATCATTAACCTCAAGATTATTAATTAGTGAATCTTTGTTGGCAAGAACCAAGTCAAGTAGATTGTTTCCTCTAGTTGGTTCTGTCACAAACTGTTTTAAAAAGCAATCCTGAACTGTATCAAGAAAGTCACTATACTCATGATTTCCTGTCACATTATTCCAATTAATTTGTCTAAAGTTAAAATCTTCCATTAACACAACATTTTCATATCTAGATCCCTTATGAATTTCGTCCCATAGAAGCTTACTTCACTCCCTATTAAGGTTTGGGGGCCTATAAATTATACTCAAAATTAACTTTTCACGACCCCTCGAAAAACTGTAGCCAAACAGATTCTGTGTCCGATGTTTCTAATCTTATATCTTGAATAACACAACAGTTTAAATTATCTCTGACATACATCGCCACTCCACCACCCTTCCTATTGACCCTATGGAATAGTTTATAACCCTGTATGCTGTATTCAGAAGGCATTTCTCTATCTTTCAAGTTGAACCAGGTCTCTGTTAGAGCAATAATATCTATATTACCTACACTTGCAAGTAATCTTAGCTCATCTATCTTATTTCTTAGACTCCTACTATTTGTATAGTAAACCTTAAGGGAGCTAGTCACTCGTTGCCCTCTACTATCTCTCTTTGTTTGTTGATCAGTCAATTTGCCTTTGCTGGCAACTTTATTTTGAATATTGTCTCTTAAACACATCCCTGAGGTATCCCGGCAATATCTGCTATTTTCAACCCTAATACAGCAGCCTGTTTGTTTCCCACAAACACCCATACCTCTATAATCTATCAGTTTAAAGTCCTAGACAAGTCACCAATAACCCCCTCAATCGAATTGGCTAATGCAACCACTCCAGCCCCAGAGAGATGAACCCCATTCCTTGCATACATATCACATTTGCCATAGAATATGTCCCAGATATCAATGAATGAGATTGCAAGTTCCTTGCAGTACCTGTCTAGCCAGCAATTTATACCAATTGCCCTAGACATCCATTCATTGCCCACTCTTCTTCTAGGGAAGATGCTACATCTGATTGGGATCCCTCCCTTAGACCTGACTACATCTATGGATGACCTATACTTATCCTGTCTCCTGCCATTCCCAATGTCATTACCACCAGCACTAAGACAGATAATGGGCTTGTTCCCATTCCCTGACATAATATTATCCAACCTGCTGACTATGTCACCAACACCAGCTCCTGGGAGGCACACTCTCTGTCTGACCTTTTTATCTCTGTTACAAAAAGCATGGTCCATATATTTTACCTGAGAATCTCCCACAATCAGAATATTCTTACCTTGATGAGCAGGGGAGTTAGTGGTACCTTTAGCCTCACTAACCACTGAAGTACACTCGTCCTGGAGAACAGAGAATCGATTTCCTACGTTCACATCTTCTCTATTAACCTTCCTTATCATCCTTCTTCCTAAATTGTGAACCACTTGCCACTCTCCAAATCATTGCTGGTAACTTTTTCCTCCTCACCAGCTACAACCATCTCACACTCACTCCCAAACCCATCTAGACGAAGCTTCAGCCTCCTATTTTCCTCCTGAAGAAGTAGAATATCCTTCTTCAACACTTTTACCTGAGGTTCTTAAACACTACAACAAGCCATGGTGCTAGGTAACACCCCACGCTTATCCCAGACAGTTTAGGACAGGTATGACCACACGTGATCACTGACCTCAGCATACTTCCATGCTGATAACTTGATAATACAACTTCTGAGCGGCTTCAAGCTTAATGTGCTTGTATATTTTAGGATATTGGTCTCGTCAAAAGGTTTGAGTTAGATTTGATTCTTGTATGTCCTGAGTTTCCACTTTATTGAAGAAAGTTGAATATCAGTTTTTGTAAGATTTGTGACTGCTGCTTCTGATTCCCTCCAGATTTTCAACACTAATATTTAACTGCATTATTAGTAGATGCCACACTCTGCACTATTCCATTTGCATTCCTTGAAGCACAGTGTACTGTGCAGGTCTGCACTTTTACAGAATATACACACTGTCAGGTGTACGTCTCTCAATGCATGTATACTAAGAATATTCTTTAATCCCGATGACAGGGATTGAAGTATTCTTGAGTAGTGGCCAACAAGTAGCCTTAATGACCGCTGCGTGTAGGTTGCTGCCCAACCTCATTAACCAACTTTCACTTTCTCTCATAGTTAGTTAGTTAGTTAAAGATTAGCCGGTATTCTCCCGGCCCGGGCCTTGTCCAAGTGGTGGCCCGGCCTTGGCTCCCTCTTTAGGGAGTGTCTGAGACCTAAGTCTCCCATGGGAGGAGGCACAAGCACCTCCTCATCTTTGGGACCAACTGTCCCCAGGCCTAGCCACAAGCTAGGCCTCTCTGGTCTGCCATCCCCACCCCAAGAGGGCAAATGGGAATGACAGTCTTATGAGCTAAAGGCTCAGGCTCAGGCACCTACCCTGCCCTAGAAGGGTTAGGCATGGTGTCGATGTTTTCTCTCATACTTGTGTGTCAGTTTTCCCTATGATGCCACTTGAATAATATAATAATTGTGTATTAAAATGTGATGCTATTTGGACCCTTCGAGAATTTTTAAAGATTTTTTTGTGATTATAATTATTATTATTATTATTATTATTATTATTATTATTATTATTATTATTATTATTATTATTATTATTATTATTATTATTATTATTATTATTATGTGAGCAAATTACGTGCATAAGGTTTACAGGATATTACCTGAATTATTATAGGTAAGTAATTTGGGTGAGATAAGTGGGACTTAAGTCACAGTAAGTCACAGGACTGTCACTCCCTCCATGTCCACTCTCTACCACTCTCACAAAAAGCTGGACCTGACATTAAATTAATAATTACAGTATTAAACATTAATACCATTAATGACAAATTATATAATAATGTGGACTAGATATGATTATACTTGCTGGGTACACAAAATAAATTCGTATTACCACTTACCATTTAATTACTGGATCATAATTATTTTATGGAAACACCCTAATGCTACCTCTACAGCGGAATTTCTCGAAGGGTCCAAATTGCATCACATTTTAATACACAATTTATATTCATATTATATTACTCATTTATATGTTCTACATTTAGTAAATTATGTAAAAAAAAATCCACAACATTTAGGAAATTATGTACAAAAATTCCAAACCACTGATGACAGTTGGATAACACACTGGTATTGTTCCACTGAGGTGGTCAGCAGCAGCTGCTCTCACAACACTTGATCTATGTCCTTGATGCTCGCTGTTGATCTATGTCCTTGATGATCGCTGTTGATCTATGTCCTTGATGCTCGCTGTTGATCTATGTCCTTGATGCTCGCTGTTGATCTATGTCCTTGATGCTCGCTGTTGATCTATGTTCTTGATGCTCGCTGTTGATCTATGTCCTTGATGCTCGCTGTTGATCTATGTCCTTGATGCTCGCTGTTGATCTATGTCCTTGATGCTCGCTGTTGATCTATGTCCTTGATGCTCGCTGTTGATCTATGTCCTTGATGCTCGCTGTTGATCTATGTCCTTGATGCTCGCTGTTGATCTATGTCCTTGATGCTCGCTGTTGATCTATGTTCTTGATGCTCGCTGTTGATCTATGTCCTTGATGCTCGCTGTTGATCTATGTCCTTGATGCTCGCTGTTGATCTATGTCCTTGATGCTCGCTGTTGATCTATGTCCTTGATGCTCGCTGTTGATCTATGTCCTTGATGCTCGCTGTTGATCTATGTTCTTGATGCTCGCTGTTGATCTATGTCCTTGATGCTCGCTGTTGATCTATGTCCTTGATGCTCGCTGTTGATCTATGTCCTTGATGCTCGCTGTTGATCTATGTCCTTGATGCTCGCTGTTGATCTATGTCCTTGATGCTCGCTGTTGATCTATGTCCTTGATGCTCGCTGTTGATCTATGTCCTTGATGCTCGCTGTTGATCTATGTCCTTGATGCTCGCTGTTGATCTATGTTCTTGATGCTCGCTGTTGATCTATGTCCTTGATGCTCGCTGTTGATCTATGTCCTTGATGCTCGCTGTTGATCTATGTCCTTGATGCTCGCTGTTGATCTATGTCCTTGATGCTCGCTGTTGATCTATGTCCTTGATGCTCGCTGTTGATCTATGTCCTTGATGCTCGCTGTTGGTCTATGTCCTTGATGCTCGCTGTTGGTCTATGTCCTTGATGCTCGCTGTTGATCTATGTCCTTGATGCTCGCTGTTGATCTATGTCCTTGATGCTCGCTGTTGATCTATGTCCTTGATGCTCGCTGTTGGTCTATGTCCTTGATGCTCGCTGTTGGTCTATGTCCTTGATGCTCGCTGTTGATCTATGTCCTTGATGCTCGCTGTTGATCTATGTCCTTGATGCTCGCTGTTGATCTATGTCCTTGATGCTCGCTGTTGATCTATGTCCTTGATGCTCGCTGTTTATCTATGTTCTTGATGCTCGCTGTTGATCTATGTTCTTGATGCTCGCTGTTGATCTATGTCCTTGATGCTCGCTGTTGATCTATGTCCTTGATGCTCGCTGTTGATCTATGTCCTTGATGCTCGCTGTTGATCTATGTCCTTGATGCTCGCTGTTGATCTATGTCCTTGATGCTCGCTGTTGATCTATGTTCTTGATGCTCGCTGTTGATCTATGTCCTTGATGCTCGCTGTTGATCTATGTTCTTGATGCTCGCTGTTGATCTATGTCCTTGATGCTCGCTGTTGATCTATGTCCTTGATGCTCGCTGTTGATCTATGTCCTTGATGCTCGCTGTTGATCTATGTCCTTGATGCTCGCTGTTGATCTATGTCCTTGATGCTCGCTGTTGGTCTATGTCCTTGATGCTCGCTGTTGGTCTATGTCCTTGATGCTCGCTGTTGATCTATGTCCTTGATGCTCGCTGTTGATCTATGTCCTTGATGCTCGCTGTTGATCTATGTCCTTGATGCTCGCTGTTGATCTATGTCCTTGATGCTCGCTGTTGATCTATGTTCTTGATGCTCGCTGTTGATCTATGTTCTTGATGCTCGCTGTTGATCTATGTCCTTGATGCTCGCTGTTGATCTATGTCCTTGATGCTCGCTGTTGATCTATGTCCTTGATGCTCGCTGTTGATCTATGTCCTTGATGCTCGCTGTTGATCTATGTCCTTGATGCTCGCTGTTGATCTATGTTCTTGATGCTCGCTGTTGATCTATGTCCTTGATGCTCGCTGTTGATCTATGTCCTTGATGCTCGCTGTTGATCTATGTCTTTGATGCTCGCTGTTGTTCTATGTCCTTGATGCTCGCTGTTTATCTATGTCCTTGATGCTCGCTGTTGATCTATGTTCTTGATGCTCGCTGTTGATCTATGTTCTTGATGCTCGCTGTTGATCTATGTCCTTGATGCTCGCTGTTGATCTATGTCTTTGATGCTCGCTGTTGATCTATGTCCTTGATGCTCGCTGTTGATCTATGTCCTTGATGCTCGCTGTTGATCTATGTCCTTGATGCTCGCTATTGATCTATGTCATTGATGCTCGCTGTTGATCTATGTCCTTGATGCTCGCTGTTGATCTATGTCCTTGATGCTCGCTGTTGATCTATGTCCTTGATGCTCGCTGTTGATCTATGTCCTTGATGCTCGCTGTTGATCTATGTCCTTGATGCTCGCTGTTGATCTATGTTCTTGATGCTCGCTGTTGATCTATGTCCTTGATGCTCGCTGTTGATCTATGTCCTTGATGCTCGCTGTTGATCTATGTCCTTGATGCTCGCTGTTGATCTATGTCCTTGATGCTCGCTGTTGATCTATGTCCTTGATGCTCGCTGTTGATCTATGTCCTTGATGCTCGCTGCATAAACAATGACTAACATTAAGTAATCAGAGTACTAATATGAATAGAAAACATCAGTACAAAATGTTAATGAGTTGCAAGAACATTGACGGTGCCCTCGGCCTGATAGCTAAAGCTCTCGCTTCACACGGCGAGGGTCCGGTTCGATTCTCAGCGAGGGTAGAAACATTAAGCGTGTTTCCTTACATCGGTTGTCTATGTTCACCCATCAGTATAAAATGGGTACCTGGGTGTTAGTCGACTGGTGTGGGTCGCATCTTGAGACAAAAGTGACATAATTTGCCCGAAATGTTCAGCATAACAAGCGGCTTTCTATATAGTAGTATGTCACTGATCTCAGCTAGGACTGTATACTATGTACATTAGGGAGCATTGAAAAAATACAAATTTTAGAGATGCAAGCTGCACTTTTCACGCATTATTTGTATGGTCACAACAAACTTCTGTGCAAAATTTCAGATCATTTCAAGCCCATTTACCCTCCAGCATCGCGATCGACTTTTCGTCAAATTATACGCCACTGAAAGCAATTAGTTATAAATTATTGGTTGTTAGGATAATAATCAAGTGTACAAGGTTTATATCTTGTTTGGTTGTGAAGATTGTATAATCAAATATACATGAGTTATATTAATCATCAACTATTTAATTATAAAGTATTATAAGTTATAAGTGAAGTCTTACTTGGTGCGGAACTTTGGCATCAATTTCCTGGAAAATATTTTTGCCTGATATATCCATCTCTTTCCTTCTGTCCAGTCACTTCGGTGACTGGACAGTTTTATCCCTCTCTCAACAGCTTGGGTGTTGTTTGGTCACTTGGGCACCTCCAGTGGAGTCTCAATAATTTTCAGAACCTGTTGATCTGATAGAGAAGCAATGAAAGGAGGCTCAGTTTTGAGTTCAGTTTTCCAGTCAATCATGGAATGATAGTTCTTTGCTTGCCACTTTAGTTTGAGAATCACTACTTTTCTTGAGTTGACAATAGGAGCCACATTGTTATTCTCTTCTTCACTGTCATCCTCATCATCAGTGTAGATTAACAAGTCCTCGTCAACAGCGTCAGCAGAATCTTCTCCATCCTTATCAGAGCTCTCAGAACTTTCTTCTGTCTGATGATTCTCTTCTCTAATATTTCTTATCATTGAGACAACTTTGTCTCTCACAGTCATGTCTTCATCAGCACACATACCAAGAAGCAGCTGATCTGTGTGAGCAAAGTAGGAATTTCTTTGGACAGTCTTCTTTACTATCTTCTTTTCTTCACTGCTCAGATGTCTCATAAATTGCAGTGACTGGAAGACTTTCTTTGGACAGTGTCTAGCACAGGGGTGCAGCTTAATGTGGAACCACATTGCAGCGCTGAGCTTTAAAGTCATATTGACGACTCTTTTCATCTCCTGACTGGGTCTTGATGTTGCCACATACAGCCTAAGGATCCTACTCCATAAAGTATTCCACCTACGGTGGACCTATTTCAAGAGCAGCCAAGCCATCATCAACCACACCAGTGATCACTCCTTTGCAAATATTATACAAGTATTTCTGGTCCCAGGACAGATCCTCTGCCACCTTATCATTCAGAGTAGGGAAATCAGTGAAACTGACTGGTTAAAAAGCAACAACTGGCAGCTCAGAGAGAAAATCCTTGATTTGCCTGCCAATGGAACCTCTCCAATGCTCATGACCACTTGGCTTACCATCATAGTGGTAGAAAACAGCCTGGAATGGCAGCTCATTTCCATGAATCTGACAGATGAAATAATGGACCGGATGACCAAGCAACATTTTAAGATGATGAATGGCTCCATTGTCAGCTCCGACAATTACATTCGTTCCATCACAACCAACACATACAACAGGCTGCCGAGTTACTTTCTGTTCCACAAGAAATGTATAGATAGTCTTGCCAATCTCCTTTCCATGGCCCAACTTGGGAGTCACATGAGTGACATATTCAGTTCTGGGCTCCTCCATAATGACATAACGATCTTTCACCATTATCTTTGGACTCCATTTCTTGGTCTTCTCATTCTTTGTCATTACACTAGTGGAGGTCTTCCTACCATCAAAACACAGTTTGCTAGCTCATTTTCTTGCCTCTCCATTCGGTATTTGTGTCTGGCATCTCGTAACTTCTGTAGTCCAATAACTTGAATTTTGTCGTCCACGGTGATAATGCCATAGTCCTTTAAGGGGGATATGGTGTTGGTCCAGATGTGGTCTAGTAGAGAAACACTAGTCTCTGTAACTCTTGTAGGTTTTGTTACTGTTGGTAGCAAAATGCAGTTACTTATAGTGTTTGTGAATTCAGTAACGTGTGGGTCCTGGTCTTGCAGGAGAATTATATTGAAGTCATCTGAGAGTAGTAAGTGATCTTTATTCATGCGTGCATCAGTTATCATACTTCCTAGGTTTTCACTAAAACGGCTAATGTTTGACTGTGGAACTCTGTAGATGTTTATCACTGTGAGAGGTTTTTGTAGGTATTTGGATTTGAATTTAGCTATTATATATTCCCCATGTTCATCCCTTGTGCAAGTATTAGTGATACATTCTAGCTGGTCTGAGTAGTATACAGCTGTGCCACCCCCTTGTTGGTCTGGCCTACAGTTGTGTATGGCTGTGTAACCAGGAATGGCATAGACATCTGTAGTATCAGGCTTTAGCCAGGTTTCGGTGAGAGTAATGATGGACATACTGGCATGCAGGGAATTTAGTAATGCTATGAGGTCATCGTAATGTTTACTTAAAGATCTGATATTGTAGTTCAAGAGAGTTATGTTGTTGTTGACTCTGAGAAGTGCCTTTGATTGTTCTGCTGTGTAGTAATTACAGTTACTGTTTGATTCATTTAAGGTGGCTGTAGCAATGGTAGCTTATAAATACTGCAAAGTACATAGATACAGTGCATACAGTATTTGCATGCAACAGTGCATGCAAATACTGTAGTTTAAACCTCAACCAATCAACTTCATATTTGGTAGTGAATGTAAGATGTATATAAGGAACAGTGCCTGAAGAGTGCAGCTTTGATCAAAATTTCAATGCTCCTTAATGTACATGTACTTGTAAAAATAAAGATTTGTTATTATTATTATTATTATTATTATTATTATTATTATTATTATTATTATTATTATTATTGTTGTTGTTGTTGTTGTTGTTGTTGTTGTTGTTGTTGTTGTCTTTAAATATTAGTAAGCGAGCAGCAGAAGGTTGTCTCAGCTTGATATATTAGAAAAAAAAACTCGGCTGATATATTAATTCATGTGTTGGAAGAGGTCTATGTTAAAATATCAATATTACAAGATCGAGAAGGTCTACATTTCCTGGATAATCCCACCAAAATGACTTCTAAGAGAAGCATTACCACTCGAAGCTACCTTCAGTGCCAAGGACCTTCGACAAATAGGCCGACGAATTAATTCTGACGAGTACATTAGAGCATTCCAGAAAGATTTAAGTAGACTGATGCAGTGGTCGGAAAAGTGGCAGATGCAGTTTAATATAGACAAATGCAAAGTTCTAAACAATGGACAGAAAAATAACCATGCCGCATATAAACTAAATTATGTAGATCTTAATATTACTGATTGTGAAAAGGATTTGGGAGTTCTGGTTAGCAGTAATCTAAAACCGAGACAACAGTGCATAAGTGTTCGGAATAAAGCGAACACAATCCTTGGCTTCATAGCAAAAAGCGTTAACAGCAGGAGTCCTCAGATAATTCTTCAACTCTATATATCTTTGGTTAGGCCTCATTTGGATTATGCTGCGCATTTCTGGTCACCATATTACAGAATGGATATAAATGCAGAGGAAAACATACAAAGGAGGATGACAAAGATGATCCCATGTATCAGAAATCTTTCCTATGAGGATAGACTGAGGCCCTGAATCTGCACTCTCTAGAAAGGCATAGAAATAAAGGTGATATGATTGAGGTGTATAAATGGAAGACAGGAATAAATAAAGGGGATGTAAATAGCGTGCTAAAAATATCTAGCTAAGACAGGATTCGCAGCAATGGTTTTAAGTTGGAAAAATTCAGATTCAGGAAGGATACAGGAAAGTACTGGTTTGGTAATAGTTGTGGATGAGTGGAACAAACTCCTGAGTACCCTCATAAAACTACAACGTTGTGTAGTTTTAAAAATAGGCTAGGTAAATACATGAGTGGGTGGGGGTGGGTGTGAGTTAGATCTGACTAGCTTGTGCTACTACCTGGAGTTTACCTGTAGAGGGTTTCGGGGGTCAACGCTCTCGCGGCTCGGTCTGAGACCAGGCTTCATGGTGGATCAGGGTCTGATCAACCAGGCTGTTACTGCCGGCCACACGCAAACTGACGTACGAACCACAGCCCGGTTGATCAGGTACTGACTTTAGGTGCCTGTCCAGTGCCTTCTTGAAGACAGCCAGAGGTCTATTGGTAATCCCCCTTATGTATGCTGTGAGGCAGTTGAACAGTCTTGGGCCACAGACACTTACTGTGTTTTCTCTCATTGTACTCGTGGCGCCCCTGTTTTTCATTGGGGGAATGTTCCGTCTCCTGCCGAGTCTTTTGCTTTCATAGGGAGCGAATTTCGTGTGCAGGTTTGGTACCAATCCCTCCAGGACCTTCCAAGTGTATATTATCATTTATCTCTCTTGCCTGCATTCCAGGGAATACAGATCAAGGACCTCCAAACGTTCCCAGTAATTTAGGTGCCTTATCATACTTATGTGTGCTGTCAAAGTTCTTTGTACACTCTCCAGGTCTGCAATGTCGCCAGCCTTCAAGGGGGCCGTTAGTGTACAGCAGTATTCCAGCCTAGAGAGAACAAGCGATTTGAGGAGTGTCATCATGGGTTTGGCATCCCTAATTTTATCCATCCTATCATTTTCCTAGCAGATGAGGAAGATACATTGTTGTGGTCTTTGAAGGTGAGATCCTCTGACATTATCACTCCCAGGTCCTTCACATTTGTTTTTCGCTCTGTTGTATGGTTAGAATTTGTGGTATACCCTGACACATTTTTAATTTCTTCAAGTTTTCCATAACTGATTAGTTGAAATTTCTCCTCGTTGAACTTCATATTGTTTTGAGTGACCCATTCGAAGATTTGGTTGATGTCCGCTTGGAGTCTCGCGGTGTCTTCGATGGAGGTCACTGCCATGGCAATCTGGGTGTCACCCGCAAAGGAAAACACGGAGCTATGGCTTACATCTCTATGTCAGAAATCAGGATGAGGAATAGAATGGGAGAGAGTACTGTGCCTTGTGGAACAGAGCTTTTCACCGTGGCTACCTTTGACTTTACTGTTTGCTATTACTATATGTGTTCTATTTGTCAGGAAATTATAGATCTGTCTACCATCTTTTCTTGTTATTCCTTTATCACGCATTTTGTGTGCTATTGCATCATGGTCACACTTGTCGAAAGCTTTTGAAGAGTCTGCGTACACTACATCTGTATTTTGTTTATCCTCAACAGCATCCAGGATCTTGTCATAGTGGTCCAGGAGCTGGGATAGGCAGGAGCGACCAGCTCTAAACCCGTGTTGCCCTGGGTTGTGTAATTGATGGGTACCTAGGTTGTTGGCGATCTTGCTTCTTAGAACCCTCTCAAAGATTTTTATTATATATGATGTTAGTGCTATCGGTCTGTAGTTCTTTACAATTGCTTTACTGCCACCTTTGTGGAGTGGGGTTATGTCTATTGTTTTTAGTGTGTGTGGGATGACCCCTGTGTCCATGATCCCTCTCCATAAAATACTGAAGACACGCAATAGGGGCTTCCTGCAATTTTTGATGAACACAGAGTTCCATGAGTCTGGGCATGGGGCAGAGTGCATGGCTTGTCATTTATTTCCTTTTCAAAGTTTTGTGGAGTTAGAATAATATCTGAGATTTTTGAGGTGACCAAATTTTAGGTTTCGTTCATAAGGAATTCATTTGGATTGTCGACCCTTAGTCTGAGCAGTGGCTCGCTGAACACTGAGTCATATTGGAACTTTAGTATCTCACTCATTTCTTGGCTGCCATCTATGTACGTCCCATCCTGCCTAAGCAGGGGCCCAGTACTGGATGTTGTTTTTCCCTTAGATTTGGCATAAGAGAAGAAATATTTTGTTTTAGTTTTTCAGTTTCTTTTATGGCTTTGAGTTCTTCCTGAGATTCTTGTCTCCTGTGAGATTCTATCAGCTTAAGTTCAATATTTGCAATTTCATTGACTAGTGCTTCCTTTTGTGTTTCAGATATATTGGCCCCTCTCAACAGCTCTATGACACTTCGCCTTCGACTGTATAGGGAGTGTCTGTCTCTTTCTAGTTTGCATCTTCTCTTTCTTTTCTTAATGGAACGTGTCTTGAGCAGATCTCAAGAACCACAGAGTTCATTTTTCTAGGCAAATGTTTGGATCCGTGTTGTTTAGAATATCTTCGCAGCTTGTTTCATATAGGACATGGTTTACTTGATCCCATTGCATGTTTTTGTTATTGAAATGGAATTTTGTGAAGAGACCTTCATGACTGATCACATTTTGCTGGTCAGGAGCCCTGTGCATGCATGTCTGTACTTATGTTATGTTGTGATCTGAGTGTATTGTCTTTGATACAGTTATATTACGTATCAGATCGTCTTGTTAGTGAAGATGAGGTCCAGCGTATTTGCTAGTCTTGTAGGCTCTAATATTTGCTGGTTTAAGGTGAATTTGGTGCTAAGATTTAATAGTTCGTGTATGTATGTATTTTCATCTGAGCTGCCTCCCGAGGTGATGTCTGTTAAAACACTGTTTGCTATACTCCTCCATTTTAGGTGTCTCAGGTTGAAATCACCCAGCAGCAAGATGTTAGGAGCAGGAATTGTTAGATTTTCCAGACAGTGGTCAATTTTCTAAAGCTGCTCCTGAAATTGCTGGGAAGTTGCATCTGGAGGCTTGTATACTACCACAATGACAAGGTTATGGTTTTCATTCTTTACCGCCAAAACTTCAACTACATCATCTGAGGTGTTTAGTAGTTTTGAGCAAATGAGCGACTCTGTGACATACAGACCAACCTTTCCTTGTTACCTATTTAGTCTGTCGCATCTGAATAGGTTATAACATGGGATCCATATTTCGTTGTCATAATGATCCTTTATGTGGGTCTCTGTGAATGCTGCAAGCATTGCATTTGACTCCGTGAGCAGTCCCTTGATGTAAGAATTTTGTTGTTTTATGACGGGTTTAGACCCTGTATGTTTGCAAAGACAAATGTCGTTATATTGATGGAATTTAGGGGGGTTTTATTTGCTGGCTCTAATATCTGTTGTTCTCTAGTGGAGGACAATGTCCGTGCCTCTGCTCCAGAAGTGTTTTGAGTTGGAGTAGGATTATTATAATTTCTTGCCAGTCTTTTTTCCCTACTGGCCCTAAAAAATCTCAGATGTCCCCCTCTTTAATTAAGGGAATGTGACTTGGCCTGACTAGGTTGAGGCATTGGCTTGGGCTGGTGGGGGACTTGGACCTGCCTCGTATGGGCCAGTAGACCTGAGGCAGTGTTCCTTCTTTTTTATGTTCTTATGTCCTTATTATTAAAGAGAAGATAGTTAAAACGAGGTGAGAATAAGCAGGACACAAAGAATGCATTCTGAGTGAGACATGGAAAATGAAATACTGAAAAGGACGAGAGGAAGAAAGGAAGGTAGGAAGAGAAATATTTGAAGGACAGGAGAGTATAATGGAGAGTGGGAGATAATGTCATGCGTTAGAGCTCGTGTGAGAAGTGCCTCGAGGATGACGAGGCTGGTCTCTCCTACCCCCAGTAACAAGACAATCATTATATTAATAATATTTCGTATTCAGCCACAAGAAAAACACAGAGACGAAACTGTAGGACACTAATTTAGTTGATAAGAAAGTCATACAGCCCTGGGTTACTACATGAACATGACTGAACAGATGTAATAAATCCGTAAACAAACAAGACTGAGACTCGGTGTCAAGGATCAGCTTCCAATATAAGGCATCAACTCCAGCACAACTTTGAAGGCCCAAGTTCCACCTCCGCTAAGCTTTCAGAGTTACCCATCACATTATCTCTCACTGTAGGAGCAGCCTAGACATACCAGACTTAACTGCGTCCTGAAGTGAGCAGACGGGTCGCTGATGGACGCTTAGCTCAACAAGTGACCAGACGGGTCGCTCGTGGACGCTTAGCAAAAGTGAACAGACGGGTCGCTGATGGACGCCTAACACAACAAGAGACCAGACGGGTCGTTGGTGACCGCTTAACACAACAAGTGACCAGACAGGACGCAGGTGGACGCTTAACACAACAGTGACGAGACGGGTAGCTGGTGGACGCTTAACACAACAAGGTGATAAATTAGACACATGTGCAACTCTTGGGTATCCTTATTGAGGAAACGTTTCGCCACACAGTGGCTTCATCAGTCAATACGCAGGAGAAACTTGAAGAACAGGAGGAGAATGAGGTAATCAGTCCCTCAACCTTGAGTCGATGTGTTCAGTCCATCAATCTTGAGTAGAATACGGCATATCAGCGGAGAAGCAGCTTATAAACCGTATGGCAGGAGAGGTGCAGCAGTCATAGGTGGTGTCACATTTGTTCAATGTGGAAGTAGGTCGTGCCCAAGAATTAGGCAAGCGAAGAATTCCTAAGTATTAAGATCCCAAGAAGTTGCAGTGTCTGACAGGTTTGTAGATGAATGGTTCAGAGAACCGACATGTTAATAAATTAGACACATGTGCAACTCTTCGGTATCCCCATTGAGGAAACATGTGTCTGATTTGTCAACATGTCGGTTCTCTGAACCATTCATCTACAACACAACAAGTGACCAGACGGGTCGCTGGTGGACGCTTAACAAAACAAGTGACCAGACGGGTAGCTGGTGGACGCTTAACACAACAAGTGGCCAGACGGGTCGCTGGTGGACGCTTAACACAACAAGTGACCAGACGGGACGCTGGTGGACGCTTAACACGACAAGTGACCAGACGGGTAGCTGGTGGACGCTTAACACAACAAGTGACCAGACGGGACGCTGGTGGACGCTTAACACAACAAGTGACCAGACGGGTAGCTGGTGGACGCTTAACACGACAAGTGACCTGACGGGTAGCTGGTGGACGCTTAACACAACAAGTGACCAGACGGGTCGCTGGTGGACGCTTAACACAACAAGTGACCAGACGGGACGCTGGTGGACGCTTAACAAATGTAAAAAAATGAAACATTTAACGAAATGTTTGGACGCTTAACACAACAAACAACGGGATGTAAAAAAATGACCAACGGGACGCTGGTTTAACGAAATGACCAGACGGGACGCTGGTTGACCAGACGGGACGCTGGAGGACGCTTAACACAACAAGTGACCAGACGGGTACTGGTGGACGCTTAACAAAACAAGTGACCAGACGGGACGCTGGTGGACGCTTAACACAACAAGTGCTGGTGGACGCTTAACACAACAAGTGACCAGACGGGACGCTGGTGGACGCTTAACGTTTACAAACACGTCATCCTGCTGACAGTTTACAACACACGTCATCCTGCTGACAGTTTACAACACACGTCATCCTGCTGACAGTTTACAACACACGTCATCCTGCTGACAGTTTACAACACACGTCATCCTGCTGACAGTTTACAACACACGTCATCCTGCTGACAGTTTACAACACACGTCATCCTGCTGACAGTTTACAACACACGTCATCCTGCTGACAGTTTACAACACACGTCATCCTGCTGACAGTTTACAACACACGTCATCCTGCTGACAGTTTACAACACACGTCATCCTGCTGACAGTTTACAACACACGTCATCCTGCTGACAGTTTACAACACACGTCATCCTGCTGACAGTTTACAACACACGTCATCCTGCTGACAGTTTACAACACACGTCATCCATCCTGCTGACAGTTTACAACACACGTCATCCTGCTGACAGTTTACAACACACGTCATCCTGCTGACAGTTTACAACACACGTCATCCTGCTGACAGTTTACAACACACGTCATCCTGCTGACAGTATACAACACACGTCATCCTGCTGACAGTATACAACACACATCATCCTGCACATACAACACACATCATCCTGCTGACAGTTTACAACATACGTCATCCTGCTGACAGTATACAACACACGTCATCCTGCTGACAGTATACAACACACGTCATCCTGCTGACAGTTTACAACACACGTCATCCTGCTGACAGTTTACAACATACGTCATCCTGCTGACAGTTTACAACACACGTCATCCTGCTGACAGTATACAACACACGTCATCCTGCTGACAGTTTACAACACACGTCATCCTGCTGACAGTTTACAACATACGTCATCCTGCTGACAGTTTACAACACACGTCATCCTGCTGACAGTATACAACACACGCCATCCTGCTGACAGTATACAACACACGTCATCCTGCTGACAGTTTACAACATACGTCATCCTGCTGCTAGTATACAGCACACGTCATCCTGCTGACAGTATACAACACACGTCATCCTGCTGACAGTTTACAACACACGTCATCCTGCTGGCAGTTTACAACACATGTCATCCTGCTGACAGTTTACAACACACGTCATCCTGCTGACATTTTCCAACACACGTCATCCTGCTGACAATTTACAACACACGTCATCCTGCTGACAGTTTACAACACACGTCATCCTGCTGACAGTTTACAACACACATCATCCTGCTGACATTTTACAACACACGTCATCCCGCTGACAATTTACAACACACGTCATCCTGCTGACAGTTTACAACACACGTCATCCTCCTAGCAGTTTACAACACACGTCATCCTGCTGACAGTTTACAACACACGTCATCCTGCTGACAGTTTACAACACACGTCATCCTGCTGACAGTTTACAACACACGTCATCCTGCTGACAGTTTACAACACACGTCATCCTGCTGACAGTTTACAACACACGTCATCCTGCTGACAGTTTACAACACACGTCATCCTGCTGACAGTTTACAACACACGTCATCCTGCTGACAGTTTACAACACACGACATCCTACTGACAGTTTACAACACACGTCATCCTGCTGACAGTTTACAGCACACGTCATCCTACTGACAGTTTACAACACACGTCATCCTGCTGACAGTTTACAACACACGACATCCTACTGACAGTTTACAACACACGACATCCTACTGACAGTTTACAACACACGACATCCTACTGACAGTTTACAACACACGACATCCTACTGACAGTTTGCAACACACGACATCCTACTGACAGTTTGCAACACACGTAATCCTGCTGACAGTTTACAACACACGTCATCATGCTGACAATTCACGACACACGTCATCCTGGTGACAGTTTACAACATACGTCATCCTGCTGACACTGTGCACACTACACGTCATCCTGTTGACAGCTAACGCACTATACAAGTTATGTTGCTGACAGTTTACACATTATACACATCCTGCTGACAGTTTACAACACGCGTCATCCTGCTGACAGTTTACAACACACGTCATCCTGCTGACAGTTTACAACACACGTCATCCTGCTGACAGTTTACAACATATGTCATCGTGCTGACAGTTTACAACACACGTCATCCTGCTGACAGTTTACAACACAGGCCATCCTACTGACAGTTTACACACTACACACGTCATCCTCCTGGCAGTTTACAACACACGTCATCCTGCTGACAGTTTACAACACACCTCATCCTGCTGACACTTTACACACTACACGTTATCCTGCTGACTGCTAACGCACTATACACGTCATACTGCTGACAGTTTACACATTATAAACGTTATCCTGCTGACAGTTTGCACACTATACACTTCATCCTACCGACAGTTTGCAACACACGTCTTCCTACTGACAGTTTTCGCACTGTACAGGTCATTCTGCTGACAGTTTACACACTATACAGGTAATCCTGCTGACAATTTACACACCAGACACGTCATCCTGCTGACAATTTACACACTATATAAGTCATCCTGCTGATAGATTACACACTATAAACGCCACCTTGCTGACAGTTTACACACTGTTCACTCCATCCTGCTGACAGTTTACACACTACATGTCATCCTGCTGACAGTTTACACACTATACATGTCATCCTGCTGACAGTTTACACACTATACATGTCATCCTGCTGACAGTTTACACACTATACATGTCATCCTGCTGACAGTTTACACACTATACATGTCATCCTGCTGACAGTTTACACACTATACATGTCATCCTGCTGACAGTTTACACACTATACATGTCATCCTACTGACAGTTTACACACTATACATGTCATCCTGCTGACAGTTTACACACTATACATGTCATCCTGCTGACAGTTTACAAAACAACACAAACGTCATCTTTTTGACAGTTTAGAACACAAACACGTCATCCTGCTGTCTGTTTACAACACACATCATCCTGCTGACAGTTTACAACAAAAGTAATCCTACTGAAAGTTTACAACACACGTCATCCTGCTGACAGTTGACTCACTATATACGTCATCCTACTGACATTTTACAACACACGTCATCCTAGAAATAGTTTAGAACACACGTCATCCTACTGACAATCCACGCACTATACACGATATCCTGCTGACAATTTACACACTATATACGTCATCCTACTGACAGTTTACAACACACGCCATCCTACTGGCAATTTACAACACACGTCATCCTACTGACACTCTGCACACTATCCACGTTATTCTTCTGACTTAACGCACAATTCACGCCATCCTGCTCACAGCTTACACATTATACACGACATCCTGCTGACAGTTTACACACTATACACGTCATCCTACCAAAAGTTTACGACACACGTCATATTACTGACACTTTACAACGCTCGTCATCCTACTGACAGTTTACAACACATGTCATCCTACTGGCAATTTACAAAACCTCACACATCATCCTACTGACAGTTGACAACACACGTCATCCTACTGGCAGTTTAAAACATGTCATCCTACTGACAGTTTACAATACCTCACACGTCATCCTACGGACAGTATACAACACACGTCATCCTGCTGATAGTTAACAACACACATCATTCTACTCACAGTTTGCACACAATGCACGTCATTCTACTGACAGTTTACAACACACGTTATCCTGCTGACAGTTTACAACACACGTCATCCTGCTGACAGTTTAAAAAACACGTCATCCTACTGACAGTTTACAACACACGTCATCCTACTCACAGTTCACTTACTATACACGTCATCCTGCTCACAGTTTATATAATATACACATCATCCTACTGACACTTTACAACACACATCATCCTACTGACAATTTACAACACACGTCATCCTACTCACAGTTCACTTACTATACACGTCATCCTGCTCACAGTTTATATAATATACACATCATCCTACTGACACTTTACAACACACATCATCCTACTGACACTTTACAACACACATCATCCTACTGACAATTTACAACACACGTCATCCTACTCACAGTTTACTCACTATACACATCATCCTACTGACAGTTTACAACACACGTCATCCTACTGACAATTTACAACACACGTCATCCTACTCACAGTTTACTCACTATACACGTCATCCTACTCACAGTTTACTCACTATACACATCATCCTACTCACAGTTTACTCACTATACACATCATCCTACTGACAGTTTACTCACTATACACATCATCCTACTCACAGTTTACTCACTATACACATCATCCTACTCACAGTTTACTCACTATACACATCATCCTACTCACAGTTTACTCACTATACACATCATCCTACTCACAGTTTACTCACTATACACATCATCCTACTCACAGTTTACTCACTATACACATCATCCTACTCACAGTTTACTCACTATACACATCATCCTACTGACAGTTTACTCACTATACACATCATCCTACTCACAGTTTACTCACTATACACATCATCCTACTCACACTTTACTCACTATACACATCATCCTACTCACAGTTTACTCACTAT
Organism: Cherax quadricarinatus; assembly: GCF_038502225.1. NCBI lineage: Eukaryota > Metazoa > Arthropoda > Malacostraca > Decapoda > Parastacidae > Cherax > Cherax quadricarinatus. The sequence continues at coordinate 36,694,972 of NC_091301.1, read as the reverse complement.
ACACGTCATACTACTCACAGTTCACTCACTATACACATCATCCTACTCACAGTTTACTCACTATACACATCATCCTACTCACAGTTTACTCACTATACACATCATTTTACTCACAGTTTACTCACTATACACGTCATCCTACTCACAGTTTACTCACTATACACATCATCCTACTCACAGTTTACTCACTATACACATCATCCTACTCACAGTTTACTCACTATACACGTCATCCTACTCACAGTTTACTCACTATACACATCATCCTACTCACAATTTACTCACTATACACATCATCCTACTCACAGTTTACTCACTATACACATCATCCTACTCACAGTTTACTCACTATACACGTCATCCTACTCACAGTTTACTCACTATACACATCATCCTACTCACAGTTTACTCACTATACACATCATCCTACTCACAGTTTACTCACTATATACATCATCCTACTCACAGTTTACTCACTATACACGTCATCCTACTCACAGTTTACTCACTATACACATCATCCTACTCACAGTTTACTCACTATACACATCATCCTACTCACAGTTTACTCACTATACACATCATCCTACTCACAGTTTACTCACTATACACATCATCCTACTCACAGTTTACTCACTATACACATCATCCTACTCACAGTTTACTCACTATACACATCATCCTACTCACAGTTTACTCACTATACACATCATCCTACTGACAGTTTACTCACTATACACATCATCCTACTCACAGTTTACTCACTATACACATCATCCTACTCACACTTTACTCACTATACACATCATCCTACTCACAGTTTACTCACTATACACGTCATACTACTCACAGTTCACTCACTATACACATCATCCTACTCACAGTTTACTCACTATACACATCATCCTACTCACAGTTTACTCACTATACACATCATTTTACTCACAGTTTACTCACTATACACGTCATCCTACTCACAGTTTACTCACTATACACATCATCCTACTCACAGTTTACTCACTATACACATCATCCTACTCACAGTTTACTCACTATACACGTCATCCTACTCACAGTTTACTCACTATACACATCATCCTACTCACAATTTACTCACTATACACATCATCCTACTCACAGTTTACTCACTATACACATCATCCTACTCACAGTTTACTCACTATACACGTCATCCTACTCACAGTTTACTCACTATACACATCATCCTACTCACAGTTTACTCACTATACACATCATCCTACTCACAGTTTACTCACTATATACATCATCCTACTCACAGTTTACTCACTATACACGTCATCCTACTCACAGTTTACTCACTATACACATCATCCTACTCACAGTTTACTCACTATACACGTCATCCTACTCACAGTTTACTCACTATACACATCATCCTACTCACAGTTTACTCACTATACACGTCATCCTACTCACAGTTTACTCACTATACACATCATCCTACTCACAGTTTACTCACTATACACATCATCCTACTCACAGTTTACTCACTATATACATCATCCTATTCACAGTTTACTCACTATACACGTCATCCTACTCACAGTTTACTCACTATACACATCATCCTACTCACAGTTTACTCACTATACACGTCATCCTACTCACAGTTTACTCACTATACACATCATCCTACTCACAGTTTACTCACTATACACATCATCCTACTCACAGTTTACTCACTATACACGTCATCCTACTGACAGTTTACATCACACGGCATCCTGCTGAGAGTTTACACTATGCACGTCATCCTGCTGACAGTTCACAACACACGTCATCCTGCTGACAGTTTACAACACAGGTCATCCTACTGACAGTTTACACACTGTACACGTCATCCTGCTGACAGTTTGCACACTAAACTCGTCATCCTGCTGACAGTTTACACACCATGCACGTCGTCTTTATGACAGTTTACATTACAACACCCAGGTCATCCTGCTGACAGTCTACAACAACAAACACGCCATCCTACCGACAATTTGCAATACAACACGTCATCTTGCTGATAGTTTACAACGCAAACACGTCAGCCTGCTGTCAGTTTACAACCCACACATCACGTGCTGACATTTTGCAACGCAACATATCCTGCTGACAAATTAAAACACAACACATTCAACCTGCTGACAGTTAAAAACACAACACACATATAATCCTGCTGACAGTTTGCAACACAATACACATGTCATACTGTTGACAGTTTAAAACACACATGTCATCCTGCTGATAGTTTACACACTATACACGTCATCCTACTGACAGTTTACAGCACACGTCATCAAGCTGACAGTTTACAACGCATGCTATCCTGCTGACAGTTTACAAGACCACTCACGTCATCCTGCTGACAGCTTACACACAGTACATGTTATCCTGCTGACAGTTTACACACCATACACGACATCCTATTGACATTTTACAACACACGTCATCCTACTGTCAATTTACAACTCCCGTCATCCTACAGACAGTTTACAGCACACGGCATCCTGATGACAGTTTACTCATTATGCTCGTCATCCTGCTGACAGTTTGCACACTATGCACGTCATCCTGCTGAGAGTTTACAACACACGTCATCCTGCTGACAGTTTGCACACTATGCACGTCATCCTGCTGAGAGTTTACAACACACGTCATCCTGCTGACAGTTTGCAACACAGGTCATCCTACTGACAGTTTACACACAATACACGTCATTTTGCTGACAGTTTGCACACTATACATGTCATCTTGCTGACAGTTTACACACTATATACGTCATCCTGCTGACAGCTTACAATACAACGCACACGTCATCCTGCTGAGAGTTTACAACAAACACGCCATCCTACTGACAATTTGCAACACAGCACGTCATCTTGTTGTGAGCTTACAACGCACACGTCATCTTGCTGTGAGCTTACAACGCACACGTCAACTGCTCACATTTTAGAAAGCACCATGTCATCCTGCTGACAGATTATAACACAACACATCAGCCTGCTGACTGTTAAAAATACACAACACACATGTCATCCTGCTGACAGTTTGCAACACACCACACATACTGCTGACAGTTTAAAACACACACATCATTCTGCTGACAGTTTACACCACACACGTCCTCCTTCTGAGAGTTTATACCACACACGTCATCAAGCTGACAATTTACAACACACGCTATCCTGCTGACAGTTCACAAGCCCACTCACGTCAACCTGCTGACAGTTTACAACACACGTCATCTTGCTGACAGGATGTAGGAAAACTCTCTGTGATTGATTAATTGATGGATTTATTAAGTACCTCATACCCATCCTGGGGGTGTTAGTCACCCCATACCCATCCTGAAGTGTTAGTCACCCCATACCCATCCTGGGGTGTTAGTCACCCCATACCCATCCTGGGGTGTTAGTCACCCCATACCCATCCTGAAGTGTTAGTCACCCCATACCCATCCTGAAGTGTTAGTCACCCCATACCCATCCTGAAGTGTTAGTCACCCCATACCCATCCTGAAGTGTTAGTCACCCCATACCCATCCTGAAGTGTTAGTCACCCCATACCCATCCTGAAGTGTTAGTCACCCCATACCCATCCTGGGGTGTTAGTCACCTCATTCCCATCCTGGGGTGTTTGTCACCCCATACCCATCCGGGAGGTGTTAGTCACCCATACCCATCCTGGGGGTGCTAGTCACCCCATACCCATCCCGGGGTGTTAGTCACCTCATTCCCATCCTGGGGTGTTAGTCACCCCATACTCATCCTGGGATGTTAGTCACCCCATACCCATCCTCGGGGTTTTAGTCACCCCATACCTATCCTGGGCGTTTTAGTCACCCCATACCCATCCTGGGGATGTTTTTCACCCCATACCCATCCTGGGGATGTTATTCACCCCATACCCATCCTGGGAATGTTATTCACTCCATACTCATCCTGGGGATGTTATTCACCCCATACCCATCCTGGGGATGTTATTCATCCCATACCCATCCTTGTGATGTTATTCACCCCATACCCATCCTAGGGATGTTATTCACCCTATAACCATCCTAGGAATGTTATTCACCCCATAACCATCCTAGGGATGTTATTCACCCCATACCCATCCTTTGGATGTTATTCACCTCATAACCATCCTAGGGATGTTATTCACCCCATAACCATCCTAGGGATGTTATTCACCCCATACCCATCCTTGGGATGTTATTCACCCCATACCCATCCTTTGGATGTTATTCACCCCATACCCATCCTAGGGATGTTATTCACCCTATAACCATCCTAGGGATGTTATTCACCCCACAACCATCCTAGGGATGTTATTCACCCCATACCCATCCTTTGGATGTAATTCACCCCATAACCATCCTAGGGATGTTATTCACCCCATACCCATCCTGGGGATGTTATTCACCCCATAACCATCCTGGGAATGTTATTCACCCCATACCCATCCTGGGGATGTTATTCACCCCATACCCATCCTGGGGATGTTATTCACCCCATAACCATCCTAGGGATGTTATTGACCCCATAACCATCCTGGGGATGTTATTCACCCCATACCCATCCTGGGGCTGTTAGTCACCCCATACCCACCCCGGGGATGTTATTCACCCCATACCCATCCTGGGGATGTTATTCACCCCATACCCATCCTTGGGATGTTATTCACCCCATACCCATCCTTGGGATGTTATTCACCCCATAACCATCCTAGGGATGTTATTCACCCCATTACCATCCTAGGGATGCTATTCACCCCATAACTATCCTAGGGATGTTATTCACCCCATACCCACCCCGGGGATGTTATTCACTCCATACCCATCCTGGGAATGATATTCACCCCATACCCATCCTGGGGATGTTAGTCACCCCATACCCATCTTGGGGATGTTATTCACCCCATAACTATCCTAGGGATGTTATTCACCCCATACCCATCCTAGGGATGTTATTCACCCCATAACCATCCTAGGGATGTTATTCACCCCATAACCATCCTAGGGATGTTATTCACCCCATACCCATCCTTGGGATGTTATTCACCCCATACCCATCCTTTGGATGTTATTCACCCCATACCCATCCTTTGGATGTTATTCACCCCATAACCATCCTAGGGATGTTATTTACCCCATAACCATCCTAGGGATGTTATTCACCCCATAACCATCCTGGGGATGTTATTCACCCCATACCCATCCTGGGGCTGTTAGTCACCCCATACCCATCTTGGGGATGTTATTCACCCAATAACCATCCTAGAGATGTTATTCACCCCATACCCCTTCTTGGGATGTTATTCACCCCATACCCATCCTTGGGATGTTATTCACCCCATAACCATCCTAGGAATGTTATTTACGCCATACCCATCCTGGGGATGTTATTCACCCCATACCCATCCTTGGGATGTTATTCACCCCATACCCATCCTTGGGATGTTACTCACCCCATACTCATCCTGGGGATGTTATTCACCCATAAGCATCCTAGAGATGTTATTCACCCCATACCCATCTTCTGGATATTAGTCACCCCATTCCCATCCTGTGGGTCTTAGTCACACCATACCCATCCTGTGGGTGTTAATCACCCCTACCCATCCTGTGGATGGAAGTCACCCCATACCCATCCCGTGGATGGTGGTCACCCCATACCCATCCCGTGGGTGTTAGTCACCCCATATCTATCCTGTTGTTGATATTCACTCCATGCCCATCCTGTAGATAATAGTTACCCCAATCCCAACATGTGGATGATAGTCACCCCATTTGCGTACCCTAAGTATGCTATGGAGAGAGAGCAAAAACACAGCTGGGATTCCAGTCTCTAAAAACTAGGTATATAGCCGCACTCCACATAGGTAGCACAAGCATTAGCTAAGAACTATAGACCAATAACTCTAACATCCCACTTCATAAAAATCTCTCTAAAAGTTCTAAGTAGTAGGATTGTTAGCCGCTTGCATTCCCAAAAACTGCACAGTCCATGGCAACATGCGTTCAGAGCGGGTCGCTAGAACCTCTCGCAACTACTGGATCACTATAAAATGGTCTTGGTTGCACAGGAAGACAAACATAATGCAGATGTAGTATACACAGACTATGACATGTGCAATCATGGTGTAATAGCGCACAAAATGCGTGCTAAAGGAATAAATGGCAAAGTGGGGAGATGGATCTTCAAGTTTCTAACTAAATGAACTCAAACAGTAGTGGTAAACTATTACGCAGTGTACTGGTGAATACAGTAAAAAAAAGCTCCATATATAATGTTATTTTGTTGGGATAGTTCTGAAACCGGACGTTCTACATTTAGTAAATTATGTAAAAAAAATCCACAACATTTAGGAAATTATGTAAAAAAATTCCAAACCACTCATGACAGTTGGATAACACACTGGTATTTAATGTCTGTGTTGGTGAAAGGATTGTCAAGTTCTTGGGAGGAGGTAAGAGAGTCCAGATGGATGTGGCTGTCTGGTGTTGTTTCTTGTGTGTGTGCAGTGTTCCAGTGTTCTATGTTCTGAATGTGTTAAATAACGTTTGGGTGAGGTTGGAAGATGTTCTCCCAGATGTGTTTGAAGATGTTAGTGGCAGCTTGCGGGTCTGAGATGTGTGTGTTGTTGTGGGTGATGTGTTTGAATTTGTTGGTGGGAGTTGTGCCTCTGATTTTTTTGATAAAGTTCCAGAAGGCTTTAGTGTTTTTAATACGTTGTTTGTCTGTTGTTGCATGAGTTGTGACCAGTGACTGTTGTGGTCTTGGTCTACGCTGTGTAGAATATTGTTTCTAAGGTAAGTGAGATCTAATCGGACTTGATTAAATCTATGTGTGTTGCAGAGGAACCCAGATGGCTATCCTGCCGACCTCATTTTGTGTTTTGTGTGTGAGTGTATCTATATCGGCGTGAGTGATGAGTTGTGTAATGTCGTCTGCATAGGCTAGTGTGATGGAGTTGTGGTATACAGGTGTTGGAATGTCGTTAGTGTATAAAATGTAGAGGGTAGGGGAGAGGACAGATCCCTGGGGTACTCCAGCATTTAATGTGAAGTAGTCAGAGTAACAGCCTTGGAATTTGATTCTCATGGTACGGCCGTCTAGAAAGTTGTAGAGAGTTTACGAGTAGTGAGAGGCAGGTTAAAGTTAGTGCAGAGTTTGTACTTAAGCCCTTCGTGCCAGACAGTGTCAAAAGCTTTTTCAACATCTTTTGCAACCAGGGTTGTCCTGTTTCTTTGTTTTGTGTTTATGTGGATGTAGCTGAGAATGATGTTAATGGCATCCTGTGTGGATCTGTGTGTTCTGAAGCCAAATTGGCCATCAGAAAGTAGAGAGTTGTGTTCCAGGTATCTGCAAAGGTGATGGTTGATGAGTTTTTCAAAGAGTTTTCCTAAAGTTTCGAGAAAGCTGATAGGGCGATAGTTTCTAAGATCAGAGTGGTCTTTTTTGGGTTTAGGAAGGAGGATAGCAGTAGTGACTGTTGTGGTCTTGGTCTAGACTGTGTAGAATGCTGTTTCTAAGGTAAGTGAGATCTAATCGGACTTGATTAAATCTATGTGTGTTGTAGAGAACCGGTTGTGGTAGCAGATAATTAGTCTTCTTGTTCTGATTGAGGGTTTGAAGGAATAATGAGTGGTGTGAGTTTTCTTTGGTATTGCGATGTTGGCTGCTTGTGTAATGGTGTCCTGGATGAGATCAAGTTGAGTGTCAATGTCAGAGATAAGTTTGTTGTTGTAGTCATAGGTGAGGTTAGTACTGACTATGTGTTGTTTGAAAGCATCCCAGTCAGCATTATTGTAGGAGAAGGAAGGTATGGCTGGGATGAGGATAGGGTTGGAGATGTGTAAGATGACTGGGATGTGATCAGAGCCTGTAATAGGGCCAGGTGAGATGTAGTGTTGAAATAGAAAGCTGGCTCGGTTTGCCAGAATGATGTCTGGTTTGCCCTGGCCAGTGTGGTTGTAAAAGGTGTTGAAGTTTGGGCCGAGATGAATTAGGTGTTTATGGTTTGTTAAGTTGAGTAATTGGTGACCAAGTTGGTTGTTACTGGTGTGATGAAAGGCTGTGTGTTTGGCATCCATGTCAGCTAGTAGGTATGTTGGTGTGTTGGTGTAGTTGAAGATTAAGGAAAGGTCGTGTATGTTGAGAATAGTGTTTGGGCGAGCATAGGTGGTGAAAAAGATAAAGGGGCCAAGGTGGGTGTGTATTCTGACTGCAAGACAGTGTTGGTGTATAAAAGGGATTGGGAGAAATTCGTGTTTTAAGTTGGATTTGACAAGGATGGCAACACCATCGTGGGGATCATAGGGGGACTGTAGTGCAGTATAACCATAATGGCGGATACGTTGAGGGGCTTTGAGGCAGGTACTCTTTAGTAAAACAATATCTGGCCTCTCTGCTTCAAGGAGCTCGGCCAGTAGGTGTCTAATTGTAAAGTAAGAACCAATGTTGAACTGAATCACCTTAAACATGATTTAATGGTTTCGTCATAGCAAAGTTAATTTTGGGGGAGGAGTTTGGATTAAAGCCCGTGATAGTGGTGCCATCAGTGGATGTGTGTTTGTTGGTGTTACGGACCCATTTCCTGGAGGTGGAGGAAGAGATGGATCTGTTTTTATGTTCTTTGGTCTGTCTGTCAGAAGTTGGGGCAGGTTTAGGTTTGAGTGGATTTTGTGTGGAGGAGGGTGGAGTTGGACATGGATGAAGTTTTGGTTGTGGCAGAGTGGGCAAAGGTGGATGCAGAGGAAGTGGAAGCTTTGGTAGGGGATGAGGAAGAGGAAGCTATGGTAAGGGATGAGGAAGTGGAAGCTTTGGTAGGGGATGAGGATGTGGGTTAGGGGGTTGGGGAGGGGTGGTCGTAGCAACAGCAGTAGGGGTGTTGGTGGGAAGGGTAGAAGTTGTGAAGAGGGGTAGGGGAGGAGGAGAGCTGGTGGGAGTAGAAAGTGGGGGGGTTGGAGAGAGGGAGGAGGGAGAGGTTGTAGGAGGCTTAGGAGAGAAGCAGGAAGGAGGGATAAGAGGGAAGATTGTTAGCAGACAAGATTAGGTTAAGAACATGTGAGTAGTCTGATTGGTAAGCTTGTGAGATTACCATCGCAGAGTGGGCAGCAGTGGCGAGTTGACAGTTAGTTTTGTAGTCTAGTGTGGGTGTAGGTGTAGAAGGAGAAGTGCTTGTAGTCTGTGTGTTGGTGTTTGATGTGTGTAGAGTAGAAGAGGTAGACCAAGTGCATGGGGAGGCCCAGGCATTGGGGGTAGGGAAGGGAGGTATGGAAGGGGAGGGAGGTGCAGGGAAGGTGTTGGGGAGGGAGGGAGGTTGGCTTGCTCTGAGGGAGGAGAGAATGTGCTTTCTAGAAGGGCAGGAATTTGCAACTGCGGTGTGTGACCCGCCACAGTTAGAACATTTAAGGGGGAGGTTGCAAGTATTCCAGAAGTGGCCAGTTGCTAAACACCTGGAGCAGATTTGTGTGGATGTGCATGAGTTTTTGTCGTGGCCGAATTTGTATCATTTCAGACATTGTGTGATGGGGTGAAAATTCGGAGTGAAGAGAGTGTTTGGAGGAATGCGGATGGTCTTGGCAAGGATTCCTTGATTGAAGAGTGTAAAGGCGTCAGAAGGAGTTGAACAACATATTTTGAGAATGGTAGAGTTTTCAGGTCTGTAAATATCGTCAACAGTTCTTAGTACTAATGTCTTTGATTAAGTCTTCTTTGTCTGTGTCATAGGCAGTCAGGAGAGAATAGTCAACGTGTTTTGCAATCACTGTGCATTTGGCGCGGTGCTCAGGAGTCTAAATAATAGTGAAGCCTGTGTTGAGAAGTTTTTGTCTGGTCTCGGTTGAGGTGTATGTTTCGTAAGAATATCTGTCAAGAAGAAGTTTGAAGCCTGAGTTGATTTTAAAGACTTTCAGCTGAGGTGCACCAGTGATCTGGTACAATAAATTTCCAGGACAGATAGAGGCATGATCAGAATTAGAGTATTTAAGGTTAAGCAAGAAAGAATTGGGTTTGGAAGAGGTAGAGGCAGGGTAGGCCTTAGAGGCAGGAGTAGACGGAGTAGAGGCAGGTGTTGGCGGTAGAGGAGGAGTGGTAAGGGGGAAGGAAGTGGAAGGCATCGTAAATCAGATGTGGCTTCCAAATCTGAGAGTACTCGGCTAGGCTGTAACCTTAAAGTTTTCTTGTGGAGTCTGTCGCTAGAGGCACAGGACACTGAGGAGGTGAGCTGTAGCTTGATGGAGCGTTGTATGCCCTGAACGGCGAGGAGAGGCAACACTGGCTGTGAGCGGCGAGTAGAGGCAACACTGGCTGTATGGCGTGGAGACTTCAGACAGCAACAGGAGTGCAGAGGGAGGCTTCCTGCCCTTGGGTAGGCAGCCACCGACGCACCAATCCTGATGTTGAAGACGAAGATCCAGTAACCACCACTCGGTGAAGAGAGGCAACACTGGCTGTGAGCAGTGAGGAGAGCCAACACTAACTGTATGGCGTGCAGACTTCACATACAGGCTGAGGCGTGGAGACTTCAGACAACGGCGAGGAGAGGCAACACTGGCTGTATAGCGTGTAGACTACACGTACAGTCTGAGGCGTGGAGACTTCAGACAGCAACAGGAGTGTGAGGTAAGACACATATGCAACAGTTAGGTATCTTTATTTCGAAACGTTTCGCCTACACAGTAGGCTTCTTCAGTCGAGTACAGACAAGTTGATAGAAGCAGAAGATACTTGAAGACGATGTAATCAGTCCATCACCCTTAAAGTTTAGAGGTGGTCAGTCCCTCAGTCTGGAGAAGAGCATTGTTCCGTTGTCTGAAACAATATGAGGTTGAAGTGACAGGATGGAGCCTTTATATAGTGCCAGGAGGTGAGACGTAGGTTGGTTTGGGAGGGCAGGTCCCTCTCAAACCCAGCCGTTCTCACTAGTAGAGGTCGAAGTTGATGGTCAGTACCAAGATACCCTTGTGTTGCAGTGTCTGACAGAATGAACATTAAAATGGTATAAAATACCGACAGATTGTTAGGTAAGACACATATGCAACAGTTAGGTATCTTTATTTCGAAACGTTTCGCCTACACAGTAGGCTTCTTCAGTCGAGTACAGACAAGTTGATAACGGAACAATGCTCTTCTCCAGACTGAGGGACTGACCACCTCAAAACTTTAAGGGTGATGGACTGATTACATCGTCTTCAAGTATCTTCTGCTTCTATCAACTTGTCTGTACTCGACTGAAGAAGCCTACTGTGTAGGCGAAACGTTTCGAAATAAAGATACCTAACTGTTGCATATGTGTCTTACCTAACAATCTGTCGGTATTTTATACCATTTTAATGTTCATTCTGTCAGACACTGCAACACAAGGGTATCTTGGTACAGACCATCAACTTCGACCTCTACTAGTGAGAACGGCTGGGTTTGAGAGGGACCTGCCCTCCCAAACCAACCTACGTCTCACCTCCTGGCACTATATAAAGGCTCCATCCTGTCACTTCAACCTCATATTGTTTCAGACAACGGAACAATGCTCTTCTCCAGACTGAGGGACTGACCACCTCAAAACTTTAAGGGTGATGGACTGATTACATCGTCTTCAAGTATCTTCTGCTTCTATCAACTTGTCTGTACTCGACTGAAGAAGCCTACTGTGTAGGCGAAACGTTTCGAAATAAAGATACCTAACTGTTGCATATGTGTCTTACCTAACAATCTGTCGGTATTTTATACCATTTTAATGTTCATTCTGTCAGACACTGCAACACAAGGGTATCTTGGTACAGACCATCAACTTCGACCTCTACTAGTGAGAACGGCTGGGTTTGAGAGGGACCTGCCCTCCCAAACCAACCTACGTCTCACCTCCTGGCACTATATAAAGGCTCCATCCTGTCACTTCAACCTCATATTGTTTCAGACAACGGAACAATGCTCTTCTCCAGACTGAGGGACTGACCACCTCAAAACTTTAAGGGTGATGGACTGATTACATCGTCTTCAAGTATCTTCTGCTTCTATCAACTTGTCTGTACTCGACTGAAGAAGCCTACTGTGTAGGCGAAACGTTTCGAAATAAAGATACCTAACTGTTGCATATGTGTCTTACCTAACAATCTGTCGGTATTTTATACCATTTTAATGTTCATTCTGTCAGACACTGCAACACAAGGGTATCTTGGTACAGACCATCAACTTCGACCTCTACTAGTGAGAACGGCTGGGTTTGAGAGGGACCTGCCCTCCCAAACCAACCTACGTCTCACCTCCTGGCACTATATAAAGGCTCCATCCTGTCACTTCAACCTCATATTGTTTCAGACAACGGAACAATGCTCTTCTCCAGACTGAGGGACTGACCACCTCAAAACTTTAAGGGTGATGGACTGATTACATCGTCTTCAAGTATCTTCTGCTTCTATCAACTTGTCTGTACTCGACTGAAGAAGCCTACTGTGTAGGCGAAACGTTTCGAAATAAAGATACCTAACTGTTGCATATGTGTCTTACCTAACAATCTGTCGGTATTTTATACCATTTTAATGTTCATTCTGTCAGACACTGCAACACAAGGGTATCTTGGTACAGACCATCAACTTCGACCTCTACTAGTGAGAACGGCTGGGTTTGAGAGGGACCTGCCCTCCCAAACCAACCTACGTCTCACCTCCTGGCACTATATAAAGGCTCCATCCTGTCACTTCAACCTCATATTGTTTCAGACAACGGAACAATGCTCTTCTCCAGACTGAGGGACTGACCACCTCAAAACTTTAAGGGTGATGGACTGATTACATCGTCTTCAAGTATCTTCTGCTTCTATCAACTTGTCTGTACTCGACTGAAGAAGCCTACTGTGTAGGCGAAACGTTTCGAAATAAAGATACCTAACTGTTGCATATGTGTCTTACCTAACAATCTGTCGGTATTTTATACCATTTTAATGTTCAGCAACAGGAGTGCAGAGGTAGGCTTCCTGCCTTTGGATAGGCAGCCACCGACGCACCAATCCTGAAGCTGAAGACGAAGGACCAGTAATCACCACTCTGAGTACAGTCACTCTCAACATGGGGTAATTAGAGAGGCGAGATCGTTGGTCGATGGAGCTGTGTGTCTGAAGCAGGACCAGGAGGAGGAGGCAGTATATATAGGACAACAGACAGGGATGGGACAAGAGAGGTAGTAGGAAAGGAGGAAGAGAGGTAGTCGTAGAGGTAGTAGTAGTATAGTGGAGCAAGTCATATACTAAGAAAGAGGAGCACTGCAAGGGAGCTAGGGGCCCACAAAAGGTAGGAACAAAAACACAGGGAATGGGGGAAATTATAATAATGGACCAAATACCCAAGGCAGAAGAAAGAAAACCCAAAGGAGAAAGAGGAAAGGAGAATGGGGAAAAAAGAATCAGGTTAAGTCGTGGGTGTTATGAAGTTTGGAGCATTTTACAATGTAATGGGAAAGGAAGGCATCTACAGAGACGAAGCCAGGACTAAGATTCATACAAAGAAAGGTAGGTAAGACACATAGGCAACAGATAGTTCCAGACTATGGAACAGAACATCTCCAGGCTGAGGGATTGACAACCTCAAATGTACGACTCCAAGGATGATTGACTGATTACATCGTCTTAACATCTCTACTGCTCCTGCCTACTCGACTGAAGAACTGAAGAAGCCTACTGTGTAGGCGAAACGTTTCGGAATAAAGTTGCCTAACTCTTGCCTTTGTGTCTTACCTACCAACCTGTCGGTATTGTATACCATTTTGATATTCACTCATACAAGGAAAGTTGTGTATGTAGATGACATCTTTGGTCTTTGGCCTCATGGCTCTAGCCACTGTGTAGCTTCATCAGTACAATACAAAGTGGGCCAACAGGTCTGCTGCAGTGTTCCTTCTTTCTTATGTTCTTATCTTGTATAAGTGTCTCAATCTTCAATGAGAATCTAATTCATTGCTTCCTTTCCTTGATGTTAATATCCACCTCTCAGACACAGGTTTTGGTTTTTCCGTGTAGCACAAGCCTATGTACAGTGGCATATACGTTCACTACTGTGATAAATGGTTTGAAAACTGACAAGTTGAAGATTAAGACACTTATGGGAATCATTATTAAGGAAACGTTTCGCCACACAATGGCTTCTTCAGTCCAATACTAAATAGAGAGGGGCAACGTTTAACTTTCCAGGAACTTTGTCAAGCTGATACAAACAATACATGGACACAGAGGGTATATATAGGCTTTGAGTGAGGTGTAGTACAAGTAGAGGTGGTAGTAGTTGTAGTTGCTCTTATGTTCTTATACATGTGGTGGAAAAGCTTTGGGTTGGTGTAGTTTTGATAAGGACCTGCCTTGTATGGTCCAGTAGGCCTTCTGCAGTGTTCCTCCATTCTTATGTTCTTACATACCACGGTTATTTCAACATTTCATGAATGTCAGTTCTCACCCGTTCATATATCTTGATTCATGAACATGACTGATATCACCAATAAGTGAAAGTAAAGCTCAAAATATGACGTGGTGACGTGTACTTAGCTCAGTGGTGACGTGTACTTAGCTCAGTGGTGACGTGTACTTAGCTCGGTGGTGACGTGTACTTAGCTCAGTGGTGACGTGTACTTAGCTCAGTGGTGACGTGTACTTAGCTCGGTGGTGACGTGTACTTAGCTCAGTGGTGACGTGTACTTAGCTCTATGAAGACCTGTTTGTGTGCTTTCTGTGAATCTGAACCAGGATGCCCTCTCTTGAGCAACTTTACCAGCAGCTGAAAGAAGAGCTTAGGGTTGCTAAGCAGGAGATACGGTGATTAACGGAGGAGAACAAGAGGATTCGTAATAATCCTCCTGTTGTGAGTCCCCAGGTTAAGAGGGGAGCTTGGTCAGTGGCCAGGCAACATGGAACCAAGCTGAGGATCAAGAAGACTGTTGGAGAGGCAGAAACAACGAGGACCCAGAAGACTACTGTGGAAACTTCCAACCCATTTTCGGTGCTACCTGACGAATGTGGGTGTTCTACTGGGAATGTCACAATGAGCACAAAGGAAGCATTGGCCGACGTGAGTGAGACATCCTTAGAAACCCCAACGAAAACCATCGAGAACGTCTTGACGAATTCCACAAGTAAAGGTGTAGTGCTACCTAACGAATGTGAGTCGACTACTGGGAACATCACGACGGACGTCGCCAAGGAAGGTAAAAACATTGTTGTTGTTGGGGATAGCCAGATTAGGTACATGGATAGGGCATTCTGCTTGAAGGATAGGAGTAGAAGGCAGAGAGTGTGTTTTCCTGGGGCTGGGATGAAGGATATTGTTAGCCATCTGGATGACATCAGGAGAGGTAATGGGAACAATCCTATTATCTGTCTCAGTGCTGAAGGCAATGATGTTGGCAGACGTAGGAGTGAGGACCTGATTAGCAGATATAGATCAGCAATAGAGATAATTAGGAGGAAGGGTGGGAACTCTGTCATATGTGGTATTTTGCCAAGGAGAGGAGTTGGAAATGAATGGTTGTCCAAAGCAATTGGTGTCAATTGCTGGCTGGACAAATACTGTAAGGAAAATGTGGTAACATTCATTGACAACTGGGACCTCTTCTATGGCAGAAATGACATGTATGCCAGGGATGGGGTTCACTTATCTAGGTGTGGGGTGGGAGCACTGGCAACTGCAGTGGAGGGAGCTGTTAGGTCTTTAAACTAGGAATAGTTAGTGGTATGGGTTTAGGCCACTCTGATCCTAGAAACTATCGCCCTATCAGCTTTCTCGAAACTTTAGGAAAACTCTTTGAAAAACTCATCAACCATCACCTTTGCAGATACCTGGAACACAACTCTCTACTTTCTGATGGCCAATTTGGCTTCAGAACACACAGATCCACACAGGATGCCATTAACATCATTCTCAACTACATCCACATAAACACAAAACAAAGAAACAGGACAGCCTTGGTTGCAAAAGACGTTGAAAAAGCTTTTGACACTGTCTGGCACGAAGGGCTTAAGTACAAACTCTGCACTAACTTTAACCTGCCTCTCACTACTCGTAAACTCTCTACAACTTTCTAGACGGCCGTACCATGAGAATCAAATTCCAAGGCTGTTACTCTGACTACTTCACACTAAATGCTGGAGTACCCCAGGGATCTGTCCTCTCCCCTACCCTCTACATTTTATACACTAACGACATTCCAACACCTGTATACCACAACTCCATCACACTAGCCTATGCAGACGACATTACACAACTCATCACTCACGCCGATATAGATACACTCACACACAAAACACAAAATGAGGTCGGCAGGATAGCCATCTGGGTTCCTCTGCAACACACATAGATTTAATCAAGTCCGATTAGATCTCACTTACCTTAGAAACAATATTCTACACAGCCTAGACCAAGACCACAACAATCACTGGTCACAACTCATGCAACAACAGACAAACAACGTATTAAAAACACTAAAGCCTTCTGGAACTTTATCAAAATAATCAGAGGCACAACTCCCACCAACAAATTCAAACACATCACCCACAACAACACACACATCTCAGACCCGCAAGCTGCCACTAACATCTTCAAACACATCTGGGAGAACATCTTCCAACCTCACCCAAACGTTATTTAACACATTCAGAACATAGAACACTGGAACACTGCACACACACAAGAAACAACACCAGACAGCCACATCCATCTGGACTCTCTTACCTCCTCCCAAGAACTTGACAATCCTTTCACCAACACAGACATTAAATACCAGTGTGTTATCCAACTGTCATGAGTGGTTTGGAATTTTTTTACATAATTTCCTAAATGTTGTGGATTTTTTTTACATAATTTACTAAATGTAGAACGTCCGGTTTCAGAACTATCCCAACAAAATAACATTATATATGGAGCTTTTTTTACGGTATTCACCAGTACACTGCGTAATAGTTTACCACTACTGTTTGAGTTCATTTAGTTAGAAACTTGAAGATCCATCTCCCCACTTTGCCATTTATTCCTTTAGCACGCATTTTGTGCGCTATTACACCATGATTGCACATGTCATAGTCTGTGTATACTACATCTGCATTATGTTTGTCTTCCTGTGCAACCAAGACCATTTTATAGTGATCCAGTAGTTGCGAGAGGTTCTAGCGACCCGCTCTGAACGCATGTTGCCATGGACTGTGCAGTTTTTGGGAATGCAAGCGGCTAACAATCCTACTACTTAGAACTTTTAGAGAGATTTTTATGAAGTGGGATGTTAGAGTTATTGGTCTATAGTTCTTAGCTAATGCTTGTGCTACCTATGTGGAGTGCGGCTATATACCTAGTTTTTAGAGACTGGAATCCCAGCTGTGTTTTTGCTCTCTCTCCATAGCATACTTAGGGCACGCAAATGGGGTGACTATCATCCACATGTTGGGATTGGGGTAACTATCATCCACAGGATGGGCATGGAGTGAATATCAACAACAGGATAGATATGGGGTGACTAACACCCACGGGATGGGTATGGGGTGACTAAGACCCACAGGATGGGTATGGGGTGACCACCATCCACGGGATGGGTATGGGGTGACTTCCATCCACAGGATGGGTAGGGGTGATTAACACCCACAGGATGGGTATGGGGTGACTAAGACCCACAGGATGGGAATGGGGTGACTAATATCCAGAAGATGGGTATGGGGTGAATAACATCTCTAGGATGCTTATGGGTGAATAACATCCCCAGGATGAATATGGGGTGAGTAACATCCCAAGGATGAACTACTACTACTACTACTACTACTACTACTACTACTACTACAACTACTACCAATAGTGAACATCGAAATGGTACCTCACTAGTTGAACATCAAAATGGTATACAATACCGACAGGTTGTTAGGTAAGACACATATGCAACAGTTAGACAACTTTATTCCGAAACGTTTCGCCTACACAGTAGGCTTCTTCAGTCGAATACAGAAAGTAGGCAGGAAAAGTAGAGATGTGAAGACGATCTGAAGATCACATAGTTCCTGACTATGGAACTGAACTTCTCCAGGCCGAGGGACTGACAACCTCAAATTCTACGACTTTAAGGGTGATGGACTGATTACATCGTCTTCACATCTCTACTTTTCCTGCCTACTTTCTGTATTCGACTGAAGAAGCCTACTGTGTAGGCGAAACGTTTCGGAATAAAGTTGTCTAACTGTTGCATATGTGTCTTACGTACCTCACTAGTATTGCACCTCACTCTGAGTGTTGTGATGAATGTGAAAGTTAAGACACATGTGCAACATCTGGCTTTATCAATACAGATTCTAGGACATAATATGAAGACAGTAGAACTATATACAAAAGATGAGGTAATCAGTCCCTCGGCCTTGGAGTTAGTGTTCACAGCATCGTGGTGGAGGAGAGTCTGGAGCAAAGGCAAGAAGACTGGCGTTTTTATAGGCGTCAGTGGAAGGCGTCAGAAGAAGGTCTTGTAGATGTCCTCTGAGGACATCTACAAGACCTTCTTCACGGCTGCTGCAACTAACCCATCTCTTTGGGAAGGACCTACTTCCACTGGGGAATCCCGCCTACCAGTGACTGTCCTCGTCTGCTGCCCGTCCCTTCCACTGACGCCTATAAAAACGCCAGTCTTCTTGCCTTTGCTCCAGACTCTCCTCCACCACGATGCTGTGAACACTAACACCAAGGCCGAGGGACTGATTACCTCATCTTTTGTATATAGTTCTACTGTCTTCATATTATGTCCTAGAATCTGTATTGATAAAGCCACTGGATGGCGAAGCGTCTACAATAAAGCTATCCAGATGTTGCACATGTCTTAACTTTCATATTGTCGGTATTTTATACCTTTCTTGCACAACTTGTGATGAATGGTTTGAAAAACCGACAAGTTGAAGATTGAGACACTTATGCAGCATATGGGAATCTTTATTCAGGAAACGTTTCGCCACACAGTGGCTTCATCAGTCCAATACAACGAGGAAGACACATATGCAACAGTTAGGTATTTTAATGCACAACGAGGAAGTTAGGTATCTTTATTTTGAAACGTTTCGCCTACACAGTAGGCTTCTTCAGTCGAGTACAGAAAAGTTGATAGAAGCAGAAGATACTTGAAGACGATGTAATCAGTCCACAGACCGGGCCGCGGGGGCGTTGATCCCCGAAACTCTCTCCAGGTAAACTCCAGGTAAACTCACCCTTAAAGTTTTGAGGTGGTCAGTCCCTCAGTCTGGAGAAGAGCATTGTTCCGTTGTCTGAAACTGTTGCATATGTGTCTTACCTAACAATCTGTCGGTATTTTATACCATTTTAATGTTCACAACGAGGAAGGCGTAAGGAGAGGAGGAGAATGAGGTAATCAGTCCCTCAGCCTGGAGTCGATGTGTTCAGTCCATCAATCTTGTAGAATGTACAGCATAGGGCCGTAGACGTGGCTTATATACTGTAGTGAGGTGAGGTGAAGCAGGCGGAGGCGGGGTCATAGTGGTACCATCCACTAGTCGAAGTAGGTCTTCGTCCAAAGGTTGAACAAGTGTTGAAGAATTCTTTGTAACAAGATCCCAAGTGCCCCATCCTGTCACTTCAACTTCATATTGTTTCAGACAACGGAACAATGCTCTTCTCCAGACTGAGGGACTGACCACCTCAAAACTTTAAGGGTGATGGACTGATTACATCGTCTTCAAGTATCTTCTGCTTCTATCAACCTTTCTGTACTCGACTGAAGAAGCCTACTGTGTAGGCGAAACGTTTCGAAATAAAGATACCTAACTGTTGCATATGTGTCTTACCTAACAATCTGTCGGTATTTTATACCGGTATTTTAATGTTCAAGAACATAAGAGCAATATAAACACAAATGCAGTATAATGTGATCCTTTATTGACTACGTTTCGCCCACACAGTGGGCTTTTTCAAGTCACAAACAGAACTACCTGGGGTGGAAGGAACGCGAGTATTTATAGTCCGGCTGAGGTCAGGTGAAGAATGCTGCATCTGATGATGTACCGAGTGGGGTTATAGAGTGTGTTAGGTAAGACACATATGCAACAGTTAGACATCTTTATTCCGAAACGTTTCGCCTACACAGTAGGCTTCTTCAGTCGAATACAGAAAGTAGGCAGGAGCAGTAGAGATGTCAAGACGATGTAATGGTATTGTATACCATTTTGATGTTCATCTTGTCAGACACTGCAACACGTGGCATCTTGGTACAGAAAACACCTTGGACAAGCTTTTCAAGTGAGAAGGGTTGGATCTGAGAGGGACATGACCTCTCAGTTGCCTCTCACTACTACTACTACTACTACTACTACTACTACCATGCACCTCTCCTTCCGACAGTATTTAAGTCTCCGCACTGTCGCTTGATCTTCAGATAGTTCCTGACTATGGAACTGAACTTCTCCAGGCCGAGGGACTGACAACCTCAAATTCTACGACTTTAAGGGTGATGGACTGATTACATCGTCTTGACATCTCTACTGCTCCTGCCTACTTTCTGTATTCGACTGAAGAAGCCTACTGTGTAGGCGAAACGTTTCGGAATAAAGATGTCTAACTGTTGCATATGTGTCTTACCTAACAACCTGTCGGTATTGTATACCATTTTGATGTTCATCTTGTCAGACACTGCAACACGTGGCATCTTGGTACAGAAAACACCTTGGACAAGCTTTTCAAGTGAGAAGGGTTGGATCTGAGAGGGACATGACCTCTCAGTTGCCTCTCACTACTACTACTACTACTACTACTACTACTACCATGCACCTCTCCTTCCGACAGTATTTAAGTCTCCGCACTGTCGCTTGATCTTCAGATAGTTCCTGACTATGGAACTGAACTTCTCCAGGCCGAGGGACTGACAACCTCAAATTCTACGACTTTAAGGGTGATGGACTGATTACATCGTCTTGACATCTCTACTGCTCCTGCCTACTTTCTGTATTCGACTGAAGAAGCCTACTGTGTAGGCGAAACGTTTCGGAATAAAGATGTCTAACTGTTGCATATGTGTCTTACCTAACAACCTGTCGGTATTGTATACCATTTTGATGTTCATCTTGTCAGACACTGCAACACGTGGCATCTTGGTACAGAAAACACCTTGGACAAGCTTTTCAAGTGAGAAGGGTTGGATCTGAGAGGGACATGACCTCTCAGTTGCCTCTCACTAATACTACTACTACTACTACTACTACTACCATGCACCTCTCCTTCCGACAGTATTTAAGTCTCCGCACTGTCGCTTGATCTTCAGATAGTTCCTGACTATGGAACTGAACTTCTCCAGGCCGAGGGACTGACAACCTCAAATTCTACGACTTTAAGGGTGATGGACTGATTACATCGTCTTGACATCTCTACTGCTCCTGCCTACTTTCTGTATTCGACTGAAGAAGCCTACTGTGTAGGCGAAACGTTTCGGAATAAAGATGTCTAACTGTTGCATATGTGTCTTACCTAACAACCTGTCGGTATTGTATACCATTTTGATGTTCATCTTGTCAGACACTGCAACACGTGGCATCTTGGTACAGAAAACACCTTGGACAAGCTTTTCAAGTGAGAAGGGTTGGATCTGAGAGGGACATGACCTCTCAGTTGCCTCTCACTACTACTACTACTACTACTACTACTACTACCATGCACCTCTCCTTCCGACAGTATTTAAGTCTCCGCACTGTCGCTTGATCTTCAGATAGTTCCTGACTATGGAACTGAACTTCTCCAGGCCGAGGGACTGACAACCTCAAATTCTACGACTTTAAGGGTGATGGACTGATTACATCGTCTTGACATCTCTACTGCTCCTGCCTACTTTCTGTATTCGACTGAAGAAGCCTACTGTGTAGGCGAAACGTTTCGGAATAAAGATGTCTAACTGTTGCATATGTGTCTTACCTAACAACCTGTCGGTATTGTATACCATTTTGATGTTCATCGGGGTTATAGAGTCTAAAAACTTGGGTAGCTTGGAAAGGAGATTGGATAAGTTTGTGTTCTTATGTGGGATAGCGATGAAGAAGTTTCTTGGCAAGTGGTTCAGCTATGTTATAGAAGCCACTATTCTGGTTGAAGTTGTCGGATATAGAAATAAGTGATGATTCCAGGATTCTTCGGTATTGAGTGTTGTCTTCTGTGGCGATAAGTCTTGAGTTTCTGTAGTTTATCAAGTGGTTGTGTGAATTACGGTGTTGTACGCAGGCATTCCTTGTGTCGTCAGACCTGCTTGCGTATTGGTGTTCTGAAATACGTGTTTGGAGGTCCCTTGATGTTTCGCCCACGTATAACTTGTTGCAGTCATTACAAGGGATTATGTATACCCCTGCAGAGGATGGAGGCTTGTCCTGCCTACTACTGGTGATGTCCTTGATGGTCGTGGTTGTGGAGGTAGATACTTGGAATGATGTTTTGGCAAAGATGTTGGAAACATGTTTGGCAATGGAGTTGGTGGGAAGGACTATGTATCTCTTCTCGGCAGTGTCTTCTCTGGGTGTGTTGAAGATGTTTAATGCTCGCCGTCTGCAGTCTCTGATGAAGTGACGAGGATAGTGGAGTTTAGAAAATATTTGTTCAATTATAGTGCATTCTTCCTCAAGGAACTCGTTGCTGCAGATTCTGAGTGCACGCAGGAAGAAGCCTATAATTACACCACGTTTGGTTTTGGTGTCGTGGTGAGAGTAGAAGTGGAGAAGATCGTTTTGGTTGGTGGGTTTTCGATAGACTTTAAAACGAAGTTCGTGGTCAGCTTTGCAGAGCAGGACATCAAGGAAAGGAAGAGTGTTGTCGACTTCTTCTTCAAGTGTGAACTGGATTGAAGGCTCGACCTGGTTGAGCTTGTCTTGGAGAGCTTGAACGTTGAAGCGTTTAGGAGTTATGAGGAGAATGTCGTCAACATAACGGAGCCAGGTGACAGACGAAGGAATAATGGTGGAGAAACGTTCGGCTTCTAGATGTTCCATGTATAGGTTCGCCAGGACTGCACTGAGTGGCGAACCCATGGGTAGTCCAAAAGTCTGCTGAAAGAGGTGATTTTCGAAAGAGAAACACGTAAAGCCAACACATAGTTCAACAAGGTCGATGAAGTCGCTGGCTGGAATGGGAAGATCAAGAGAATCGTCAATTTTCCTGCGCAAGAGATCGATGGCTTGTGTAGTAGGTACTTTGGTGAATAGGGAAGTCACGTCAAGGCTGGAAAGTTTCTTGTTCCTGATGTTGATGTTGCGAATGCGATTGAGAAGATCACCTGAGTGTTTGAGATGTGCTGGACTGATAGTGCCCAAGAGTTTAGAGAGGTGTTTGGCGAGAATTCCTGAGAGCTGGTGGGGAGCACTGCCTATTCCCGAGGATATGGGCCTCAGTGGGATACCAGGCTTGTGAGTCTTTGGCAGGCCGTACATTCTGGCAGGTCTGGGGTTGCTGGGCATGGTGTGCAGAAGTTTCTTCCCTTGTTCTGAGCCCCTCAGAATGCGGCGAGTCCAGCACATCTCAAACACTCAGGTGATCTTCTCAATCGCATTCGCAACATCAGTTTCTAGGACATAATAGGAAGACAGTAGAACTATATACAAAAGATGAGGTAATCAGTCCCTCGGCCTTGGAGTTAGTGTTCACAGCATCGTAACACATACAGAGTCTGTTTGGATAGAATTTTCAGAGGGGCATGAAAAAATTAATTTTAGGTGTGATATACCGTCCCCCAAATTTAGATAGGGACCAAGGGAGACTACTATGGGAGGAAATTGTTAGGGCCACAAGGCACGATAATGTAGTAATTCTAGGAGACTTTAACTTTAGTCATATTGATTGGAATTTCTTGACTGGGAATTTAGAATCATACGATTTCTTAGAAGTAGTTCAGGATTGTTTTTTGAAGCAGTTTGTGACAGAACCTACAAGGGGAAATAACCTGCTTGACTTAGTTCTGGCAAACAATGAATCCCTTGTTAATAATTTAGAAGTTTCAGAGGAACTGGGTGCTAGCGACCACAAATCAATTACATTTAGAATTGAATGGAAGTATGATAGTAGGGATAACTCAGTAACAGTCCCAGATTTTCGCTTAGCAGATTACGATGGGCTTAGAGAACACTTATCATCTGTTGACTGGGGTAACGAAGAGAGCTATCAATATGACAGTTTTCTGAACACAATACATGCTGCTCAAAGAACGTTTATCCCTTATAAGGAAATTAGATCAAATAGAAATGACCCTAAATGGATGAATAATAGGCTGAAATATCTACTAGGGCATAAGAAAGGAATTTATAGGCGTATCAAAAGAGGCGAGGGTCATCTTATGAATCAGTATATTGACATTAAGAGGGACATTAAAAAGGGGATAAGAAAAGCTAAAAGGGACTATGAAATTAAAGTTGCTAGGGATTCTAAAACTAATCCAAAAAGTTTTTTCCAGGTATATAGAACAAAAGTCAGAGATAAGATAGGTCCCCTTAAAAATAACTATGGGAAGACACTAATAATATCCCGGTAATTAATTTTTATAGTGGATCAGAAGAAGATAAATTATGTAACATCACAGTCACTAGTGAAATGGTTGTGAAGCAGATAGACCGACTGAAGCAAAATAAGTCACCGGGTCCTGATGAGGTTTTTTCAAGGGTTCTTAAGGAATGCAAAATGGAAGTCTGTGAACCATTAACTAATATTTTTAATTTATCTC